>NW_020172463.1:1468387-1550178 GCF_003031525.2 Neophocaena asiaeorientalis asiaeorientalis | reverse complement strand
CTGAGAAAGTTCCAGAAAACAAAACTTGAATTTGCAGCATCCCAGCAACTACTTACATAGCATTTACACTACATTTACAGCTATTTACATAGCATTTCATTGTATTAGGTACTATAAGATATCTAGAGATGGTTTAAAGTATATGAGAGGATTTGCATAGGTTATATACTAAGGGACTGGAGCATCCATGAATTTTGTTCTCTGCAGGGGTGGCGTCCCTGCAGATCCTCAAAAGGATGAATTTTACTGAACGTGAATTGTACTTCAAAAAACTGTATATGAATAGGATTTCTGTTTAGACTTTGAGAAAGAAAATCACTTATGAACCTGAATACAATTCTACGACTGTAATTAAATAAAACAAGTCAGACTCTGTCACTCTCCCGCTTATGCTCAGCATCCATCGCCCTCCCTCCACACACCTACCTGACCTCACCTCCTTCCTCCACCTTCCTTTCACTCCAGCTACACTGGCTCCCTGTTCTTCCTGAAACACCTTCTCTTTCCTTTGCTCACAATGCTCTTCCTCTTGATATCTGCATGGCTTCCTCCCTCAATTCCCTCAAGGACTTTGCTCACTTTATCAGAGAGCTCTTTCCCGATCTCTCCCTCTCTCTCTCTCAATATTCCTCTCCACCTTACTCTGCTTCGTCTCCATAGCACTTCTCATGCATTTATTTTTTGTTTATATGCGCTAGAATGTAAGCTTCATCTTTACCTGCTTTCATCACTTTGGTCTCCTAGAACAGTTCCTGAAACACAGTAAGTGCTCCATCAATATTTGTTTTTTTGTTTTTGTTTCTTGAAAGAAGCTTTTTTTTGAGGTATAATTGACATAGAGTATTATATTAGTTTCAGGTGTCATAAATACTTGCTAAATGAATGAATAAATAAATGACTGGATGTACTGATGGGTGCAGGGATGGAAAGACAGAGGGAGGGAGGGAGGGAGGGAGGGGTAGATTAGACGGGGCAGTTGACTGGATATCCTCTCAGAGAATTTGAATACAAAACATGAAATGAGAATGAGCAGCAATGGTAACAGTAAAAACTGAGACGAGAGCAGCTGTTTCACAAAAGGATTAAGCACTAAACTAGGAGTCAAAGACACTTGCTTATTTGAAACACTGTTGAGTCTGTCAGCATAGCCGCTAAACGTATGTCTGATTAATAACTGTATCACAGTCTTCTAACCAGCAACACCCTTCTCTCTGAGGCCTAACTCCCTGTCTTCCTTACTTCCCTGAGTATCCCTACAATAAACCTCCTTTGACAAAGGTACGCCACACACGTCACTCACTCTTCCTTGGAACCTCAAAGACCCTAACCACCACTCATCCCCATACTCTTTCTGGTGGACTCAGACATGGATGGTTTCCCCTGCTCAGGAAAACAGTGCCCCCTGCAGGTCTCCATCGGCAGCAGTCAGAAGAGACTTGATCACGCAGAGTAAAGCCACTCTACTGCCAGCTCAATGCAGTGTGGCAACAGAACTCTGTGTCCCCAGGAGACCCCTACACCTCCCTTCTTGCAGCATCAGGACAATTCGCCCCAGCTCATCCTGTCCCTTAACCTTGCTTTGGTTGGGCATCCTTTAACCCTCAAACTCTTACCCACCCCTTTCTGACACTCCTTTTTCTGACCCCCTTCCCTGAAACCCTTCCACGGAGCTCTCTGAAAATCATCAGCAAAATCTCCACAACCTTAATTTCTTCTCTGAACTTTCCTGCATCTTTGTGCTGTCACTGGAACCTAGCTTCCCCTTGGGACACTGCTTTCCCTGCAGGCTCTCAAGTGGTGGCTGTTTTCTCTCCTACTTCTCTTGTTCCATGAGGGTAAGTGTCTTTCTTGCATCTCATATCACTTTCAGCACCTTTCCATAAAATGTTTAGCCTTAAATCTCACGTCAACTGACTCGATCATTCTTTTCTAATATACGCGTTCATTGCTATAAATTTCCCTCTAAGCCCTGCTTTTACTGCATCCCATAATTTTTGATGTTGTAATTTCATTTTCATTTACTTTAAAATTTTCTCTTGTGGCTTCACTTTTGACCCATATGTTATTTAGAAGTGTGTAGTTTAATCTCCAAAGATTTTGAGATCTTCCAGCTATCTTTCTGTTACTGATTTCTAGTTTAATTCCATGTGGAATGTGAACATACTTTGTAAGATTTCTACTCTTTTGCATTTGTTAAGGTGTGTTTTATGTCCCAGAATGTGTTCTATCATCCATGTGAGCATCAAAAGAATGAGTATTCTGCTATTGCGAGAGGAGAACTGTATAAATGTCAATTAGATCCAGTTGATTGATGGGGCTGTTCAATCCAACTGTATCCTTACTGACTTTCTGCTTGCTGGATCTGACCTAGTTTAAATTCCATGGTCAATCACCACAACCACTCCCTTGCACCTCGCCCCTCTCTTCTTCTGTACATTCACTTACCTAAACCACAACCCTGGTTCAATCCAGCTCCCTGCATATATCTTGCCTAGCTCCACATATACTGACTGTGGTCAGTGAAAAACACCCAACCATGCTGATTGGTCTCTCCTTAAATTCATAACCACTAAGGTCAGGTGGGCCTTGTATGCTGTCAAGCAAACAGACCGACATTCCCTGGTCCATTCCCGGGAGGGAGCCATTCCCATCCCATTCTCATGGATGACTATTTCCTCAAATAGTCATCCTTCTTGTTCCCCCTCAAATCGCTAACACCTCCTTCCTAATCCTCACTCTCAGCAGATGTCCTTGCTTCCTAGTTCAGTGAGAAAGTAGACGTTCCCATCACCATAGCTACACTTGTATATGTGCCCATATCCTCTGCCTCCAAGCCTTTTACCATGAATTTCTGGTCTTTGCTACTAGCAAATGTCAACCTGCTCACTTCTGCACTAGATTCCTCTTGCTTATTCATAGACAATTCTCCAGCTATTCTCTTTTCTCCTGCAAGTATCCTTTTGTCCCTCTCTGATCTTTCTCATCAGCACACAGGCTATTTTGTTTCTAAATGGCAGGCGTGTTCCTTGGGGATTTGCATTTGCTTTTTCCTCTTGGGAAGATGCTCTTCGCCAAGATAGCCACATGACTGTCTTCCTCTTCTCCTCCCCAGGTCCTTATCCAAATGATACTTCTCAGGGATGCCTTTTCTGGCCACCCTGTCTAAAACTGCAACCTCACTGTGTCTGGGTGTACCCTAAGGTGACCCTTAAGGAGCCACACCTCAAATCCCCCTCCCCTTGGGTGAGGGCAGAACCTGTAATTTGGTTCTAATAAAATAGAGCAAAGGTAATGGGATGTCACTTCCTTGATTAGGTTACAGTATGTAGCAAGGCAATGGGCTGTCACCCCATAATTACATTACATGATATAACACTCCATCTTAGCAGACTAGAGCAAGAGCTTTTCCTTACTGACATGAAGAAGTCAGCTGCCACATTGTGAGAGGGCCAATGGAACTGGGAGGCCTCTAGGATCTCAGAGTGGCCTCCAGTGGAGAGCCATCAAAAAGCCAAGGCAGAGAATTCCCTAGTGGTCTGGTGGTTAGGACTCAGCACTTTCACTGCAGGGGGCATGGGTTCGATCCCTGGTTGGGGAACTAAGATCCCGCATGCTGCAAGGCATGGCCAAAAGAAAAAAAAGACCGGGACTCCAGTTATACAACTATAAGGAATTAAATTCTTCCAACAACCTGGATGAGCTTGCAAGAAGATTATTCTCCAGCTAATTCTCCAAATGAGAATTCAGCACAGCTGGCATTTTGATTGCAGTCTTGTGCGACGCTGGGCAGAGGACCATTTAAGCCATCTCCAGACTCCTGGACCCACAGAAACTGTAAGATAATAAACGTGTGTTTTTTTCAAAAAAAAAAAATCACTCTGTATGAGACTCTAGGTCCATCCACTTCACTACAGATAACTCAATTTCGTTTCCTTTTATGGCTTAGGAATATTCCATTGTATATATGTGCCACATCTTCTTAATCCAGTCATCTGTTGATGGACAACCAGGTTGCCTCCATGTCCCAGCTACTGTAAACAGCTGCAATGAACACTGTGGTACATGACTCTTTCTGAATTATGGCTTTCTCAGGGTACACGCCCCACAGTGGGACCACTGGGCCGCATGGCAGTTCCATTTTCAGTTTTTTAGGGAACCTCCATATTGTTCTCCATAGTGGCTGTATCAATTTTCTTTGCCACCAACAGTGCAAGAGGGTTCCCTTTTCTCCACACCCTCTCCAGCATTTATTGTTTGTAAATTTTTTGATGATGGTGTGAGGTGATACCTCATTGTAGTTTTGATTTGCATTTCTCTAATGATTAGTGAAGTTGAGCATTCTTTCATGTGTTTGTTGGCTACCTGTGTATCTTCTTTGGAGAAATGTCTATTTAGGTCTTCTGCCCATTTTTGGACTGGGTTGTTTGTGTTTTTCATATTGAGATGCATGAGCTGCTTGTATATTTTGGAGATTAATCCTTTGTCACTTGCTTCATTTGCAAATATTTTCTCCCATTCTGAGGGTTGTCTTTTCGTCTTATTTATGGTTTCCTTTGCTGTGCAAAAGCTTTTAAGTTTCATTAGGTCCCATTTGTTTGTTTTCGTTTTTATTTCCATTTCTCTAGGAGGTGGGTCAAAAAGGATCTTGCTGTGATTTATGTCGTAGAGTGTTCTGCCTATGTGTTCCTCTAAGAGTTTTACAGTGTCTGGCCTTATATTTAGGTCTTTAATCCATTTTCAGTTTATTTTTGTGTATGGTATTAGGGAGTATTCGAATTTCATTCTTTTACATGTAGCTGTCCAGTTTTCCCAGCACCAGTTATTGAAGAGGCTGTCTTTTCTCCATTGTATACTCTTGCCTCCTTTATCAAAGATAAGGTGACCGTATGTGCATGGGTTTATATCTGGGCTTTCTATCCTGTTCCATTGATCTATATTTCTGTTTTTGTGCCAGTACCATACTGTCTTGAATGTGTGTTGTTTTAACGTGCTAAGTTTGTAACTTGTTATACAGAAAAATAGAAAACAAGTACAGCCCCCAAATGCTCCTTATTACCGTTTTCTGTTTATTTTTTTGCCTTAGCACTTACAGCCACTGAACATTTTCTGTTCTACTGATTTACCTTTGCTTATAGTCTGTGCTGCCTCCACTCTTGAATACAAGTTTCACTAAGACAGGCATTTTTGTCTGTTTTTCTCCCACCATTATATTCTCAGTGCCTTGAACAGTCTCAGTAAATGTTTGTTGAGTGAATGAATACTGAACAAATGCTAACTTGTTACCTGAGCAGAGGAATTCATTAAGCTCACCTATATCTCAGAGAGGTAAGACATGAGAGGAAAGGTTTGTATTGTTTTAAACTTGTTATTATGGAAATGTTCTAGCACTGCTTCAGGAGCCACTGTGATGTGTCCGGGCAACAGCTTCTTACTAGTCTGGCTTATTCCAGCGGTAAATTATACATTCTGAGAGCAGCATTCTTCAAGGCCTTTTGACTTGGCTCACATTTAAAAATACATTCCACATTATGTCTCAGTACCCACATATACCTACATAAATAATTGAAACAAAGGTTTCACAAAATAGTACTTATCGTTATCACATGCTCTGATGGTTTCCCATTCCATTTCACCCTGTTGTATTTCATTTTTTAGAAACTGGAGAAGACCCACTGGTAGGTCCTAGACAAACCCTCCAGGCAATTCTCCAGGAAGACCAATCTTCTCAGCTGTCAAGCATCTCCCAGGTTTAGACTGCTACCGGTTCTTCCTGGAGAGTACGTGAGGTCATCTTCTGTGATGCCTGGGAAGCAGAAGTATTTGCCTTAGCAGATAGGAGAGGTGAGGGACAGGGTCGGCAGTGAGTATGCCTGGACTGGAAGCCACCACCCTCTGGCCGCAGCTGAGCCACAGGAAGAGCCCAGGGCTGACGCTCATCTTCATTAGTTTAATGAGCGTTCATATATTTCAAAGACTCTAAAATATCCAAATACTGTTACAGCTAATCTTTAGTCATGGTCATGTCTCAGATGTCTAATGGTTCCTGAGTCACCGGCATTTGGTGCTTGAATTTCTTGACTGAAAAGTGTTTTTGAAAACCACTGAAACATTAGCCACCTTACATGGTTCCAAATGGCGTAATTTGTGAAGCTAATGAAAAATTATGGCAAAGCACTTTCCATATAGCATGAACTAATCAGTGAGCCCAGAAAATCCAATGTTGATAAAGTGCCATTAAGTTATGGCATGAAATGCCACCTGTAAATTACACCTGGGTAAATCTGGGTGTAATGTGCCTCTTTGCAAGTAGTTTTCTATTTATTTGAATGTGAAATGAATCCCAAGGATGGCAGATGATAAAGATGCTGCCTCTTCGGGCACAGTGGTTGAGAGTCTGCCTGCCAATGCACGGGACACGGGTTCGTGCCCCGGTCTGGGAAGATCCCACATGCCGCGGAGCGGCTGTGCCTGAGAGCCATGGCCGCTGAGCCTGCATGTCCGGAGCCTGTTGCTCTGCCTTTTTTAAAAGCATGTGGTTCAAGAGAAATACTTTTTTTAAAAAATTGCTTAAGTGTTAGCTCGACAGTGCAACCAGAAGGGGGAAAATGTCCCTGACACCTACCCCCACCACTCTGCCTGAGGGTTAAGGTGCCAGGGTAAGGAAGGGGAGGTGCTGGAAGACAAAGAACTCAGAAATCAGGAGTAAATGAAGCTTATCTAGAGTGTTTCTTCTGGGCTCTCCTCTCCTTTTCAGCCCCCATTTCCCTCACCTTCCCTGTGGGCTGTGCCCTTGTTTACTGTGATTCCTTTTCTCTGATCAGATGGCTCATTTCTCTTCCCTTTTGTTTCCACTAAAACATTCCTGACCCGTGTATCACTCCTGTAGGATAATATCTGAGTTTAATGGATTTCTCTGCTAAGGTAATACTTTTTGTCACCATGAGGAAGCAATAGCCAAATCCACAATGTGGGATGTTCTGCAGGACAAAAGACCCAGTTTTTCTACCACATGAATAGCAAGGAGGGGGAAGCGGAGATAAGGTGTGTTGGGGAGAGGGAGGAGGAGCTGTTATGACAAGAGCCACATGGATCAGATTCAATCTTGTCTCAAAGTAGACAAGAGTTTAATGAATTCCCAACTGCCCATCACCCAGCTCCAATATTTAGCAATATTTTGCTCTTTTTGCTTCAATTATTCACTTCAACAGATGTTTGTTTATTCCTTTGTTCTGTGGAGAATTTTAAAGCAAGTCCCAGAGTTCATATTATTTCACCCCCAAATACTTCAATATGTGTCTCTTACAGAAATACACTTTGGGGCTTCCCTGGTGGCTCAGTGGTTAAGAATCCGCCTGCCAATGCAGGGGACATGGGTTCGAACCCTGGTCTGGGAAGATCCCACATGCCGCGGAGCAACTAAGCCCGTGCGCCACAGCTACTGAGCCTGGGCTCTAGAGCCCGCGAGCCACAACTACTGAGCCCGTGTGCCACAACTACTAAAGCCCACAAGCCTAGAGCCCGTGCTCTGCAACAAGAGAAGCCCCTGCAATGAGAAGCCAGCGCACTGCAACGATGAGTAGCCCCCGCTCGCCACAACTAAAGAAAGCCCGCGCACAGCAACGAAGACCCAACACAGCCAAAATTAAATAAATAAAATAAATACATGTATTAAAAAAAAAAAAAGAAAGAAATACACTTTGGCAAGAATTTTTCAGCCTTCAGAGAGGGGCTCTCCCGGAAGCATCCCTGTGACTCTAAATGAGGTTTGCTTTAAGGACATTACTGATATTTATAAAAATACACCGTTCCTCTACACACACCCTCAGGATAAAATTCCTTCTGGACCTGGCTTAGGAAAAACGCCACAACTTCTGACCCAAACACTGAAGATTCGGTACGCGATCCAATTTTCCTTTATATAAGATGTGCTAGGAAGCTTAGAGGCAAATCTGTGGCCTACCATAGCCTACGTCTGCCCTCTGTAATATGAAATTGTCTGTTAGCATCATTTGCAGCTCTAGTGGGGCCCTCTCCTTGCTGTTCCTTTTTCTTTCTCATCTACTTCAAATCTTACCTTATTGTATCGGTACATCCCTATGAGCAGAGGTGGGCTGCTGAATGTTCCACAACTGGTTCTCTGAAAAGAATGTACATGTATATGACAAATTTGCTGCTATAAATGACATATAATGCACAGTAAACAAAAGGAAAATACACAATACTTCTTACTGTAAATTCCTTGCAGCCAGTTGATTCTCATAGAATGCTTTTGTTGATTTTAGTCAAACCCTTTATCCACAGCTAACCTATGGTTGCAACCAATAATCAAGAATAGTTTAGACATGAATGTTGGTTGACATTTCCATTTACTTTAACAAGGAAGACAAAAGTGAAGCAACAAAGATCTATGTCATGTGTCAGAAATCCACTCATTCCTCATGATGTAAGCAACTTTCTTGCTAAATTCATTAATTGCTTCCAAATACTTGAAGAATATTTCCTCAACTTTTTGTGCTATTCATAATGTAACTACTATGGACATGACACACTTTCCGTGTTTACTCTGCACTGTTATCATTCTCTCCATCACAATATGAAGTCTAGATGATCAATAAAGCAATAAATAAAGAGTTGATTCGTAATGTGTGCCCATTTCCCTGGTGTAAATACTCCCACTATGGCCAATTTCAAGATACCAACATGAGGATGCTCGAAGTGGATTTAGGAGGAGATGTGCAGTAGGACACCTTTCTGTAGCATTTTCACCACACAGATACGATGGACATAAATAACCTCAACAGTGTAAGTAATAGTGAAACATAATTAGAAAGTGATGAATTTGAGTATTTATTATTTATTTTTAATATGATTTAATTGTAAGTTTATATAATTTAATTTTTAATGACGGCTGTGTTTAACAAACGACTTGCAAGATTCCTAAAAGTTTAACAATAAATTTCTTATAAGCCAGTACATGATGACTCTAGCATATCACTGTCTGTAAGCCACCTAAGATAATTTTGGAGTTAGGTCGGCTACGAACAATCATACACCTGTGGGGACTGTTCTTCTGGTAGGATTATGGATTGCAATTATGAAAATTCCTCCCTGAGAATACTAGATCCGGGATTAATTATAACAAACATACTCTTTAAAGTATTGTTGAATTATTTACAATAGCTAAGACATGGAAACAACTTAAGTGTCCATCAGTGGATGAATGGATAAAGAATATGTGGTATATATATCTGGTGGAATATTATTCAGCCATTAAAAAGAAGGAAATCGTCTCAATTTGTGACAATATGGATGGACCTTGAAGGCATTATGCTAAGTGAAATAAGTCATACAGAAAAAGACAACTACTCTACAATCTCACTTATATATGGAATCTAAAAAAAACTAAACACACAGAAACAGAGACCAGATTGGTAGTTGCCAGAGGCAGGGGCTGAGGGTGGGAGAAATGGGTGAAGGTGGTCAAAAGGTACAAACTCCGAGTTATAAGATAAGTAAGTTCTGGGGATTTAATGTAAAACACAGTGACTATAGTTAACAATGCTGTACTGTATCTCTGAAAGATATACGATACAGTATTTGTATATTGCTAAGAGAGTAAATCTTAAAAGTTCTCATCACAAGGAAAAAAATCTCTGTACCTATATAAGGTGATGGATGTTAACCTAGTGTGGCAAACACTTTGCAATATGTACATATATCAAATCATGTTATACACCTTAAACTTAAACAATGTTATATGTCAGTTATATTGCAATAACACTGGGAAACAATAAAGTATTGCTGAGCTCAAATGAAAATATGGTAAATCATCAGGTTCAAGGGGCAAAACAGGAGCAGTGAGCTAAAACCAGGTCTGTAGACAGTAAATGGAAAACAAAACCAAAAATAACCCAAAAAACAAGACCAAACAAACAAGCTTGGTTTGCCCTGAAGGTCAATGCTTCTGTCACACAGAGAACCAGAGAAAACAACTTGGACTATGCAAAGCAGGAGGTGCACCTCAGACTCTCACACTGAGCCAGGACCCTCAAGAGGGGTACACCCTTTGTGAGACCTCAGGGCAGAAAAGTAATTCACCTCCCAGCAGAGGAAGCCTATCTCCATCATAACCCCGGGTGGAAAAAAATGAAATTATAATTTTTTTTTCTCAGAATTTGCATCCTTAGGCTTTATTTCACCCTTGTGTGGAGGTTACATTTACACTACTCACGCTATCAAGCTCTACTATAAAAATTAAAACAAGAGGATAAGCTGGGGACAGCCACCACGGGCACTCTGCTCTCTGCTCTTAGCCCTGGAGCTGGTGAGGCCCAGTCCCCTCCAGACGGGAACCCGTGCCCAGATCCCAGGGCCAGGCCGCGGTCACCTCCTGAGGCTGCCAGGACCCCCGCCTCATTGCAGCTACCATGCCTCCCTGGCCTCCCTTTGCCCCTGAACAAAACCAAGATCCAGAGACAGGCCGAGTGGAGGCTGCCCTGGGACCTGGTCCGTCCAGGTCTTCAGGGGCCTGCGGGGGCGGGGCACTATCCGGGAAGGCTTCCTGGAGGAGCGGAGCACGAAGGATGGAAACAGCACTCCCTCCAGGCAGAGTTTGGTGTCATCATTTGACATGCCTTTCTCCTTCATAATGATTTATTTTCTTATCAATCACATGGACACCCTTTCCTCCACCTCATGTCATTTGGCTATAACTCTCCTCTCCTCTAGAACAACCTGTGGCTCCTCATGGCCAGTACGACTACGTCCAAAGCCCTCAGTTCTCGCACAGGTACGCTGCCTTTCTGGCTTCTTTCACAACCCCTCCATCTGCTGCAAGCTCCGTGTACAGATGGTTTCATCACTACAGCCTGAGCCCAGCAAACAGCGTGAAGAATTGCTCAAAGCAGCAGCAGGATCACGTGGTGCCACTACCTGCCTAGCTGCAGACCTACTCCCTGAACTATTTTGCAGCTCACAGCATCTCCGTCCCCCCAGAAAAACAAAAACCGATACAACATTTAAGAGCTTCAGATTTAATTTTTGATTTTTCCACTCTATACTTCCTCCCCGAGCATCAGTAGCCTGTAAGGGCACTTATGCTCACACGGTTAAATGCACACTGCATGAACTCTTATAGCGCAGGAGGGACCCGCCCAAGTGTGCCCAGTGTTCTTGCCAGACTGGTCTCTTCTCTTTCCTTATTCCCTCTCCCTCCCCGTTACGGTCTGTAAAAGTAAAATGAATGAATGAATAAATAAATAAATAGTTTCAAAATATAAATTAAAACAAAGTGGTGTCAGCCTGGTAGCACTACCTAACGCCCAAGCAGAAGCAAGCACAAATTCTCTGGAGAAACAAAGTAAGTTCAATCAAATGTTATTCCTCAGTAAAAAATTACCAAATATAGAAGGAAATAAATCAACATGGGTGGGAGTCAGGAAAAACAAAACACAATAGATTTACATCTCCAAGAACCTCAGATGTTAGAACTACTGGGAACAAAATTACTATGTATAAAATGTTTAAAGAAGATGGAATCAGAAAAGGATCAAGAAACAGAGAACCAGAAAGATCTGAAAATGATTCATGTGAAAATTTTAGAAAGGAAAAATATTAAAACTAAAAATGACAAGTGGATTAAACAGATTAGATATACTGTTAAAAAAAAAAAGGCAGATAGATCCAAAGAAATTACCCAGAATTAAGCAAATAGAGGCATGGAAATAGAAAATATGAAAGTAAGGAGAGACGGAAGATAGAATTGAGGTATAACAGATGTCTGAATCAAAAGGAAATAACAGAGAAAATGTAAAGAAGTATCAGCAGAGAGGTTTTTTTTTAATTCATGAGATATTACTACACAGACAAGAAGCACGTAGATAAATGAAAAGAAAAAAAACCCACTTAGACCTGTTGCAGTAAAACCACAAAACAAGAAAGATAAAGATGATCCCAAAAGCACCCAGAGAAGAAAGACATCTTGGTTACAAGTAATGACAAACAGACCAATAGCCAACTTGCCTACAGTTACACAGGAAGCCATGAAAGAGAAGGAAAAATCTCTGTTGAGAGAAAATAACTGTCAACAAAGAATTATGTAGCCTTTCAAGAAGACAGGTGAAACAATCAAACTGAGGGAGTTTACCACCAACAGAACCTGCACCCAAAGGGAGGATATACTTCAGAAGAAAAGGCAGGGCTAAGACTGTGAGTAAAGAAGTTGGTAAACATGGAAGTAAATATAAATGCTAACTATATAAAATAATAACTTCTGATTTTTAGGGTTTAAAAAAGACATTAAAACACTCAACAATAGCTTGGAAGTAAGGAGAGAGGTTCTGAGTTAAAAGTGGTGGAATGTCCTTATTTTTACAGAAAAAGAACTAAGATATTGATTAAATTTGTACTGATAAGTATGCACATAAAAGTTTCAAGGACAAACACTAAGAAAAGCAGAAATAGAGGGTTTAACTTCCCGATCAGTAAAAAGAGGGAAATGGAATAAGAGAACAAGCAAGGAAAGGCAATCCATTCAAAAGACAGTAAGAAATACGAGAAAAAGGAGCTGTGTATTTAAATGGTGAAATGAAGGATGGAACAGACTGATTTGGGAGCACTCCTTCGCCCTCTTAAGCCAGGTTGCCTCCAAGTTCGGTAGCTGCCTGGGTGGGCAGTTGGGAGCAAAGGGTGGGCAAGCAGGTGCCCAAGCTCTGGACACCCATTTTCAGAGGAGAGGGAGGCTTTGCCCTTTGGGTTCCAAATCCACAGCTTTTCAGGATCTCCTGAGCAACCCTGGCTCAGTCTGATTCTCCCTCTCCCAGCTACCTCTCCGAAGTCTGTTTAGTTGCAGTGCAGAAACGTGAAGTGTCCATTTTACAGCTAAGGTCTCCTGCAGCACAATTAACGATGAAGTGGATGGGCCTGGACAGAGTGGTGTGGCCTAATGCTAATCCCTGCTCCAACCCTCATGACGGTGTAGACTCAGGACACCCGAGTCCTGCGTTTATTTTCGTCTGCTTAAATGAGGGGGTGAACCAAATAATTGGCCAGGTCCTTTATAGCTCTAATATCCCTTGATTACGCTCTTCATTAAATACGCATCAGGTATATTCACTTGTAAGCTTTATTTTCTGATAATATTAAACTCTGCTCTTTGTGCACAGCCCTTATAACTTGCTGCTTATATAACATGTTCATTTGCTCACAAAACACAATAGCAATATTCCCTCTAATAGCCTTGTATTCAGTTACTGTCTTTCTTAATATCACTTTTCTAGGACCTCAAGTAAGAAGATGTTTAAAAAATAAAAAATAAAAGAAGTAAAAAACCCTCAGTGACTCCGCTTCACTATGATATATGTCCTTTTGCCTTTTCTCATCTATTCAGGTGCATCAGGTCTGCTGAGTTGGCTCAGATCTGAAGTCCTCCACTCTGGGGACCTAATGGACCTTTATCTGCCTGGACTTAGAAGCCAAGTCTTCCAGACAGCGCACTGTTCCAAATGTCCCTTAAGTAGCTAAATTAAATGGTCACTGTCCACCATGATCCTCCTTGATTTAAGTGATGCTTTTGAAGTGATTAATCCTAGGGTACTGCTTCACTAACTGATCCCATTAAACTTTCAAGGTTCTGGACTCCAGTCTCCGATGTGTTTACTCCTTTCCACACCTTTGCCTCAGACGGGTTTAGTGCCCATCATTCTCATGCAGAGGGCACCCCAAAGCCTAATGCTCCCAGTTATTCTCCTCCCTTCCTACCTTTTGGGCTCAAATTCATCCACCTGTTTCACTAGAATAGCAGTTGAGAAATGGAGCAGCCTCCTCCCTGACTGAGCACTCAAACCCACCCAGCCCTCTTTCTTGTGTGTGGGCGTTGTGCTCAGGTGGACAGCCAGATGCAGGAGTCCAAGACCAGGATGCCAACCTCTCACCCCCACCACCCCCAGTTTCTGCTCTAACTCTGTGAGAGCATTCACTCTTCGTTAAGGTGTTGGGGGTATTCACAGAATTCCCACCTCAGTCTGACCGCTGGCACCTTGTGTAATCTCAGTCAAACCAGGCAAGCTCTAGGCATCCAGGACCATCAGGATAACCCTTGCCACTTGGCATTGCTGTGCCAAGCTCATTTAATTCTTGTAATACTGTCAAGAGGGTTGATATTCAGCTGGTTGGCACCAGTAAGTCCTAATGAGTGATTTACAGTCCACATCCATTATCACTGGGCTGTGCCCATGCCACACCAGTTGTAAAATGTACTAAATACACCCTGGGGATAGACGGCACTCACAGTTTATAGATGAGGAGACTGAGGCTCTGAGTTGCTTGGGAAGAGGGGTAGGGCACAAGGCATCCATTCTGCTGGTGCAGACCATGGCAGAGGTGGGATGGTCCTAGAGCTAGAGGTGTGCGGCAGCATTCTGGTCATGGTTAAGATAGCAGCTCTTTGGCAGCCCAGTTCTATAATGTGGTCTGGAAGGTTGTTCCTGGAAGCCTGAGCTACAGTCCATTTCTTCAAACCCTCCTAATTCTATAAAATAGCCCCCCTTAATAAATGCCTTTGTGCAATACCTAAATGTCAGAACATAGGCATAACTCTTTGTGACCCTGATGGTTTCTTCGTACCAAAAGCACAAGCAACAAAAGGAACAAATAGATAAATTGGACATCACTGGATTATTAATAGGTAGGGCTTTGGTGACCCTGATAAGAGCAGTTTTGGAGGAAAGGAAGAGGAGAAAGGTAACAAGACCTGTACATGGAAGTAGCAATGGGCATAGAGAGACTGTAAGAGATACAGCAGGGGATGAATCAGCAAGACTTGGCAAGAGAAAAGATCTTTCCTTGTAGTACAAGAAAGAATGAAAAGTCAAATATGGCAATAGTTAGCTAATTAACAAAAATGCTTTGTATTCTGAATTGGCTGCCAAGTGTGCAACCTCTTTACTGCCATCGAAAGAAAAGTGGCTCAGTAATAAAAAGTAAGAAATAAGAGAAAGTACACAAAAAATTTTTACAGTGTTTCTTCCTGATTGAGGGATAATAGATGATTTTAATTTTCTTTATATTTTTAAATCAGAAAAAAATTTTTAAGAAAATAAATTCAAAGAGTTTTTCAAATGTCATGATATACAATAGGAATAGAAAAAGGTTAGCTTTTCCTCTCTTATCATCTTCCCTCACTTGCCACCCTGCCTAGGTCCTTCCTTTGCTGAACATTCGCAGGTATGCCAAACCTCCAGAGGTTAAGGAGTTTCTACAGAGTTGGTTCTGTTTAAATCAGGAAAGAAAACTCCCAGACACGAAGTAAGAAAGTGTCATTCCACACTTTTCTGAGGGAGGCAGGACTGTGTAAGGGTTACGAGCAAACCCAGAGATCCTGACCAGGCGCTGCCCCTTACCTGTGAGTGGCCTAGAGCACATACGTAATCTTCCTAACTGCGCTTCCTCGGGAGAAACGGGCTAATTCTATAAGGGTCTTTTGAGATAAAATGAGCTAATGCCCATAGATGGGTTATGAGTTTGACAGCTTTCAAAGGGCAGCAAAAAAAACCTCTGAATGTTAGAGTATCTGTGCCCAGAGACAGAGTACCAGAATTTAGAGTTTTAACAATATCCTGTGCTGATCTTACGGGAACTACAGAAGACTAATCAAGCCCTTCAAATATTAATCCCCACCTGCTCTCTCCCTGATGTCCACATCCCTTTAATTATCCAGTGTAATAGCAGACTTGATGATCAACGTCAGGAATGAGGCTAGGGAGCTGAAATTACAGAATTACAGCCTCTAAGATGACTTGAGATTTTCAACCTTGCTATTTAAAAAACTACTCAGGGCTTCCCTGGTGGCGCAGTGTTTGAGAGTCCGCCTGCCGATGCAGGGGACGCGGGTTCGTGCCCCGGTCCGGGAAGATCCCACATGCCGCAGAGTGGTTGGGCCCGTAAGCCATGGCCGCTGAGCCTGCGTGTCCGGAGCCTGTGCTCCGCAACGGGAGAGGCCACAACAGTGAGAGGCCCACGTACCGCAAAAAATAAATAAATAAAATAAAAAACTGCTCAAAATTTTTAAAATTCAAGCAATCCAGAGAAACAAAAAAAGAAATGTGATTTTTCATATTAGCAAAGGAGCTCAGCAAACCATAGCCTGGTAAACCTGCAAAACCCATGCCAAATGAGACAGGGGCTCCCCACCAAAATGACAAATGCAGGGTAGACTAAAGCATGGAAAGAAGGCATCCCAGGAATAAGCAAGATCAACTCCTTCACTTGACGGAAAGGTCGGGGGCATCTGCCGGCTGGCCCATGCCCCGTTCTGCTCATGACTTCTCTCCCATCGTTGACCTGCACTAGCGAGCAGCACGAGGGCTGCCGTGTGGTCAGACCTCAAGCACACAGGCTCTCCGCACAGGAAGCCTCCCCTCAGGGACGCTCTGGCTCATCAGGCTCCTGACGGTGGAAGTTTCCAGAGTTTATCAAAGGCCGCGAAGGTGGAAGGGGGAGAATCCAACAGCAAGCTCTCTAGTTTTTCATGAACCAAGCCCATCAACTGAGAAGCAGAGAAGCCAATTCCTACAGGA
The DNA here is from genome assembly GCF_003031525.2 of Neophocaena asiaeorientalis asiaeorientalis. Taxonomy (NCBI): domain Eukaryota; kingdom Metazoa; phylum Chordata; class Mammalia; order Artiodactyla; family Phocoenidae; genus Neophocaena; species Neophocaena asiaeorientalis. Next base: position 1,533,604 of record NW_020172463.1, on the reverse strand, counting down.
AGGTTCAAGGACAGAAAAGAAAACTAGGGCTTCCCTGCCCCAACCTCCCCAGAATAAAATTCTGTTCTGTATTCAAGGGCCTCCACTGGGCAGCTCCACACTACTCTTCTCATCTTACTCCAAAAGATTCTCTTCCTGAGTAAATATTACTGCAATCTCCCAGATACTTATCCCCATTCTCCCCTCTCCCCTGAAGTGCCTTTGTCCTGCCCATTTCCACCTATCAAAATCTTACTTACCCTTGAAAACCCAGTTCAAAACACTGCTCCCCACGAATTCATCCCTGATTACTCCGACAGGAAGCAGTGACTCTCCTTTGAAATTCAAAGAGAACCACGAGTAAAACATCTTCTTTAGCCATCAAATGAAGAATAAGTATGACAAGAGGCACCATTCTTAAATACTGAAGAAAACTTCCTGAAGAGTAGGAGCTGTTGTTGTGTTAATATCCCTTCCTCAGTACCAGGCAGAGAAGGGGCTTCACGATGAACAAATGAATGAACAAACAAACAAAAGAAAGAAAAATCAAACCTTGTGTTCCCATCTCCTCAGCTCAAGAGACAATCAACCCCTTCAAATAAGATAACTCCTTTTAATGACAGTTTTAACCCAGGTGCAGCTCAGACAATATACTGATGGACTAGAGAGATGATCATCAAAAATGTGAAGCATGTTTGTCCTCAATATTAAGTACAACTAATTTTATTACTTCTGTTTTTTCCCTTCCTTTTCAATAATGAAATAAACCCCAGTCCCAGCAAATGGCAAATCTCTATTCTTAAAGTACATTTAGATTTTACTAATTTACTTTGCTTATACATAATTCAAAGGGGGATTTTATTTCAGTGCCTTATTTGTGGCTTCTAGTTATTATTCCTTCTGGAAAAGGCCCTTCACATATATTAGGTCTAAAGTTCCACTAAAGGTTTTTGGGGTCTGTGTTTTTAACTTCATTTTCTTAAGGCTGTAAAGTGGAAGAATGAGTTTGGGTGATTGTTTCATGGTGGTGTTCAATTTCTATAACCCTATGAACCCTAGAGAGGACTGGTGGGAGGCCGAGGGATGAAATGTTGAATACCAGAATATGGGCCTATGGTTTCTTGGAAAAGGTCTTGTTTGGGCCAAAGTCTCTAATGGCAGAGGAAATGGCCTTATTCAGAGTCCAACAAGCACCTTCTCTTAAAAGCCAGGAACTATATTCCTCAGTGCCTGAGTAAGCATGGTTTAAAAAAAAAAGAAGGAAAGAAATCCATCTTACACCAGCACTCTGATATAGGGCACTCTCTATACTGTGGGGAAACTGCAAAAAAATCTCAGAGACTTAAGAGATAAGTACTGAAAGCCCCTGGCAGGGCAGGCAAGAGAGCTGCCCTGTCCATCTCAACTTCCCAGGCTGCCCCCATCAAGTGGGGTGTAATCAGTGTGCTGTCAGAGTTTCCTGCACCTCTGTGGGAGCAGAGATAACCCATAAGATGCTTAGATAAAAGCTGATTTTAAAAATAGTACCTAGGGCTTCCCTTCGAAAAAAAAAAAAAAAAAAAAAAAAAAAAAAAAATAGTACCTAATTGCATGCCTGGGGCATTGGGAAGGGTTTACAGACAGAGGGGACAAGGGAAAAAAGGCAGATGGTCAGACTTACTATCTACCAGTAGGATGGCTCCTCGAGAAGAGCTTTCTAAGCCACTCCGGGTGTCCTTCCAGGCTGCCTTACCCAGAAGCACCCTCCTGGCCACCACTATGCTTAGGCCCTTATCTCTGGAATTCCTAAGCTGAGTACAGACCTGCCCTTGACAGAGATCAGGGAGTCAGACTTTTTAGTGGCAGACAGCAGGAAGTCGTGGAGACCAAGGAGAGCTTTAATGAGAATCTGTGGGAAGGTGGAAAACAGGCGCGAAGAATGGGCAGGAACAAAGGGAGGCTACACAGTGAGAGCACAGCCAGACTCTGGTCCCAGAGCCGTCTGACCGAACACTGCCATGGAACGCCAGACGGTGTGTTTCCCCAGGCTCACCTCTACTACCGAGGCCACTGTAGAAAGCTCTACAGAGCTTGTTGCTCAGAGATGAGCAACAAATGTTTCTTGGTTTTACTAACAGGTTCGATGGGAAACTTAAAGAATGGGGTTTTGAGTCTGATAGAAATGGCTGGAAGGGGACTGAATTTATTTTGTGAACATGATTTAGCATATAATTATAACGAGAGTTGTCATTTATTAAGCAATTTCTATTGCCAACATTTCACCCCCATCTTATTTCTGGTAACCTTTCTAATAAACTCTAATAAACTCTCCCCGTGCCTGTTTGCCTGTTATACTCCTAAGGAATATGTCATAACTGCCTGGGGTCAACTGATTAATATTAGCCAAAATCTGAAGCTCTTCTGTGACTGGTTCAGGAAAAAAAAAGAAAAAGAGCAGGGGTATCTGGTATTATCCCAAGGATTTGTTAGGAACAAGTGCTCAAGATGGTAGGAATGACAAAATGGCATTTCTGTTTACAAATCCTGTGAATACTATAAGATCCAGTCAGTCCTCCTGGTGATGCCTGTCTTGATGTACCTGATGACTGAGACTTTATCTTATTTAATCAATTCAAGAAATATAAACTAGCTCCATTTCGTTAGTGCTTAAAATGCCATTATGATTAGGGCATTCAGCGGTGAATGGCTGTATCTGTGTTGTATAATGTGGAACATCTATTTTAATTGTGATTAATTCTCTCAAACTAGTCAACTAATGTCTTTAAGTATTAATGGGAGCAAGGAGATACAAAGGAAGTAAAAAAGAACTCAACAAACATAGAAGTATATACTATCTTTGACTGATTTCAAGACTCACTTTTTCAGATTTAACATCTCTCAATCAATGGCAGTGCTTTTTCTTTCTTAGTGATTACACAGAATAATGATATATTTTACAATAGACAGCATCTTAGATTCAATAAAACACTGAACAAGCTACTTTTTCAGATGAAATTACTGGTTTATGATATGGGAAAAAATAGAATGTAGCCATTTCCTTATCCTAACATCTGCATGTGGAAAATAAGATTATGCATAGTGTCTATGAAGTAATGAAAATTGCCAAGATTACGCTTTCTTTGCTCCAGTCCACTGTGGCCCACGTTACATTTAGTTTCTGGTAAAACCAGATGCTCAAATGCTTCCGTTATCTCTAACATGATTTACCCTATTAGAGAAACACACTGATTTGGTGACCATGACTTTGTCAAGGATCGTCATATTAACAGAGAAAAGTAAAATATCAAAGTTAACCTAGTTACAGAAGAATATACAAAAAAGTGAGGACCTAACTTCCATCACAGGATCAGTAGAGTCAGTAGGGTTGCTTTTTCTTTTCTTTCTCCTTATTAAAACAAACGAACAAAGAAACCAAAAAAACCTGATACGTTCTGAACACTATGGATGACGGTCTGACCTACTAATAGCACTTCCTATGAGTAACATGCCTAAGGCTTCCAAGGTGGTAAGAGTCATCCCTGGAATCCAAAAGATGGATGCCAAGCTGTTTCCAGCTTGTGCGTTGTAGCTGAAGCATGATAAAGACAATTTATAGCTGGTTCAGAGATGAGCAACAAATGTTTCTTGGTTTTACTAACAGGTTCGATGGGAAACTTAAAGAATGGGGTTTTGAGTCTGATAGAAATGGCTGGAAGGGGACTGAATTTATTTTGTGAACATGATTTAGCATATAATTATAACGAGAGTTGTCATTTATTAAGCAATTTCTATTGCCAACATTTCACCCCCATCTTATTTCTGGTAACCTTTCTAATAAACTACCCACACTTCTATATAAGAAAATTGTCTCAGAGGGGGTAAGTTCTGCCCCAAGACCTCACCTCTGCTGGGTAAGAGCCAGGACTCACATCAGGCCTATTACCTCCAAGACCCATTCACAGTCATCTTAACCTGGGCCTTATGCTACTGGTTGATGGTCAGGATTCTCTGCAGGCTTCTAATTGTGACTTTGTTCTTGAACAAGTGGACTGTGAGTCAGATTGGGTCTGAGATTTGACTGCTACTACACTGCACTCTTCATCAACGGGACTCGGTGTGCTGGATAGACCCTTCCCAAACCTGACACTTGAGCTTACAGGCACTTGGAAGAGATGAGCCAGTGATCCTGCTGGCACGTGGTGAGCGTAGACTAGGTAAATCCTTGAGGAGAGGGCTTGGGAGTGAAGGGTCTTCTTTCGTGGCAGTGTGCCTAGGGCTCTCCCTCCCCACTTAAAGGGATATGCTCCCTCTCCCACCCCGGCCCTTACTCTCAGAAGTCGGCGAAAATTTCTCTTCTTTTTGATGCAGTCTGAAACCTTGAGAACTGGAGACCTGAACTTAAGCTCTACTGAGTCCCCTCTGGGTTTGTCCTAAGAGGCCTTATGGGGCTCGTGCAGATAGGTCTCCTGCAGCCCTAATGGCACAGCAAAGTATCCTGAGGTGGGTACACATGCCAGACCACACTGGGACCTGTCCAGCAGAGTCAAGGCAGAATCAGAGTGCCCAGATCAGGGTTCAAGCCACAGTTTTCTGAGTGTCAGTCAGTTTCATTAAGTAGCTGTATCTTGCTTAAACATAATTCGGTATATTCCAAGAACTTTCACAATTCAGCATAGATGTAATTTTTTAAAAATTATTTTTGTAAAAAAATTGTCATCTCATTAACATAGCAAAAGACACTCTTATGGCTCTCAATACCTAGGAAATTCCAAGGGTTTAAGAGCTCTGTGCTAGGAATAGTGGATGAAGACCAAACATACATTTCTTATCATAAATCACAGCATCACACTACCTAAAATAAGTTTTACAAAGGCATGTTTTTTAACTGTTGGAGGACCTGATACTGACGGACTCAATGTGAAGATGTCCTTAGAAATAATAATGCATGACAGAGAAAAGGCAGTCAATGAGAAGGGCAGTCAGCACCACCGGGTGAGAAACTGAATATACAAACAGACAATTACCAAACCGTGTATAAAAACAGAACTCTGACCCACAACTTACAGCAACCTGCCCAGGAAACCAACCCCCTTATTATACAATAATCAGCCCATGAAGCCAGCCTGCTATAAGTCAGCCTTGCAGGAGACTGGATTGCTATCTCTAATAATAATCCAAGAAGCCAAACAGTAACTTCCATGATAACTGGCTCAAAATGACAAGGACTTGACTAATAACTGACAGCTTCTCTAATTTTTATCCCCACTTCCAATTTAGGAACAGTCAGAGAAACCCGAATATGTACACCATAAAATACCTTGCTTTTAGGCTTCTAGTTAGCCCACCTATGGCTTCCTCACGCAAACAGCTTCCAATCAGTGCATACCTGAAGCCTTCCCTTTTTTCCACTATAAGCTTTCCCACTTTCCTACTTGTCTTTGAGTCTCTGCTAAAATGCAAATGACAGTGGCTGACCCCCTTGATATATCAAGATCTGAATAAATAGCCTTTGCTTGTTCTTAAAAAAAATCATTTTTATTGTGAAAGGGGCATGTGCTCATTGCAGAAAACTTGAACAGCAGAGAAGAGCAGAGAAAAGAAAATTAATATCACATGTTTTCACCTCCAGAGACAACCTCTGCTAGCTTTCTGGAGTATTTCTTTCCAGCAACCCACCCATTTAAATGCACACAAGTGAATGCCAGATTCTTGTCTCTAACTGAACTGTGAGCCTTAGCTGGATCTATGGAAGACCAAGGATCTTATATTTAATTCCAAATGCAAATTTCTTTGCTTGAATATTCTAGAATATAATAACCACCTGGCATGTTGCCTTTTCATTTTGATAGTACCAATCTAGATACAACATGTAGGTGATAAGCTACATTCCGAAATATGACTAAAATGACACTATAGATCTTATTTTTATGAGTAAACAAATTCAGACTTTACATTTTTGTTCAGTTCTTCTAGGCTGAAAAACACAGGAATGAGATTCCGAAGTGGATTAGTAGAGAGCTTGTTATTAAAGGCTGCCACTTCCGAGAAAACAGACTGTGTCTTGCATACTAAGCATTTCTGGCACTGTGAATAAATCCTTCACCTATGTGTTCACTCTACTTCACACTCCCAAAGAGCCTGGAGGTGATTACTCAACTAAACATTAAATTTGATGAGGACTCTGTATTAAGAGATCATCCTCTTTGATTTTTTATTGATTTGTAGACTTTTAATACCAATTCTGATTCTACACGTCTGTTACACATCAGAGTTAAAGTAAAGATTCAGGTAGAAAAGATTTACAATTTAAAGGAAGCATGAATGTGTTGGCAGGAATGAAAATCACTGAGTGGGAGTGCTCTGGGTGCAGCTGACTCTATTCTTGACATAACAAAATTTGGTAAAAGGCCTCAGAGCAAAGATGAAATCTAAACCATGCAGATGAAATACCTGAAAAGCAATAGGAAAAGAAACTGTTGCTAAGAGAATTGGGGGACTCAGAAGAAAATGTCAAGTTCCCAACAATGCTGTAATAGCCACATGATTGTATTTCTTTTTAAATCATAAACACATAATAGGCATAGTTTGCTTCACTTCATGACACTTTAAGGGTGCAGACTGCAGTCTGCCCAGCACCCTTCCAGTCACCAAGCTGCCTCCGTCTCATTCCATGTGGTTCTGATGGGACTGCCAATACCAATTTATCCTCCACTCCCTGCCAAAGGAGTGGGCACATAACCAGTCTGGCTAACCGAGGTTCTTCATAGCCCTAAGGTCATTGGTTCAAAGGATGGGCATATGGCCCAAGTCAAGTCAATGAAAGAGTCACCAAAGGATTGGTCTGTGGATGCTGGGAGAGAGTGCATCTTTGTTTCTATCTCTGGGCTCATGAGCTCAAAGGTCCACATGAGCTTAGAGCTTCTGGTGGCAACTGTGTGGCTGAATGGAGAACAAAGCAAACAGAGGTAATAAGCAGAAGGGAATGGGCAGAAAATGGGAAGGAATAGGAAGAGGGAAGAGAACTTAGAGTGAAGCCACAATGGCAGTTTGAACACTTGGATCCAACTGTGTCACAGCCATCTTGGCTTCCCAATTATATGCGTCAATAAATGCTCCTTTGAGCTTAAGCCAGTTTGATGTAGGTTTCTGTTACTTGCAGACAAAGAAAGACCTAGAAACGCTTCTGACTCCCACTTTGTAATTGTGGAGAAACAAAGTCCCAGAGAGGTGTTGCCAAGATTAGACAGTAAGGTGAGGGAAGGTCCTGGTTCTCTAGTGTGTGCCAATGAACTAACCAGCATACTGAAAATAACCACAGAATCACAAAACTATAGATTCCTTTTCTACACGCCAGACATGCAATCTGCTGGCCTCCACATGGAGCATCGTGAACAGTATTAGCCTTTGTCATAGCACTGTAATTTCTGGACTCCAAAAGAACCCTGGACTCCGAAAATGGCTTCCTTTTAAGTCTACCATAGTGTTTTAATTTTCCCCTCTAGTTTCTTTTTCCTCCTTAAGGAAAAAAAAAAGATGGAATTTATTTTTAGTACTATCTCAAAAATCCTAAGTCCAGGAGGGATAACTGGGCCTTACAAATATCAAGACAGAAGCTGAAAAATGAGGACTCTGCATTACTCTATGTCTCTTGGGAGCCATGTGGCTTAACTTTTGCTTGATTGTTCTTCTCCTTCCTTCTTCTATCTGCTTATGGGTCTTCTCATCCTTGTAACCGTGCCCTCCCCAGCACGAGGGTTACCCAACTTCTAAGTTCAAGCAACCCACAGTAAACGCTTCAGTACATTTAGATCAATTGTTCTCAGATTTCTGGTCTCAGAATCACTTTACACTCTTAAAAATTACTGAGGAACCCAAAGACCTTTTGTTTGCATGGGTTATATCTATCAATATTTACCATGTTCAAAATTAAAACAGAAAAATTTTAAACACTTATTTAATTCATTTAAAGATAATGATAATAAATGTTAACCTAAAAATTTTTATTAAAACCATATTTTCCATAGGAAAAGGCGTAGAATTGTTTTAAATTTCTGCAAGTCTCTTTAATTTCTGGCTTCTGGAAAATGGATGAGATTTCTGCTTCCAAATGAGATGGGAATAACAGGAATCAGATTTACCATCCTGCTTGAAACATCTAAGAAACTAGATAAAATATATAATGGTAGATTAGACATGGGAAAAGAAAAGATTAGTAAACTTGAAGATATCACAATTAAAACCACACAAAATGAAACACAGAGAGACAAAAAGCTGAAAAAAAAGTGAACAGAATATCACTGATACTTGGGAAAGCTTTGAGAAGACTAATATACATGTATTTGGAGTCCCTAAAGCAGATGAGGGAGAGAAAATAATTTTTTAAGAAATAATGGCCAAGATTTTAACAAATCCAAATTTGATGAAATAAATAAACCCATAGAAACAAGAGTCTTAATGAGTTCCAAGCACAGGAAACACAAAGCCACACCAAGTCACTTCATAATCAAATTGCTTAAAACCAGGTGTCCAAAAACAAAGGCAAAATACTTTTTCAGACATACAAAAGCTGAAAGAATTTATCACTAGCAGATCTACATTAAAATAAATATTAAAGGAAGTCCTTCAAGCAAAAGGAAATCTAGATCTAAACAAATGGATAAAGCAGACCAGAACTGGTAATTATGTCAATAAATATAAAGGTTTCTTTTTATTGTTTAAACACCTTGAAAAGACAACCAATTATTCAGAGTAAAAACAATTGCAATGCAGTGTGGAATTTATAACATGGGAAACAAAATGTACGACACAACAGCACAAATTTTCAGAGGGAAGAAATGGAAGTATATTATTACAGAGTTCTTCTACTGTATGTGAAGTGATATAACATCAATTGAGAGTAGAATGTGGTAAGTTTAAGATGTATATTATATTACAAACCCTAAAGCAACCAATGAAATAAAACAAACAGTTATAAGCCAACAAAAATGATAAAAAGGATCATGAAAAATGCTCAACCCAAAAGCAGGCAGAAAAAAGATAAAAGGGAACAAGGAACTGTTGGGACAAATGGAAAACAAACGTCAACGTGGTAGGCTTAAATCCAGCCATATCAATAATCACATTTTATGTAAATGGCCTAAACATCCTAATGAAAAGACAAGAGATTCGGAGACTGGATAACAAAGCAAGACCTAACTATACCCTGGCTACAAAAAAAACTCACTTTAAAAATGAAGACACAGGGCTTCCCTGGTAGCGCAGTGGTTGAGAGTCCGCCTGCTGATGCAAGGGACAAGTGTTCGTGCCCCGGTCCGGGAAGATCCCACATGCTGCGGAGCGGCTAGGCCTGTGAGCCATAGCCACTGAGCCTGTGCGTCCGGAGCCTGTGCTCCGCAACGGGAGAGGCCACAACAGTGAGAGGTCCGTGTACCGCAAAAAAAAAAAAAAATGAAGACACAAATTGGCTGAAAGTAAAAGGATGGGAAAATATATGCCATGCTAATACTAACCAAAAGCAAGCTAAAGTGGCTACACTGATGTTAGACAAATAGATTTCAGAGCAGAGAATCTTAACAGGGATAAAGAGGGTCATCTCATAATATAAAGGAATCAATTTATCAAAAGTTCATAACAAAACATGCATAAACATGTATGTACCTAATAAGAGGACTTCAAAATAAATGAAGCAAAAACTGATACTAATGAAAAGAGAAACAGCTAAATAACAATTATATTTGGAGATTTCAATACCCCTTCCTCAATAACCGATAGAAAAAGTAGAAAGAGAATCCGTAAGTACACAGAAAACTTGAACAACGCTATCAACTAATTTGACCTGATTGATATTTATCATACACTCCACCAAATAATAGCAGAATACACATTCTTTTCAAGTGTACATGGATTATTTAAAGGTGACATCACTGGGTGGAATCTGAAACCATACCTTATATATTTTAAACTGTCACATTAAAATACATTGGTCCATATTATGCTTTGATGGATCTCTTACCCATACATGAAAGATCCATCACCTTGCACACCCCTGAAAGAGTCTTGGCAATCCCCAGAATGCCCTGAAGCACACTTGGACAACTACAGATTTAGATTATTCCATTTTTTAAAAGGGTTAAATTATCAACTGAGCTGTAGGCAACTCCTGTGGCCTAGGTGACCATAAAGAATCTGTTACAAAGTGAGGAAGGCAATCCTCATGCTGATTTAAAGGCTAGATTTGGTGGGTAGTTTGGATTAGTTCAACTTCTGCAACAAATTGCTATGCTTTCCTCTTTAAATATCCTCTTGAAATGAAGTACCTAAAAGACTTGCAGGATCTGTGCACCACAGATGAGCACTCAGGGGAGCAGAGAGGGGCTAGACGTCACTGACACCACTCAGCTGACATATTCTGTCTGAACATATTGTCAATCTTTAAGTCCTTGAGGCAGGAACAGTATTACTTACATGTGCTGTCAGCATGTAACAAGGATCAACAGGCTCTCCAGGTACGAGAAGCGCCAAGAAACTAATAAATTAAAAAAGAGAAGACATTGGTACGTTATTTAGGGCACAAAATCTTAAGTTGTCAACATAGCAGACACATTTGTTCTAGCCTCTGCAATCATGTACCCACTAACGTCTTCATCACTGTCTAAATGTTTTTGATAATGTAGACCAATGTTTTAATAATGACAATACTGGCTCCCTAAGAGTAACTGGTGACAGGGGGCAGAGCTAAAAAATCCTCTTCTCCTCAGAATCTCTGGGTGTGGGACAAATATGTCAGTTTTAAAAAAAGTTTCCAGGTCATTCTAACAGGCAGCCAGGGTTGAGCCCATCATGAAGATATCACACTCCTAGTAAACCTTACGGTCTTCCTCTGCTGCTCCCTCTTTATTCACCCCTCAGGGAGAATGTATGTTCAAAGACCTATATTACATGTTTGGGAACATATAAAAATTGTAAGACAGACTTTGTTTCGAAGAGCTCTTATAATCTTATAATAAACAAAAGGTGTTACGTTCTATTATGGCGGCAGAATTAAGCTGGTTTACACTATGTGCCTACCTAACCTTTTAATAAGATGCTTAAAGAGGATAGAAAAAGTAAGTTACAAACAGAAGGTCAAACCAAATAATGCACAAAGAGTCAAGTACAGAGGTTCTGTCGCTCTCTGGCAACATGGCATTCAGGGTTCAGTACCATGTAGGGACTGGAGCATGGAGGGAAAAAGGAAATGGAAATCAATCAAGGATCCCATCTTACAATCCTGGGATTCACCTATTTAGAATGAGACAAGCCCATAGAAAATACGAAAGGAGTTGCCACCATGAGCTACATTTTAGGTATGGTGGAAGATCACTGGAAGAAGAAATTTCTGTTCCCAGAGTTTTAAAATAAGGGCCTACCAATGAGATGTGATCTGATTAACTCCTTGGGCAGATAGTAAAATGGCTAAATCAAGATAAACTGATTTCAAAAAATTAGTAAAACCTAAAACTGAAGAGGGTCTTGTCTTAATACCAAGGCTCTGTTGAAAAGTGTGACTGCTTAATCCCACAACACCAAAACAAACGAAAGGTCACTTGGGACCAGTGAAAAGACTAACTTGCTAAACAGAAGGGCCACAGTAAGAAACAAAAGGGTTCCAAATTACCTGCCCCATGAAAAACAGGTTCCCTCCCTTAAATTAGAACAACAGATGAAAACAGACTTCTGTTAGAATAGTGGAGCAGCTAAATTTCTCCATAAGAAAACCTTTTAAATTTCCTTTTAGAAACTAGATGTATGTAAATTAAGTATTTATATTAGGAAATTACAACCACAGTCTACTCTCTGAGAATAAAAGGAGTCTTAATTCTACTGCTCATTAGCAGTAAAGAAAGAAAATGTAAAGAAAAATGTCTCAGAATGGTAAAGTTCAATGGGAACAAATCAAGTTATTTTAATTGTCCCATCTTTATTCAGATAGAGAGCAAATGGCTACTACAGGTCACCTAGGAAATCAGCCTAAAAGCAAAGAAACAAACGTAGGTTCCTGATACTCAGAGCAGGGCCTTCCTTCTATGCCACATCTCCTGCATATTCAACTGAGATGAAAAATATTCCATTGGAGATGAGAAAATATGATTTCCAGGATCACCCACTAAATGACAATGTACTCTACACAGTATCATTCTACACGGATATAAGGAGGACCCAATGCACCAACTAAACCAGTCCCTGTTTCCAAGCAGGTGAACCCCAGCTGCCTGAAGACACAGGAAGCGTCTCTAGAGTTAGGGTAGCCACAGTTTCTACTAACATTCTGTGCTGAATAAGATGCTTGATGCTTTTTGTTTCATACTTTTTGTGTGTGTGACTAGCCAAAATCTCACAATACAATTCAAGTTACTATCTGCTGCTTTAAATTCTGGTGTTGATGAAGAACAGCTGATTAGGGCCTTCACTGTAAGCTGTCACATGCTCAAAGACAAATGTGAGCCTTCCATTTTCTTCATTTCCATACTGAGTAATCCAAATGCTTTCTCCCAAAGCCTGATTTTTCATCCCTTTAACAAGGGATGAGATTTCTTTCTTTAGACAGCTTCAGTTTCTCTGGTTCATTTTCCAGTTGGATAATTTCTTTAATTTACTGAGATCACTCTGAATCCTTGCCTATTATCCAAGAGGGATGCTAATAAAAATAATAATGCTAATATTTAACAGTTGTGAGATGACTACATACCATGTACCAAACTAAGCACTTTCCCTAAGTGGCAGGATTATTTGGGATGCTTGCTGCTGGAAGAGACTCAGAAGAATGAGTGATGTCTTTCCCTCCCCTATTCCAAGAAGACAGCCACACAATTCTATTTTGAGCTTGAGTTCCTCCCCTCCATGGGTATCATTACCTTTGGAGCTTCTGGGCTGAAAACAGAAGTTCTCAAGGTCCACAAGGCAACTCCTCAGCCAGGCTTTGGCTTGGAAATCTGGTGGAAAATTAGAGGGTGAGGGTTGCTGGGAGAGGGGCACATCCCCCAGACAGGCTGCAGATGTGCAATGGACCACACCTGTGAGGCATCTGTGGCAGGAGATGGGCACTAATATCCGAGGCCTTGAAGCAGAGGTGAGGATCTTGAAGCTGAGCCTAGGGTCAGCGGGGGGAGGACCTCTGTGGGGAGCATCTCTGAGCTGGCTGGAGCATCCATGCCCAACAGACACAGGAAGCGTTGGCCAGGGAGAAGAATCAGGATAGAGGGATAGCTACGACCAGAGAATAAGGACCAGGCCTCTTCCATCTTTTCCAGGTAGTAGCTGAATCCCCCGGATTTTGTGTCAATCTAGGGAGGCGAGGCTCCTCCAAATATAACATATTGAATTCTCGATAGTCTTCTGAGTAGGTGCTCAATGCCAGATTTAGTTTGATTGAGGAAAAATAAATTGATGTTTTGCTGCATAGGAGGGTGGTGGACCAGGTCCCTGCCCATCACACAGACGTTCTCTAATTTTATACTCACAGGAACCATTTTCGGCTCCAGCAGCAGCTCTCCACCTCATTTTACAGATGAGGCTTAGGGAGGTTAAGTAACTTGCCCAAGGCCATACACATGCTGCAAAGAATCCCAGCTCTGCCTGATTCCAGAACCCATGATCCTTATCATACTGCAGATGATTTGGGCTACTCTGTAATTAAAAAAAAAAAAAAAAAGACAGACAGATTTAACTTTGCAAATAATTATAAATTAACTACATCATCCAAACATGGAGAAAGAAACCAAAGTCAACTTAATTTTATATATTCTTAGATATAAATTTGTGCTGTGTCAGTTTTTTTTAATGACATAAAAATTCTAGCATAGATTTAACATGGACTAAAATTTTAAGTTAAAAAACTTAATTCTCAGCCTGGAGCTGTTCACTAAGTATCCAAGTGAAGAATGTGGTACCTTAGTTTAGTATTCACCAAGCAACTATGACATGCCAGAACTGTACTCGGCAGTCCTAATCTCTGAGGATAAAATTCAAGTTCCTTGGCTTCACAAAGTCACCTGCTAGCATCATCTTCATCCCTAGCCTAAAAACATCATCTTCTCCAGCTATACTAAACTGCTTGCATGTGACACTTAACACTGGCAACTCCATTACAGCACATACCCTCCAGAAACTAAAAGTTTTTTGCATGACTATCACCTCCTAGCCTCTAGGTTTAATGAAAAGAGGGATTATATTTTAATTTCTATATCCCTAGTACCTAGCTCGGTGCCTAGCACGTAATATTCAAATACTATTCATAGAATGGATGTAAGAAAAACTGAATAAAATTGCAATTTTAAAAGTACTTGGTCTGTTTCCCGTATTTGCAAGACTAACCTCTGACCCTAATGTCTTTCCCCAAACGGTAGATTCATATTATGAGAATCTTTCAGCACCACTAATCAGACCCAGTAAATTCTGGCTGAGAGCAAGAGAAAGGGGATAAATAGAAGGCAGGAAAGCTGCCAGCTCAAAGTCTGCATTTCCAGGCAAAAACAAGTAAATACATTTGCAAAACTGGCTGTATATCCCAAGGGATGCAAACTGGTCATAGGCTTTGGCAACAAGCCTATTTTGCTTTAAAGCACACCTCTTAGTACAAGGTTAGGAAAACCAGAAATTCCCATATATAACTGATCAAAACTTGTAAGAGAATTTGACAAAAACAACCCCAAACTCTTAGAAACCAGTTAAGTAGACTATTAAATAACTACAGAAAGTAAATGATTACATTTAGCACAAGAGTCAGATTTAACTTTAAAAAACAAAAAAGAAAAGCAAGCCACTAATTTTAATTTCAGATCATTGTTGAAAACACAGAATTGAATATTATAAAAAGGAGGGAACAAGCAAAACTTTTAGTCCTGAGATTGTTAACTATTTTGTAGACACAGGAGGCATAAATACGTTGGAAAGGTAGATAGCATAGATAGCCAAGTACTATACTTAGACAGGAGTAGAAAGATACAGGGAGAGAGCCAATTAGGGAAGAAAAATGGCTTAAGATTAAACAGCCAGCCAAATGTATGAGGCTTGTCCAGGCTGAAAGTCATCCTTTGGTTACTGCAGGTGATGAGTTTATCATAGGGATAAATGGGGACATCTGAACTCACAATTCAGGACACAAGATGAAGCTACCACAGTCTGAGACCAGCTCTAATGATCCAACAGCACAGCTGGCCAAGCTATCATTCAGTCTCTCTGCCTCTTGGCAGTTTGGGGCAGTTTCTGCTTGTTTCTTCTCCCTTCTCCACTATGACTACTTTCTCTCTGCTTCAGGGCTTTGTTAATTCATGGTTTCTTTTGGGCCTCTGCTTTTCTAGCAACTCTTCCTGCTTACACTCTGTCCTGACTCAAACTTGCAGTAACAGAGATTCTGACTGGGTCAGCAACTCACTGTCAAGGATGTAAAGCCTCTATGGGGCAAAGCTCTTGTGCCAGCTGGTTTCATGAATTCCTCAAGGCCTATAAAATGGCTGGCTGCTTGAGGGCCAGGCACCAATTACTGACCCATTCAGCTGTGGCTGAGAAAGAAAAGTGAAATAATCCAACCAAACTTGACCAACTTCCTGCTTTGTTCAGACGAGGGCTGAGGGTGTAGCAAGCCCTCACAGAGCCATCTAGTATACAGTGGTCCCATCCAATCTACAACCATTAAATTTCATACTCTAGATTCAGGCACCTCTCATTGAAATATAAATGGTTTATAACATAAAATTGGAAAAGGAAAGACTGAAGATGATGACGGGGGAAAACTGAGGAAATACTCTATAGGAGGGCAAGGACAGAATTCTGAGCACTGATGGAGAGCTGGCCTCAGAGAGCAACATCTCTTTCACAGAACTGAAGAAGGGAGAAAAAGAATTCATGCGTGTTGGTTTTTACCTCTTTGGTAAAGTTAGAGGAATAAAATGCCGATAGTTAAAGGATGAGAGGGGTTAGGAGCTTGAGGATAATAAAGGAGCTTTGGAAGAACCATTGTAGGGAACATACAAGTGGACAAAATATTGATTAAAGAAAAAACATTGCCAAATATAGGACTCAGAAGTTCCAGTAATATCTTGATAAGCACTATTTGCATAAAGTCAAGTCAGATGTTCTCCAGCAACTCAAAGTTGAGCAGACATCTTAAGGTTAAGGGTTGAGACCACGTAAAAGACAAAAAGTCTCTAGGATGTTACCAGTGAGGGAATCTACCATATAAATGAGACAGAGATCTAATAATGAAAAGATATGAATGGAACATGCACCTGATAATTCAGCAAAGTCATTCATAATTGGATATAATATGTAGGCAAACAAAGGAATGAGAACACTTCCCTTCCACATTTTAGCATGCCTGCTTATGAAGAAAAGAAATTAAATGTCAACTCCTTGTAAAAGAATTCTTCATGTATGATAATTTATATGAAGCATGATTCTTAGTTATATCTCATATTTGGCAGGGATGCTTATGATATCTTATGTAATATATGAATGCTTTAGCTTGCAAATTTTTGTTAATTGTCCTAGGCCATTACTTATTTGGAAGGGGAAGAGAACCAATCTTTCTTCACACCCAATACATGTCAGTTCCAGTGCTAGGTGCTTTACGTATGTTATCTTATTAATCTTCCTAATAGTCCTGTAAAATAGGTATAACTGTGAGTAAGTTACAGCTGAGAAAACCAAAGTTCACAGAGGTTAAGTAATTTGCCCAAAAATGTAAAACAAGTCTGACTCCTAAGCATGTGTTCTTTCCAAGAGGTTACACTGCAGAGAGCTGAATAGGGAGCTGTCAAATGAATTCTGACTTTCTCCTACTGCCAAAAGCTTAGTAGTTTATATATGACCTTACTACAAATATGGACTGTTTTATAAATACCTTTGTTCTCTCCAGAATATTTTTCTACGTTTAATTATTTTGATCCGTCAAGAGGTACAGAGGTGCTATTACAGAACACACCTTTGAAGGGAATAAAGGAGTGTGGGTTCTAGTTGTGGAACCTTAGGCAAGCTTTTTAACCTCTTTTGGGGCCTCAGTTGTTTTTTTTTTTTTTTTTTGCGGTATGCAGGCCTCCCACTGTTGTGGTCTCTCCCGTTGCGGAGCACAGGCTCCAGATGTGCAGGCTCAGCGGCCATGGCTCATGGGCCTAGCCGCTCCGCAGCACGTGGGATCCTCCCGGACCGGGGCACGAACCCGCGTCCCCTGCATCGGCAGGCGGACTCTCAACCACTGCGCCACCAGGGAAGCTCTGCCTCAGTTTTTTTACCTAGTAAAATGAGGACTTTGGACTAGGTGGTGTCTGGGTTGTATTTGACTCAAGTCGTCATTCATTCTTTCATTCATTCAGTAAACAGACTGAGATTAGGTACTATTTTATGTGCTGGGAAAACACTGGTGAATGTAGTTACATTCTCATGGAATTTACACTCTCTAAAATTCCTGATCTTAAGACAGTAATTCTCAAGGTGGTGAGGAATCATAGGTGGAACAAATTTTCAAAGTCACTTAGGGAATACTTTTTTGAAAGTATACCTATACCACATCCTAGATTCACAGCCTACTCCCCACAAAGTAAGCACCATGGGGAGCCAGTGCTATTGATAAGCATTTGTGGTATCTTTCTTAAAGGCTTGGTAGAAAAAAGGTTGAGAATTAGTGTTCTAAGTGATACAGCAAATTAAAGAGATGCAAGTCATATTGCTCTATTTGTAAGGGAGACTCATTAAGAGAGCCAATTCTAAGCTTAGAGTAAGTTGGAAAGTGCACTTGAATTAATAGTCCCTGATTAATTTAAGTCCTATGAACACTTGTACCAATCACATAACAGAAATATTAGAATGCTTACCCATGTTATTATTGGCCATAATCTCTCGCGCTGAATTCACGTGCAAAATCACTTGATTAAAAACACCACTATCCTTCTGGCAATTAATTTTAATATCCCAGGCTACATCCAGTTTTCTGTTTCTAAATACAAACAAACAAGCAAACACATATTAATGATGTCATAGCATTTTGGTGATGAGAAGCCTGCTCACATATTCTTCTTTCATGTTCTGAGAATCAACAAAAACTGAAATGTTGGAAAGGTTCTAAAAATGTATTCCCACTCCTCTCAAATCTAACAGTTATACCTAAAGTTTATGCTACAGTAAATATAAAATTACCATAGAAATGTGCATCACTTGAAAATTAGAAAAAAAAGAACACACTTCTAGTTTAATACTGTCAGTCATAGAATGTTTTATTTTAAACTTGCTGTTCAAACTTTCAAATACGACATGTGTGGCAAAGAAACAACAGTTAACACACAACATCTGCCACAATTCTATCTTCGAACTGCCTCTTCTATATTATGTGATATGTTACAATTCCTTTCAATTTCTTACATTCATTGTATTCTTAAAGGCAGCAATGTCAATTCTTCTGCTTTGAAAACAGTTCCATTAATGTTCTGAAATTACTTAAAATGACAACTTTTTCCTTTCAGTATTCTACTGCTGCCCTCATTAGTGACATAATTCAACATATTAATACATTGTTGAGAGGCACACTGTACTCAATAAATCAACTCCCAACTCTAAGTTAAAATGAACTTCAATCAAAAACAAGCATCTTCCTAAATCAGTTTACTCAGCTACTTTTCTCAAAAATATTTCCATTCTGAAATAAGTTTTTCTGTGAGATACAATAGTTTCATTTTTACTCCTAACAGAACTCATGCTGTACTTTTTTTTTTCAAAATATATTCGATATATTCTGTGCAAAATGTTAAGTTCTGTATAGGTATGTACCTTATTTTGAAAAAGTTTATAAAATATAATTCCTAGAAATAACCTCAACATTAGACAATAGAGGAAGAAGAAACATATCAGAAAAAGCCTAATTTTTCACAGGAGAAAATAAGTATGTTCTTAAAGCTCCAGTAATACATTCCTTGAAAAAACTCAGAATGCACTTTGGTCATCATTAAACATATTAGAACACAGGCAAATAAAATAAAATACTTTTGTTGTTTTCTACAGAAAGAAAATATGGCTGAATTGAGGCTGATCAAAAGGAATGGTGAGAGCAAAGTGATATTATGAT
This sequence comes from Neophocaena asiaeorientalis asiaeorientalis, assembly GCF_003031525.2. Classification (NCBI taxonomy): domain Eukaryota; kingdom Metazoa; phylum Chordata; class Mammalia; order Artiodactyla; family Phocoenidae; genus Neophocaena; species Neophocaena asiaeorientalis. Next base: position 1,514,556 of record NW_020172463.1, on the reverse strand, counting down.
ATGGCTCTGTTCTCTACACATTCCTGATCTTAAGATGATTTGGGGATTAGAACTGCACCAATCAAATAAATAATTTACAATTAATTATTTTAAATTCCCAAAAACATGGTAAAAAATGTGAGGATATTCAACATGATACACCTTGCACCAAGAAAATTCTAGACTGTCTCAAATAAATTCTTTGTTTTAGAAACTAGATACCCAGTTTTAAAAAAAAAGTTTGCTAAAACATTTCATGTTTCACATAACTCCTAAAATTTCTTGATTGTACAAACATAACAACTTAAAATCAAGGCCCAATGTAAGATACCATCATATTCGCCCTATTTACCTAACATGCCAACAGGATAAGTTCTCATTTGGAAACTTGGCAAATTATTTAGGGGGGAGGGGGTTAACTTTCTAGGTTAAAAGCATCTAAAATAGCCCTTATATAATTGGGGGTTGAGCGGGTAGATGTACCAGACTAAGTTTAGAAGGTAGAATTTGCAAGCTATAGCTATTTTTCCTGAAAATTCAGATACAGTTTTACAACTAACAATCAGAAGAATATTTAACTGGTTCTTAACCTTATTCTTAAGTTGTTCATTTGAGTGTGGTATGAATAGCATACACTATAGTGTACCATAGGGAGAAAATTATTTTACTTGAGTAAACATAATGTACTTTAGTAATATCAATAGGCACTTCACTTGTGAGATGAGCATATACCTCACTCAACAGGATACCATATCATGCCCTAGTACACTATAACATACCCATATAAAGATACGCATTAAAAGTAACAATTTTAAAAAGTGCACATTTTGAGCATGCACAGTTGGAGCTGTGCAAACAGCCCAGTGTTTCAAATAAATACAATTATTACTAGTTAATTTTTATCAAAATATCTTACAGTATGGTAACCATTTACAATTATTGCTCTATTAAGAGTTTTATCATCAAAGAGCACTTGTTGACCTGTTGTGTAATACCATATATATTAATACTGAAGGGTGCTTAAACTGCAGCTTAATCAATTTAGATCCTGGCATTGTTCCGAAAGAATTCAAAAGAAACCCTGACTGGATCTTGATTTACTGAAGAAAATGCTTTATGTGTTTAGCTGAGTCCAACGCTAGGTTATAAAGTTAAAGAAGTTTTCCTCAAGTAAGGCAAGTCACGGCATTGACGGAGAAACAGTGCTTAGCAATGGCTTCTCTTCTCACGATTTGTTATTTTGTCATTATTTATGAGCAATTACCAGGATCTCAAGTATCTGGATATCAGTTTTATCACCCTTTCAACAAGTAAGTACATCAAAGCTACAAATAAAATATAAAGACTAAAATAAATGTAAAAAACAGTGAACAAGTGAAATAAATATAAGAATTGCACAGGACAGTCTGATGTAAACACTTCAATTTCCCAGCTGAGACTCCTGAAGCAAAGAGTCAGTGACTGCTTTCAGGCAGCTTAGTTGGTACTCTTATTCTGGAAAAGAGGCTACATCTTCTTTTCTCTGAATTGTCATGATTTAATCTTCCAAAGCTAGTGAAAAAATAATAGAAATAGTGACCATTAGAGCCAGTTTTGATACTGCAACTTATTAAATTATATCACATAATACTGTTTTTATCTAAATTTCATTCATAAACAAGTGTAGGTTCTACTATTTTAAATTCTTTTATCCTTTTATTTTCAAGAAGAATTCATCTTAAACAAATAAAAACGTGGAAATCAGATTTCTCTTGCTTTTTTTTTACTAGGAAGTGGCAATATACATATACTACTTGTTAATATGAATATACTACACCTTACTCACTAGCAGCTTTGCACATGTTGGAGGATGTATGCATTGCTATATAGATAAATAATATAACTTATGGCCAAAACCAGAAATAGGGCTCTTTTTCTTTTTTATCACCTAAATTAGATTCAGATTATAGATGAGTAAAAATAAATACTTCAACTTATCCTATACAAGAGTCCCATTTGTAATGAATACTGTTCCAAATTAGGAGTTCCATCCGTATTATAAACCAAGAATATCATTCTTTGAAATTAAATGTGAAATTAGTTAATTAATATTTAATATTATACAATAAAATCAAAATGACTCCCTTACTGTACATGTGAGATCTCAAGAGTGCTGGGGTAAAATCAATGTCACAAAAATATAATAAGGCACTAAGAAATTTAAAAATACCTGCAGGCTCTTACCTTTAAATTAAATCCAAGTAAGTCACTGATAACACCAGAAACAGCTGACAGGATGACAACCTGGGTGATGTTATAAAGCAGTGGATTCATTGTAAGCCCATATAATCTAAAGGGACTGTCCAATTCCTAGCAAAAGGGGAAAAAACCATGAGCCCAGATTCATTAAGAATTATCAGTTAAATTAATTCAGGACAATATGCAAAGAGAATTTTTAGAAACACTGTTTCAAAAAAAAGTTACAAAATTATGATAGCTTTAGAAAGAATAAACTTGGTTGAACTTGAAATAAGTAAATATACTTTTAGGTTTTCTTAGGAGAAAATGACTTTCATTTAAAAGAACTCTGGGCTTCCCTGGTGGCGCAGTGGTTGGGGGTCCACCTGCCGATGCAGGGGACATGGGTTCGTGCCCCGGTCCAGGAGGATCCTGCGTGCCGAGGAGCGGCTGGGCCCGTGGGCCATGGCCGCTGGGCCTGCGCATCCGGATCCTGTGCTCTGTGGCGGGAGAGGCCACAGCAGTGAGAGGCCCACGTACCGCCCCAAAAATAAATAAATAAAAAAGAACTCTGTAACCTAAATTTGTAACTCCAATTTCTGTCCCAAATGAATGACTAATAAAGTATCAATCTAGTAGGTACAAGGTTAAAGAATATTTTTTATTGTAAGAATAGAAACTGAAAGAGAACAATATCTTTTTGCAGATTTAGAAATTTAGTTAGCCAAATTTTCAGCCAATATTAATACATATAGTAAAAACTCCCCCTTGAGACAATTTTCAAATACATGGATTCATTAATTAATTGACTGATTCAAACATTTAAAGTTCTATATGTGCCAGGCACTATGCTAGACTCTGGGAAGTTAAGATTCAGTCCCCATGCTGAAGGACTTTGCAGTCTAATAGACATGCAAATAAATAATTCAACTACGAGAGTCCCACAAAAGAGATATGCATAAAAGGCAGAGGGCCATACAGGAAGGTGCTCCTGAAACTTAGTGCATGGGGGGAAAGCTGGCATTCCCTAAGACACATGAGAACATGGCACCTTTGAATTACTACAGGTTGTGCATGGGAAGACGTACCTTACGTACTACTTAGGTAAAGGTCATTCTTTGGGCAAACTGTGCCTAAAGAATGGCACTAAAGGAATTTAATTGGGGGAGTAGTATATCAGATGTGCGTGTGAGAAATACAGATTAGAGAGCAACGAGACCAGAAGGAGGAACGCCCTAAGAGCTCGGTGTACTGAAAGCTGAAGTGAGATATGATGAGGGTCTGACTTAGAGCAGTACTGAGAGGGAAGAGGGGACGAACTGGAAAATTTTGAGAGGTTGAGCCCATGGGCCCGAGAATTTCTTGGCTGTGAAAAGTGAGAGGGAAGGCGCAACCTATATATTAAGTCCCAGGTTCTGACTAGAAGACTGTTGTGCTTTGTATTTTAGTTATTTTTATATTTCTTTCTACTTTGCAATTGAAGCTACCCACAAGTGTCATCTTTATAGCCTTCTCCCGTCTAGCATAGTGCCTACACTATCAAGATATTCAATATTTACTTATCAAAAAACCCACCCACCTCTTTTGAACTCTTTCAATGCATAATCTATACCCTCTTAATGCATTTTAAGACTGAAGAACTGACTGAAGAATTAACCATAGCATTGAGACACAACTAATTTCATACCCTTCTATGAACACTTAAAAACAACTTTAAGAATTACATTCAATTTGTTACAGAAACAGATTTTAAAAAATATTTTCCTTTTAAGAAGAAAAAGCATTACTAACATTGCAAAGCAGTGATAAAGATACTTTATTAAATTACCTCCAAAGTTATTATTATGAGATCAGATATACTGAAATTATATTCTTTTTGATTGTTACCAAAATGCTTTGAAAATTTAAATATTTATTGGTGATACCTATTTATTATAATGATTATGTATAACTACTTTTTAAACCAACTCAGGCAAAGCAAGCAGAAGACTGCTCTGAGAAATACAAAATGAAAAAAATTTTCAAATTAACATCAAATCTTCTTTTTCAAAATCTATTTTAAGTTCTAGGATGCAAAAATTTCCAAAGATGCCAACCTCTACAATACTCTAAACATTATTAAAAGTCTTAAAATTTCAAAAGTGAATAAAATTTCAAAATGCACTGATCTGGATTACTTGGATTAATTTTTCAATGAGAAATAAAATGTATATTGCATGAATGTGCTCAAAAATAATTTGGAAAACTATTTTGATAACCATGAAAACCAAACACCAAGTAGGATCTACAAACAAAAAACTAAGATATAATGTTAGAGCAGCATTTTCTACATCATGTCCATTTTCAATTTCATTGTTACCTTTAGCAGTTTAGTAGCCAGTTTTAAAACATTATTCACTAGTGTCAGTTCCTCCTTTTTGTTAGGTTTCTTCTCCATTTTCAAGTAGAGGTTTATCTTTTATTAAAAAGAATAAATAATTAAATATACTTAAAATTATAACAAATACTTTGTTTTTAAAAGGTATTTAGAGATATCTGCTAAAATAGTAGTAGTAGTTCTCTGGCTATTATTGAGATTATAGGTGATATTAATATTCTTCTTCATACTTAACCGTATATTCCAAATTTCCTACAGTGAACATATTATTTTATAATAAGAAAATAATAACTGTTATTTAAACTTTTCAAATGTAACTAAAAGCTGAAAGAAGGAAAACTGGATGCCATTATTTAAAATGCAAAACACCTTAGTCACAGAGTCAAATCAACCCTGAGAATAAATAATAACTGGAGTAAGTAAATCAATTGGTTTGTCTGCTACTTTCCCCTTTCCCTCTAATTGACTTGGTTTGACACAGCTACCAATTTTTAAAAATCAAACTATCCCTGATAAAATTACTCAACAAGTTCACTAGAAATAAGTTTGTTTAAATAATTCCTATGAAATGATAAGGAAAACGTTTAAACAAATTCATTCAAAATAAAGTTAAGCATCAAAATTACTATCCTTTATACTTTCTATTGAATGAAAGTTTATTCAAATACGGCTCTGCTACACTGCAAAGCAAACATACCCCACTAATGGTTTAAAATTCATAATTTCTACAAATGCTACTTCCTTCTTATCAAATGAATATGTGACATAAAAACAGTAGATTAGACTTGAGGTCTGCATCAAGGCAGAAACACTGAAGAAAGGCTTGTGCCCTATCAAATTTCAAGTTTTGCTCTATAACACAAATGGTCTTAATCTAATAACATAGGTTCCTGAAAATTTTAAAGTAAATATGGGACTTCCCTGGTGGTGCAGTGGATAAGAATCTGCCTGCTAATGCTGGGGACATGGGTTCGATCCCTGGTCCGGGAAGATCCCACATGCCGCGAAGCAACTAAGCCTGTGTGCCACGACTGCTGAGGCTGCGTTCTAGAGCCCGTGAGCCACAACCACTGAGCCCACGTACCACAACTACTGAAGCCCGTGCGCCTAGAGCCTGTGTTCCGCAACAAGAGAAGCCACCGCAATGAGAAGCCCACGCACCACAACAAAGAGTAGCCCCCGCTCACTGCAACTAGAGAAAGCCTGCGTGCAGCAACGAAGATCCAATGCAGCCAAAACTAAATAATTAATTAATTATAAAAAACTGAAGTAAATGTAAACATTTTAGTTTAATATGTAGACTACAGACATTAATTTAAAACATAATAAACATGCATTCTCACCTGTTCAGTAAGTAAAATTGAGGTATTGCTATATTTTTTACTTGTTTCTGATCCAAGGGTAACAAATCTTAGGAGAAAAAGTGTTAACGAGATGCACCAGATTACCAGTTCCCAATTGTAGTGACAATCAAGGAAGATCTCATGTACATGAAGCAACTAAAAGTGTATGAAAAAGGCAATATGAAGAAACAATATGACTCAAACAATTTCTTTTTAAAAGAAAATAACATTTTACTTCATACACATAGATCATGGATATAGAATTACATTTTTAAAACATTCCACATTTATTAGGAAATATTTTAAGCACATAAAAGGTATAATGTAATCAAAACCCATCTAGTTACTTTTGTCAAATCTTAATATTTTGCAATATTCTTTCAGATTTTTGAAAAATAGAAGATTAAAGATTCAGTTGAAGCCCCTTTAAACTTTTCCTTTCATCATTCCCCTTCTTCCCCACCCCTCTGTAAGGGTAATGAATTTTGCATTTACCTTTTCCATGCAGTTTTTATAGTTTAGCTACATATTTATCCTTAAACTATGTTATTTTATATATATTTTAGAATTTATATAAATGCTATCACATTGCCCATATCATTCTTCAATTTGCTTTTTATTCTACTGGATTTTTGTTTTCAAAGATTATCCATTTTTCCATGATACATTAAGCTCAAATTCATTCATTCTAACTCCTACAAAGGTACTACAGTAAAACGATCAACCACAGTGGATTGGCCTACTCTACCAATTAACATTTACTGTGTTGCCAATTTCCTTATTACAAACAATACTGCAATAAATATTCTCTTATGCATCTCGTCTCCTTGTGCACACATATAAGACTTTCTCGAGGAGTTAATAGCTAGGAGTAAAACTGCTGAGTCCTTGGATATTCACACATTCAACTTTAGTAGATATTACAAACTTGTCTCTGAAAACAGCTGTGCCAATTTATACTCTCAGCAGTGTATCAGTCTTCCCTTTGCCCTCATATTTGTCCACACTTGGTATTATTCAACTTCTTAGCACCAATCTGCCAATCTGATGAGTATAAATTGTTCTCTTACTGTTTTAATTTTACTTTTCCTGATTACTTAGGGAGAATGTATGTTGCATATGCTTATTAGTTACTGTGCTTCCTCTTCTGTAAGTTATCTTTTTATATTCTGTATCTAATTTTTTTCTATTACGTTGTCTGTTTTTTTTTATTGATTTGTAGATGTTATATATTCTGAATAACAAAGCTATTTAAATCATGTATTTTGCCAGTATCTCTTCCCAGACTCTCTTTTGTTGTTTATGGTGCCTTTTGCAGTACTTACAATTTTTAGGGAAGGGTAGGACAGAAGAAGAATATATGAGAGACTGCAGGTATCAGGCAAAAGTCTAAAATATTTACTGTCTGGCCCTTTACAGAGGAAGTTTGCTGATCTTTGGCTTATAGGAACAAAATTGATTCTTTTATGTTGATGTTATATCCATTTTTGTTGATCTTGAACTTCTAAAAAATGTATATTTTTAATAATTTGTCCTTAAAGTTACTTGAGTATTCTACACAATCATATAGTCTACAATGCTTTCTTTTCCGATCTTTATACAATTTCTTTTTCCTATCTTCACTGGTTAGTACCCTCCATTAAAATGCTGTCAAGAAGTTATAGAGAGGGTACCCGTCTCATTCCTGATTTTAAAGTAAATATCTCCAAGATAATAAATATCATATATATAATGTTTGCTCCAGTTTTTGAAAGATATACTTTTATCAAACTAAGAACAGTACTTTCCAGTCATTGTATGAATCTCCACTGAAATTTACCAATTTGTTTTCTGTAAATATGTAGATGATCAGATGATTTCTCCTTCTTTAATCAATTAAAGGAGTTCAAAGTAGATAAATGGCTTTTCTAAAGTTGAAAATCTTTGCATCCCAGGGATAGACTGTCTTGGTCATGGCATATTCAGTTATTAAATCGCTAGCTTCAGCTTTCTAGTATCTCTGAATCTAAGTTAGCTCACTGTTTCCTATTTTCATACTATCTGTCTGGTATTGGTAACAAGGTTATACTAAGTATATAAAATGAGTTGGGGGAATATTCCCTCTTCTACTCTCTAGATCTTTTGTGTAGGATTAGGATTACATTTGGCAAAATTCATCTGTAAAAACGACATGGGTCTAGATGATTTTTGTTGCTAGCAGATTTTCAAACTACTGAATCAGTACTGCTTTATGGTTTTAAGTCTTCTCAGCTTTTCAGTTACTTTTTGAGTCAGTTTTAATTAATACATTACGCATTTCTACAAAATAGTCCACTTAAGCTTTTGACTTCAGTGACAAAAGTAATTTATACTAGTATTCTTAAAAAAAAATTCTCAACTGTTTCAGTTTAATACTGTAATTTTTCTTTTTTAAACTGTGTTATTTGTTGGGGGCTTCCCTGGTGGCGCAGTGGTTGAGGGTCCGCCTGCCGGACTCAGGTTGCAGGGGACACAGGTTCGTGCCCTGGTCCGGGAAGATCCCACATGCTGCGAAGCGGCTGGGCCCGTGGGCCATGGCCGCTGAGCCTGCATGTCCGGAGCCTGTGCTCCACAACAGGAGAGGCCACAACAGTGAGAGGCCCACGTACCGCAAAAAAAAAAAAAAAAAAAAAAGTGTTATTTGTAAGTATGTTTTGAAATTTTCAAACGTATGGTTTTCTTGTTGCTGTCGTTTTCTACTTTAACTGCATACAGCTAGTGGTCTGTATGTTATCAACTGAGAATCACTTTGTCGCCTAGTACATGAGAAAGTTTTACAAACTGTTCTGTGCCTGAAAAGAATATGTATTGTCCAATTACAGAACAAAATTTTTAACTATCTTGTTGAGATACATGTCTCTATTGTATTTTCGTCTGCTTAATCTATCAATTATGAAAGAAATGCATTATATCTTCCCAATGTGGTATTCTGTCAATTTCTCACTACAGTGCTATTGATTTTGACTGTATATAGGTATGTTTGAAGTTATGGAATCACATGCATACAAATTTGGAATTATTAGATCTTCCTGATGAATAATTCTCTAAATTTTTGTCAGGTTTCTCTTTATTCCCAATTACGCTTCTTAGGTTACAGTCTCCTTCATCTGATATTAATGTAAGTTCACCAGCTTTCTCTTGGCTAGTATTTATCTGCAATATATTTTTCTATCTTTTTACATTCAAAACTTTTCAATGTTATTACGTTTCATGTGTCTTTTGTTGATAGCAATCGATAGATTTTATGTTCATTAGAGACAACTACTACAGCATGTACTTCAGGAACATGGAAATTAAACCTTGAAGAAAAGACTGAAATGCAATAAGCAATTGTGAGTAAACAAATCAGTCTTTTTCCTTTTGGTTGCTTTTAGATTCTTCTCTGTTTTTGGTGTTCTGCAGTTTTTCTATAATGTGTCTAAGTGTCGATTTATTTTTATTGTGGCTTCTTGTTCTTGTTGTGCCTCCTAAACCTGAAAATTAATGTCCTCCATCAATTCAGAAAAACTCTTAGCCATTATCTCTCCAAATATTGCTCTCCCTCTTCTTTCCATCTGAAATTCCTATTAGATATATGTTGGACCTCCCAACTGTCTCAATCTCCTTTTCATATTTCCATCTTGTCATCTCTGTTCTATATTCTAGGTAATTTCTTCTATCTCCCACTTCACTCTCTTTAGCTGTCTTAAATCTGCTATTTATTCTGTTCGTTGTGTTTTAATAATAATGTCAGTAACTGTATTTTTTTACCTCTATGAAGCAATGCTTGGTTCTTTTTCAAATCTGTTTTTTCTTAGTGTTATATACATCGTCAATCATTTTAAACAACCTTACAGTTTATCTGACCAGATCTGAAGTAGCTGGAGATGTACTCCTGCTGTGTGTTAATCTGTTGACTCACTCATGTTGGATTGTTTTTTCATGTGTTCTGAAACCTGAAGGGGCTTTATCTGTGGAAATCCTGTGAGGCCTAGGGTTGATGTCACATCTCCAAGAACAGTCTTGGTTTTGTTTCTTCCAGGTATCCAGGAGTCTAGTATTACTTTTTATATTAACTTCTTGACACAGGGGTTTACAGGACAAGATCTGTAATGTACACTTGAACCCTGAACCTGTGTGAAAGGCAGACCTACAGTTATATATTCTTAGGAGAGACTTTCCCTGCCTCCTTGTCAAAATCCAGGCAGAATCAGACAAGCTTCCTTATTATCTTTCTGTGCTGTTAGGCACACTGTTTTTCTTATTCCACCTTTTCACTCAGACTATAGCCCTTTGAGGATTCTGGCCTTATAGTGTATGTATAAGGAGGTATGGCAGGTCAAGGCCTCATCTTCTTGTCCTCATATGGGTATAAAGTCTCAAATCTCTCAGATACTAACACTGACAATGTACCTCACCATAACATTAACACATATAATTAATTGCTGTTTTTCAGTTTTATCTTCATTTTTGGCCCCTTACTGTCTTATAAACTCAGACATATATGTAATATGTATATAAAAAAGCTCATTTATGTATATTAAAAGGCTGTGTTTTTTCCCAGAATTGTATGATGTTCTAAAGCAGAAGAATTTTCAGGTAATCTAGTATGTCTTATTACTGGAAATGGAAGTTTAAATTTCATAGCATAGAATATATCCTGAGATATTTTTGTGCTTCCTGATTAATCTTGGTCAATGAGAATTCTTTTTCAGAGCATGAGGCAGTCAACTCACAGTGACAATTCAGATACAAAATAAAAGAATTAATATTAAATGTGAAGAAAGCAGAGATTCATGGAAAATAGTCTGAAAATTTTCTTAACTCTAACTCATAAGTTTGTTTTGGGAAATAAAGATAACCAGGTGAATTGTAGACAACAACTAATTATTATATGTTCAATCAATAGACCCCTGAGAATAAGCTAGCTGCTGTTCATGACATAGATGAGTAACATGCATTTATTTATTCTACAGAAAAAAACCTGTAAAAAGTCAATGTCAAATTACTTATTACTTTGATCGTTTATTATTAGAAAGTTGAATATTTATAGATCTGATTATCTAATTTCTACAGAACAAGTTAACTCACCTGGGCACAACAGATAAATACAACTGAGATAGTTAACAAGAAAGCAGATGAAACTATGACATCAACTGATCGCTGAGGACCTCGACGCTGGGGAAAAAACGGAAAACACTTTTAAATATATTTACTAATTAGCAGCTAATTCCATGCTTTCAATTTAGGTATTGATCCACCACTGCACGTTGATCATAGCTTACAGCACTGAGAATATACCTAATTTGTGAGATGAATTCTAATTATAGTGTTACTATTTCCTGAGGATTTGCAACACAGTGAAAATGGTGAATATACAGCCTAGAATTCTTAGGTTAACTTCCAAATATTCCATTTTGTCAAACACTAATCATTTATTCAACATGTTTTTTTGAGCATCTGCTCAGAATGAGGCACAGTGCTAGGAGCTGGGAACACAGCAGGGAACAAAACAGACATGGACTCTATCATCACAGGAACTTGTTGGGAGTCAGACATCAAGCTCATAGTCACAGATGAATACATAAGTTGTGAGGAGTGCTACGAAGGAAAGGTATAGAATGCTTTGAGAAAATTGGTAGGGAGTTTGGTGTAAATATCACTTCCTTAGGGAGATCTTCCCAGGCCCATACTCCTAACTCCCAAAAAGATTATGTAGGCCTGGGAAGCTCTCTCCAAGGAAGTGATATTTACACCAAACTAAGGTGCAGGAGCATGATGGCACATGGCAGTGTTGTTGGTAGAAGGAAGGGCATGTCCAAGAGTATAAAACAGAAAAGATCATAGTGCATTCAAAGAACTGAAGCAGTGTAGTATGGCTGGAACGCAGGGAAGAAAGTGTTTCAAAACGAGACAAGAGGGACAGGCTATCCACAGGAGCTAGGTCATCAAGGGCATTATAAGCCCTGCTAAGATCTTGTTGTTCATCCTAAGATCAATGGAGAACCTTCAGAAAGCTTAAGAATATGTTCAAATATACATTTTTAAGACATCTCTGGTAGCAAACTGAAGAAAATATTAGAAGGAGAAAATAGGAATGCTGTGAGGCCAGTTAAAAGGCAGCTGCAGTAGTCCAATGCAGAAGATGATGGGTGGCTGCAATTAGGGTGGTGGAAATGGGAAAAAAAAAAAAAAAAAAAAAAAAAGATATATTTTGGAAGCAGAAAGGGTGGGAAATGGTGATAAACTGAATGTTGGAAATGCAAGAGAGGAAGTCAGTACTGAGGATAATTCCTAGGTCTGGAGTTACATATTTCCCTCACTGAAGTGTAAGCTCCTAAGGGTAGAGATTTTTATCTCATCAATAGTGAATGGAACATGGTTAACGTTAAATAAATGTTTATTGAATAAAATAATCAATGCACAAAAGAATACAATACCTACTTAGGGTTGATAATGAGGGGAAATTTTAGGTGGCTTCTCACTAAGACAGGGAACAAAGATCATATCTATCCTTCCAGAAGTGTCACAGTGAGGAAAAAATAATCTACACCAATCTGTAGCATCTCCCAGTGGAGACTAACTTAGCTGAATTTAACAAGCTAAATAAATAAACAGAATAATGAATTTTTTAAATAGAAGTGTAGATAGTGCATATTTTTTCTACTTCTTTCCTTGTTACTTCAAAATGAAAAGCATTAAAGACCTAAGTATGTTAGAGGATAGTTGGCCTTTAGGTCAATTTTATTAAGACATGATTACTCCATACATAATGAAATTCACTGCTAATGCAACAAATAATCCTCAGAAGAAGTGTTTTCCTAAAACTAATTCAGATGTTTCCCATTTCCCTCCTGAGTTTTTATATCTTAATTCCATAATTAGGAAAGTTATTTTAAAAGATTAAGGAAAAAGAATGGCATGAAAAGGACGGCTTAGAATTGCAAGCTAAAATTTCCAAATAGTAATAGGCCACTTCAGCGACTCACTGACAGATTTTTTTTTTTTATTCGTTTTTTTAAGCAGTGGGCTCCCTCTGCTGGCTTGTGATAATAATTCTAGGTAGAAACAAAATCTTTAATCTAGCTTTTGAATGAGTAGAAGTTGGTAAGATTTATGAACAAAGATAAATTTAGGACAATCTGATCTTGAATCATCTACCTAAAATGCATTTAAGCCTTTCAGACTTCAGATGTTTTACTGTAAAGAACCAGTTTAACATTTATTTTGAATTTCTGCATATGGATCAAAATGAACACTAAGTGTGGCCATATAGCACCATATGAGTACAAATCTGACTATAAATCTAAACATACATACATAATGACAAAGAAACTGGAACTATGAGAGGGAGCCAGCACGTTAAGAGTACTTTTATCACTACCATTCTACCTTAAGATAGGACCGGAGAGAGAGCCACATTTTTATATTCTGTACTTTCTTCAATCGGAAATGGGGAACCTCAGATTTTCGAGCCCTCCTTGCCGATGTTAAATGTCCAAAGAGTTTTGCAAAAAGTAATCGCTAAAAAAGATTAAAATAAAAGTTAATTTTCAAGTAGATTACCATATAAAAACAAAAATCAACAAAATAAGGATTATTAAGATTTTATTTGGTTACGTATTACAAAAACAAAATAGGAAAATAATTAGCAGCTCAAAATGATTTAATGAAATTCTAAAATACTTCAGGAATACCTTGAATATTATGAAAAGGATGAAATATTCTCTATTCAGAAGTCTATATTATACCCACCTGTTTATAAGTTCTTTCTGCTACACAGAGCAAAAAAAAGAAAATCCACACAAGAGACACACGAACCACAAAACTTATTATAACCATAGAAAGAACTATGACATCTTCATTAGAACCAAATGCAATCACATAAAGTTCTGAAGCAGAATGTGCTGTGAGTTGATCCAAGTCTGTAGCTTGAGAGAGTCGGAAAACAAATGGAGTTAAACCCAGGATTAGAGAGATTGCGTTTCCAAAAATCTGGTATCCTATTCCTGGTATATGGCTGTTTACCTTTATAGAGAGAGAGGAAAAAAGAAAAAAAAAAAAAACTTACACAAATTTTATCTACAGTAAAATAAATTCCTAATGAAGCATTATTTTACTTATAGCAATATGAAATAATTTTGTTAAAATATATTAGTTTTAATACATGAAAAATGAAATTTAAATTTACTCAAAGTCTGTAAGTCATTATTTTTTCAGTTTTTAAAAACACTTCATTATTAGATCTCTAACTCACTAAGTAGATGCAAAAGGATTTACTAACCCGGTCTTAACCGGGATCTTGAAAAAAAATTCTATTTATCTCATTAAAAAGTTAGAAATACTTACAAACACTGCAATATTGAAAAGAATGAGGAGATCTCATATACACTTAAATTCAGTTACAGAAAAAAATCTAGAATTATATACTTACTCGATAAATTTATAATTTGTGTTTTACTTCAAAGAGTTCAATATACAAATGGATATCTCCTTAAACTCTAAAACCATTATCTTTTATATACATACACACATATATATTTTTTTCTGAAACCATTTCAGAAGAGAGACTATGCTAGAGGGGTAAAAATTAAATAAGAGGGGGGAAAAAGGGCGGGGGAATTATAAAAAAAGGAAGTTGGAAATTAAATAATGGGAAAATATAAAATTGGTAGGACTGGGAGGGATCTTAAATATCATCTAGCTACCTTTTTATCATGATATTACAGAGTATGTAAAAATTCCCAGATACTTAAGGTACAGAATATCACCTAGATCCAAGTCTTTAGGGACTCCTTGTCAATAGCTTTTCATAGCTCACACTGAGATATGTAATAGGACGTGAAGTAGATCAATTTCTGAAACCAGTTATTTTAATTCCTGTCCCACATAACGTGTGCACAAAAGTTCTAGTTAACAATACACAAGAAATTTAAAATTGCAACTTAAATCATGCTTAGTTGTCCAGAGGAATCAAGTAAAATTTAAAAAGTAGTAATGATCTAATAAGAGAAATAATAATAGAAACTGAAATTAAAATCCATAGTATTTATACTCTACATCTTCAAATAACTCAAGATTTTTACTAGTTGCATTACTTCTATATATTTAAGTTGGCAAGCATCAATACAAATTTTCCAGTTTGATTTTTTTTTTAATGTTTTGGGTAGTAATAAATAAATGAACCATGATAAATGATACAGGAAAATAAGTTTCCATCAACACTTGTATATATCTAGCAGCTCCTAAATTTGACCCATTGAAAGCAAAAAAAAACCATAAAAGTAGAAAATTTTAGACTGTATCATCTCTTCTTAATCAGAATATGAAACATTAAAAGGTGAGAGTGATTTGGTAACAAATCACTGTTGAAATCACTGTTTAAATACAAATTAACTTTTTCAGGTTGAAGAAATGAGGTGAGTAGATTATACAGTATTTCAGTAATCATTTAATATATTAATAATCACTGTCTAAATAAATAAAATTTAAAAACTCACTCTGTTCATTATCATTCCACTGATTTCAAGTACAGACATGTCTGCTTTCTTGCAGTCATTGCCTTCCCATACGATAGCGCTTATTTTTTCTAATCCCGGGTGGGAACTATGGAGCCAGGGCAAATGACTCTATAAAAAAAAAAAGAAATTGGTGAATATATTAACTGCATTTCATAATTAAGATATATATGTGTGTATATATCTGTATACACACCCAATTTTATCTACACTAAAAAATAGAAATTGGTGAATGCACTTACATTTATAGAATATATGTATCTGTACAAAGCTATATTGTGTACAATTTCAATGACACTAAAATTCTATCTTAGGGCTTCCCTGGTGGCGCAGTGGTTGAGAGTCCGCCTGCCGATGCAGGGGACACGGGTTCATGTGCCTATGCTCCGCAACGGGAGAGGCCACAACAGTGAGAGGCCCGCGTACCACAAAAAAATCAGTTAGCATATACACTGAACAGATGGCGTAAGAAATTATGTTTATAAAAATGCATAAGTTAGGAACTTTCTGTAACACCTATTAGGCAACCTACTGTTCAAAAATACTCTAAAATTTGTCAGCAAAAGCACTTAGTCGTCAATCTGTCTACATAACTCTTAATATACAAGTGTTCAAAGACAAATGCACATTAAATTCATATTACTAATTGTTCATACTACTGAATGTCCAACTTATGATCATTCAATACAAAAGAATGATAGCTGAGGTATGAACCTCTTTGAAGGACTAAACAGTGATACAATCTCATTCAGAAAGAGATACAAACTTACTCTTAATATTTGATTTAGTTACTTTTCTGATTTTTTAATCTAGCAATTCTCCAAAGGATCAATTTAACTTTTTTCCCCCTTGGAGCAAATATTGTGAACTGAAGCACCTAGAGATAGAAGGACTCTCCCAACTAGAATAACGTATCTCTCAAAGTTTCAAGGAACAGAAAAAGGTAAAAAGAAAAACTGAAAGCTTTAATGCAAAAAAATCAGATACTTAAAGTTGGGGTTTTTTGTTTGTTTCAGATCTATAATTAAAAGAATAAAACTTCAAAATAGGATAGTTGGGGGTTAAAGATGGCAACAAAATTAATAAAATACTAATATTTACATTATCAGATATTGATAGAAATAACACTAAAAGATTAGCCCCAGAATGGGATAAATTTGATAAATTTGTTTTATTACATTACATTATTTCTAAGTTATTTTTATAACATATTTCATTGAAATAACTTCTAACAATGAACAGAAGAATCTACTTCAGAATATTCTTTGAGGACAAAAACGTGATTGAAATATGGTAAAGATATGCTTCTGTAAACTTAAGGAAGATATTTTCCTCTAGGGGAAGTAAAGTTGCATTGACTTATTTCAGTTAAAGGTATAAAATAATAATACAATAATATGTAAGAAAATAGACATGGGAATTATTTTGACCTCGTACATTAATTTTCTTTATGAACAATTATATAGGCAAACCATAATGCCAGTAGTTATGCTACTGGCAAAGCTCTTTTACATTTAGTTATTTGGCTATCAAGAGGTTTTCTGTAAAAATTTATCTGTTCCAAAGATATAGTATTTTAATATACATTAACCTTCACAGTATATATTTCACTACTGGAGAGCCTTAGGATCTATGAGATACTAGTTATTAACTATCCACTTAATTCCTCAAATTACATTTTATAATTTTTCCCCAAACAAAATACTCTAGTTTGGGATAAAAATAATTTGCACCAAAATATGTATCAAAATTTCCCTGGAACTTTAATAATTATGAAACATAATGGAACTAAAAAGCTAAGAACAAGTATGAAAAGCTGAATGGAAAGAGTGTTAAGCTACAGAGATAACAGATTAAAACACCAATATACAGGCTTTTTTTTTTTCTTTTAATTCTCAGTCTGTAACAGTGAATTACATGAAGCAAGACATACAATACCGAGAATGTACATCTAGAGACAGAAATAGGAAATCAAAAAGTTCTTCACTCTACTTCCAAAAGTACTCATT
This sequence comes from Neophocaena asiaeorientalis asiaeorientalis, assembly GCF_003031525.2. NCBI lineage: Eukaryota > Metazoa > Chordata > Mammalia > Artiodactyla > Phocoenidae > Neophocaena > Neophocaena asiaeorientalis. Next base: position 1,497,116 of record NW_020172463.1, on the reverse strand, counting down.
TTGCACCGGTACCTTCTAACTAGCATTTGATAGCATTTTCCTATTTCCAGAAAGGCAAAAGGCAAGAGAGTAGAGAGCAACTAGAAACTGGAGAATTTTAAAACAAAGATACAGGGGCGTGTGGGTGTGAAGTATACTCAAAAATAGGGGAAATGGGGATGTATGTATAAGTACAGCTGATTCACTTTGTTATGCAGCAGAAACTAACACACCATTGTAAAGCAATTATACTCCAATAAAGATGTTAAAAATTTTTTAAAAATATTGTACAAATATGTACTGCCTTCAGTACATGAGACTTTTTTAAAAAGTTTCAAAGAAAACATCAGAGCAAATCATTCCCTTTTATAATTTTATGATATAGATTCTTCTTAGTTACGTTTTTCAAACTAAAATTTGGAACTCTTGCAATGGTTGCTCTTTATCCTCATCAAAATCTCAACTGCTTTGCTCCCTGTTCATTCACAACTGCCTGGAAACCTTAACACTTTAAATGGCAGCATGTTTTATTTCAGATAAATTCACCATGACAATTGCTTTCCTGAAGTTTCCACCTGTGGTAACTATAGCCATTAAAATATGGCTTTACCCACTGAAGAATTAATTTCACTTGAATGTGGCTTTATATTTTATTATATACTCAGCCGTGACTACAGGAGAAAAATTTTCTCTTTTAGAAATGTTTCAGTAACTATTCACCAAGAAAATAAAACAAAACTACAAATTTGGTGACATACTGACTAGAACACACTGATTCAAATACTCAGTGCTTCTGCACATGAGGAGAAATTTTTCAGTCTTCATGGTAGGCAGAAAAGGGTCCTCCAAACCTAATACAGACCTTAGTCAAACAAGAAAAAAAGCAGGCAGCTTTTCATTAAAGGGAGCTAATTTCAGCTAAAACTGAAAACATGAGCTTATTTTTTAGGAGCCTGAGAATACAAAATGTGTGTATAATCAAGTATATAACCCAAAAGCAAAACCAAAGTAAACCTAGAATACTATAATTAATATGCAGAGTAGAACATTAAAAAATGTTTATTTTACCAAAAAAAGAAGCAGAGTAGTGTGACAGATTTAGGACCAATTCTGTAGAGCATTCATTAAAACAAAATTTTTAATCATTTAAGAAAGGCCTAATTGGCATGTTTTGAAATTTTTTATTTTGTTTCATTCATTCACTCAACTAATATTAAACACCTACTATGTACCAGGCACTGTGTGATACAACAATGAGCAAAACAACACATGGTCCCTGCCTCTGTGCCACTTATGGGATTGCTGGGAAAATGGCTCACAGGCGTTTTCCTAAACCTCAATTCCAGTTATTATCCTCTGTGACTTAGATGAATACACAGATGACTCATCCAACACCCTTTTCTCATGCATTGTTCATTGTTTTTTTCACTTCTTAAATTCCAGGGAGCTTTGGCTATTCCCATGGCCACACCCTGGACCCTGTCACCACAAATTGCTCTACATCTGAAATGAGTCTCCAGCCACAGCCTCTCATCTTACCAGGTCTCTCAAACCTTCAATTCAAAACACACTCTTCCCTGAACATACCTATTCTTCAACCTATCAGTCCCTTCTTGGTTTCATTTCCTTCTCAATCTAACATGTCTAGATTTTTACCATATCCATTATTTCAACCAGCATATCATCCTCTCTCCTGTCCCTTGAATAGCAACTATTTAGCACCTACACTGTATGACTTTGGGTGCATTATTTAATTCTGAGCCTCCATTTTCTCATCTACGAAACAAAAAATAACCTACATTGTTATAGGTCATGTGGATTGTATGAGACAATGCATCTAGATTACTTTGCACAGTGGAAGATATATAATAAATGCTTATTAAATGTTTGCTACTATTATAGTTATTCCAACTATATTCCAGAGAATAGCATACAACTATGTAGAACAGGCAACTACAAATTCATAGTTTCAGATTCCAACTGGACCTTCAACCACGTGGCAGTGTGACTCTTTTTAATGTGTTACTTGGCTTGAACACAAGCAAACACAAACTCTCTCCCCATCATCTCCATTTCCCACAAATGAAAATGTCAAGCCTTCACCACCATCCACAAGCCCCTTATTCATCTCACTTCTTTACTGTTAATAGACCACCTGGCCTCCTGCACATCAAAGAACAGAGATCATCAGGCAGTAACTCCCTTGTGGTCTTACCTGCTTCGTGCACTCTTCCTCCTCCTATTTCAGCAGAGGACGTGTTCCTCGTCCTGCAGGAGGCTAAGCTTCCTAATCATGCCTCCCCTCCAGAACCCTAATCATTCAACAACTTCTGTACCTCTTCAATTCTTCCCTGTTTTTCCTCCTATGCACATAAGTGCTCAAGTATCTCACATCTTCACATTTAGGAGGTGGGGACCAAAACATTCCTTCAGTTTCTCCAACCTGTCAGGGCCATGCTTCTTAAACCTCATTCCTCATTTTCACCCCTCAGCCCTCTGTAGCAAAGCTTCTTTCCGCTGACAGTTTTCCTGAAGCTGAAGCCAAAATGAATGGATATATTTTTAAGAGAAACATTTCAATCAGATCGAGAATAATAATACTTGGTTTTATATTTATTTTACCCCCATTTGCTCCGGGTATTTTAATTTACAAAAATTACAGACAAAATTGAAACTTACTTTGTACCCTTCCCTGCTCTCATTCCCTTTTTAATTCCCCAGATCTATTATCCCAAATTTGGTGTTCATTATTCCCTTGCATGTTTTTATATGCTTACTGCATATGCTTTTATTCATAAACAATATATAACCTTGCATCTTTTAAAACTTCATTATAAATGGTATATTGTACGTATAATTCTGAAACTTGCTTTTTTATTCAAAGTTATATTCACAAGATTTATTCTTTTTGATATATGTAACTGAGTTCATTCAATTTCACTGCTGTATATTGTTTTACCATATGCCATGATTTATTAATTCTACTATTGTTGGCTATTGCATTATTTTCCATCTTTCACTATCACATACAATGCAATGAACATTTTTAAATATGTCTCCTTGTGCCCATCTTCTAAAGTATCCTTGGAGTGAGAAGAGTCTTATAGTATGTAGACCTTCAATTTTATTATAAAGTAACAAAGTGCTCTCCGAAGTAGTTGTGCAGATTTATATTAACATCAGCTTTGAATAAGAGCATTAAAAAATTCTTTTCTTAAAATAGTGAAAAACAAACCAGTACTTTTTGCAAGGAATGGAAATTACAGCTAGCTCAAATAAAGGTAGTGATTGGATGATGGTGTTTTTCATCAGAAACATTTTGTGGTGTCCAAGGGAAACTTTAACTAGGACCTAGGACAGAGGAATCAGCAGCCCTGGGGACCCTCTGTGCCTTGTAGACTTTCAGTCAATTATTCTGCCATTAATGTGCCTCAGCTAAACCCCATGTGTTTCTCTTCTATTGAACTTTAGTTACATGTTTGTGTATAGACACACATGTGTTACAATCTCATTACACATACTCTCTCACAACCCTTTTTCTGATGATAAGAATAGAATTCATTTTGTTCCTTGGAAGGAGTAAGCAGAGATAAAGACAGAACTGTTCAACACCGAGTCTTCAGTAGAACTGACTAAAAATAAGATGTTTGATATGAGAATATTTTTTCCTAAAAATGTGTCAAGTAGTAGCATTTCAAATTTGGGTTGGTGTGAGGTGAAACAGAAGTAGTACTTGCCTGGAGATTAGCCAGAGGAGGGGACCATGAATACACAAACCCGGAGAAAATAACAGATGTTATGCAGCAAGCTTTGGGCTTTGGGAGTTTAAGTCAAGTTTTCCTAAATCTAATTAGCACTAGCCCAGATGGAGGGAGCCAGGTTCCCTCTTCTGGGCTCTGCACTTCAGAGGCCCCCTTTCTGGCTCTGCTCCAGCAGTGCCCCTCCCTGTGAAGTAAGGAGTTTGCAGAGTTGGGGATATGCATATCTGGAACCCATACCCTTCTGGATCCATGGGACGTAGAATTCCCTATCCTACTGGTCCCAAGCTGCCTTCCTAGGCCTGGAGAGGGACCCCACCAGTGCGTATATATCTGGGCCAGAGGAGTGGCCAAGGAATTTGGTTTGGAATGATGTGGAAGGAAGTTGGGTGTTGGACCCTAGGATGTCCATATTCACACGTGAGCCCCTCCCGACGCTGGATGAAGCTTGGGATGAAAAGACAAAAGCCTTAATCCAAAAGCCTCCATTGGTACTTTTACCCTAGTACCTGATAATCTGAGAAGAAAGCTTACCTACAAAGGACAGGGTAGCCCAAGCTGACATTCCATGTAGTGTAATTTGAGGGGCATCGCAAAACCCTACTTACAATACAAGGTATGCCTTGGGTAAACCTGTCCTGAGAATTAACCATGAACCTCCTCCCTAACTAATACAGTAATGAAGCACCAAGAAAAATTCACCTACAATTTTAATTTTCAAAAGCTCATTATGCATTATGATCTTGTGAGAAAAATATTTCATACGCAGACACCTGTAAAGTGAAAGGCTAAAGGCCTGGTTCTCATACAAGGCAATAATTTCTCCATTTGTAATGCTAGCAATGTTCTCTCTTCGGAAAGTTTATAAAGCTTATATCCTGCCTGTTCTCCTTTAATAAAGAAATATTAAATATTTTAAAATAAACTTTCTTTAATGAGCTAGAAAAAAAATTCTTTTCTTACCTAAAGTAACAAGTATTTTTTTCCTATAATTTCTTCTAAATATTTTAAAGTTTTATTTCTTTACACTTAGGAACTATCTGGAATAAATTTTTGTCTTTGGATAATTATTTGACCCACAACCATATACTGAACAGTCCATCCTTTTTCTGATTTGCAATGTCACTTATGTCATACATTAGGGATCCATACAAAGAGGTAACTATTTCTGGGTTTTCTATTCTGTCCCATTGGTCTATCTGTTTACACACTGAGTCTGCCTGGCCTGCTATAACAAAATACCACAGACTAAATGGCTTACAGACAACAGAAATCTGTTTCTCGTGGTTCTGGAGGATGGGAAGTCCAAGATCAAGGTGCTGGCATATTTGGTGTCTGGTGAGATCTCACTTCCTGGTTCACAGACTACTCTCTTTTTGTTGTAACCTCACATGATGAAAGGCAAAAGGGAGCTCTCTAAGGCACCCCTTTTACAGGGGCAGTAATCCTATTCATGAGGGCTCTACCCTCATGATCTAATCACTTCTCAAAGGCCCCATCTCCAAATACTATCACATTGGGGATTAGGCTTTGACATATCAATTATGGGGGGACATAATATTCAGTCTATAGCGTACAGCTGTACCATACCATCTTAATTACTACACCCTTAAAGTAAATTTTTATACTCAGTAAGAAAAGTCCTCTGTTCTTCAAAATTATTTTTGCTATTCTTGACATTTTGCTCTTTAGTGTGGACTTTAAATCAGTCTAAGTTCAACTAAAACACAAACATACATGCTGGTAGGATTTTGATAGAAAATGCAGTGATAATGGGTATCTCTTTCTTGTTCCTGACGTTAATAAAAATGATCCTAGGTCTTCCCTGGTGGCGCAGTGGTTGAGAGTCCGCCTGCTGATGCAGGGGACGCGGGTTCGTGCCCCAGTCCGGGAAGATCCCACATGCCGCGGAGCGGCTGGGCCCGTGAGCCATGGCTGCTGGGCCTGAGCATCCGGAGCCTGTGCTCCGCAACGGGAGAGGCCACAGCAGTGAGAGGTCCGCGTACAGCAAAAAAAAAAAAAAGATCCTAAAATTTCATCATGAAGTATGACAGGTTTTTAGAAGGTTCTTTGACAGTTACCTTTTATCAGATTAAGGAAGTTTCCTTCCATCTCTAGTTGTCTAAGAGTTTACTTGTTGGTTTTATTATTAAGGTTTGATGAGAAGTTGGATAAGAGTGAGAAGAAGGTAAGGAAGAGTAACCCCCAGGTTTCTGAACTGGCAAGGGAGTGGATGGAGATGTCATTCATAAGAAAAACAGATTTATGAAGGAAGACGAAGTATTTGGTAAATGTGAAGTACTGGTGGGACATTCAAATGAAGATATCCTATAGACCTGTGCTGTCCAATATGGTATCCTCCTCACATGTGGCTAGTGATTACTTGAAATGTGGCTAGTCCAAATGAGATGTGCTGTTAAGTGTTCACAACAGATACTGAAGAAAGTATTAAAAAATGTAACATATTTCATTAATATTTCTCATACTAGTTATATGCTGAAATGATGATATTTTGAATATATTGGGTTAAACAAAACATACTTAAATTAATTCCACCTTTCTAAATGTTTTTAAATGAGACTACCAGAAAATTTTAGATTACACATGTAACTCTCATTATACTTCTGTTGGATACCATTACTATAGGCACTTGGAGATACAAATCTGATACTCATGAGATGTGAATTTGTGAATTATAATCTTATAGGTGGAGTTAAGGCCACAGGTATAGATGAAACTGACCGTGTGGTATGCTGAGTGAGAAAAGGACTAATGCATCTAAAGTACAATTTGACTTACAAAACTCTATTTACTGACAATTTCTCAGCAATATATGTTTGCAAGTGACACAATCATTATACAAATACTGAGATTCTATGTTCCAGTGAAGCCAGACTGCAGCTCACAATGAAAATAAAAATAATATAGGAACATTATTTTAATTGTAAGTTTTTTCTTCACCTCTGTAAAATCTGTACTTACATTCAAAGGAGCTGGACTTATAGCCCCACATAATCCAACACTGTAAACCAACCTGATGAAAAGGGTCGTCTCTATATTCTTTTTTCACACATGGATTAATTTGAGGATTTTCCACATCTGTCTCACTGGTACAAGATGATCGGCATTCTGCACAATGTAACAAGTCTTCCCATAATACATCTTCTGTTTCAGATTCTGGCCTTGTGCTCTCAGAATCCTGTCTGGAACTTGAACAGCGAGAGCTGCAACTAGTACCCGATTTAGGGGCATCCTGAAATCAAGATATTCTTTGACATTAATACAATTTATGTACCCTTTCCAACTCAAAGGATTCTATCAGAAATATATATCGCTACTTTTTGCTAAAACAACACACACACTGTCAAATGACAGTGAAATAAATAACAAAGAATTAAAATACATAATATTTTTTAAGGAGAAACAAAATTTCTTCATATCAAAATTTGACTTCACATCTCAGCTCAAGTGTTATTTTGCAGGCAAAAGTTGTGCCTGTTTTCTCTTAAAGTTTATACAAAGTTCAGAATTCAGAGACTAACCTAAATCCATATGGACTGCATAGTCAGTGAATGTTAACCCACTTTAATTGATGTGTTTAATGGAGTTCTTTTCTTAGTTTTTTTTTTTTTAGCAACAATAGATTTCATGTATCTACTGTTTTTGTTTTTCAAACAGAAGTTCAATAAATTGATATAAAATTAACAAATAATCTATATCAGGAAGATAACTGCCAACTCATGTTTCTTAATCTATTGTAAAAAAGTGAAAAACTAAAAGGCACAAGTTAAATAATTTCTGATCAATTTACCTTTTTCCTAAGAGTTTTTAACATACAAAATAAATACCTTTGACTACATTTTAATTTAAATTAATTCCAAATAACCTTTCCTAAATAAAGAACGGTAATAACCATCCTTATGTAGTCAAGTATGCTGAAATTTTTGGATTTGTTTTTAGCTATCCTCTGTCACTAAGATTTTGTCAATTCTACTTTAAAATGTTTTATATTTACCCCTCTCTATTTTCCATGTTATCACCACAGGTCAGACTTCATCATTCACACCTTGTTTGCTCTAAGACCTTCCTGACTGACCCCTATCTGAAAGGCCTTGCCCTCTCTCCAGATTAACCTTCCCACAGTGAAGCTATTTTTTCATTCCTCAGACAAAAATCTTTCTGTGGCTTCCCACTGTTCTCCTGCATAAAGTTCACATTCCTTCACTGAGCCTTGTCTTCAAACGTGCTACTTCGGATCCTGTTCTCCACTTCTCCTCCAGTGACACTGGGCTATGTCTTAGCCTCTAAACACAGCTTGCTCTTTGCCACTCTAGCCTCTGATCATGTTCCTACCTCTTACTGTAATCCTACTCTCCTTTAAAGCCTACTTAACAAAAAGTGTCAGGAAAAGACCATCTCTACCCCTTTCCAGCTGTCTTACCTTGTTTCTGAGTCTTAGTTTAGCCATCTACCAATGGGGAATAAAACTACCTACCTTAAATAGATATTAAAAATTAAATGAGCACTGTAGCTTTTAATACACACCTAGTACAAAGGCGCTCGACAAATGTTACTTTAAAGGTACTCTCTATTTAGAACAATTACTTTGTCCCTAAAGCGAGTTATTAGCATTTATATTCATCTGATGATAAATTTTGCATTGTTGTCTGGCATCTGTAATACTGTCTGTGTTAGATGTTCATGTATTTCATATTCTCAAATAAATCAAAACTCTCAAATACACTATAAGTCTATGAAAGACAGAAGCCAAACTACTTTTTTTTGCCATCATTAGCACAGGTAACAAAATGTCTTAAATGAATGAGATATATTATTGATAATTTATTGATATTAGAATGGGATACTAAATATATATTTAGTGTACTGACAGAGTACTTGTGGGAGGAGGGTTGTTTGAGGGAGACGTAAAAATTTTCCGAAAGAGTTGAGCAGGAAAATGAAAAAAGAAAGAAAAAAAATACAGAAAGAGAAAAGGGTAAAAATTAGTCAGCTTTCTTTCGTGAAAAGCACTCTAAAAATACTTCTGATTCACTAATGCAACCAGAATATTTGAAGCATAAGCAGTTTTCATCACAACAGTTTTCATTAGATAGAAAGACACAGACTGTATTAAGTAATTGCTAATCCAAAATTTTTGATAAAACTAGCTTATTATCTATAACTAATTTCTGATGCAGACTTGTTAATCAGATACAGAAATAAGTAATAGGATTAAAGGCCTGATGACTGTTTAAGTGAAACTAACGGGTGATTTCAGGGATAAAGAAATATCTATAATTCATTATAAATGTATTTTGTCAAATACTGATTAATAAGTGGGCCATTTTACAAATGTAAAATCTAAAAATTATTGCCTATAATTGCTTACATTTGAAACAGAATTTTATCTGCAGTATTTAGGTAGTTAGTGGCCACTTTAAATTTCACTACAAATTACTGAATTAAGCCAAAAAATAGGAAATGCGCTACTGCTCATTTAATACAATTCGTTCTGCTTATTTCAAATCTTTAGACAGATAGCTAAAACTGAGGATATAGTCATATTAAGAAAGTTTATTTATTTGAACTGAAATAGATGAAGGGAATAAGCATTTATAACATAAATGCTTTGTGTATGGCAATTATGCATAATCTTATTTAAACTTAACAATCTGATGAGGCCAGTCTCCCTCCCTCCCCACTGTACAGAGGCAGAAACTGAGACTCAGGTAAGTTAAATAATTTTTCCAAAGTCACTTAAGTAGTCTGACTCCATGCCCATGGTTTCTTCACTATGCTTTCCATCAAATGCTGCCTTCATCAGATGAAAAGCTAATCCACAATAGGGAATAAAAATTAAAGATACCTGCAGAGTTAAACAAAGCAAGACAGAGCTAGGAAACAGGACAAATGCTTCAACAGAGCTACCGGTTCCCCAGGACACCGCCTGTATCTCAGATAACCATGTAATTCTACCACCATCTTCCCAACAAGAGACTGGAAGAAGCCAATCAGATATAGTAGATAGTAGAAAAAGGCAAGAAACCAGGGTGGGGATAGGGCTTGGGGGTTGAGGGGTAAGAGGGAGGAGGGTTAGGTGAAAGTCCAACACACTGAATGGCAAGATCACTACCTCATCCCCAACCCCCTTGGTGCCAAACACCATGACAGCGTGGTATAATATCTACCACCCCCATGCCACCAGAAGATTGGATGATTCTTCCTGAAAAAGTAAATGCCCCTAAAAAGTATATCTATAGATTCTGACATCTGGGAGGCTTACAACAAATGGCTGGGTCCCTGACCAGTACTCTTAAAGTGAGGCCCACCAGTCTTACCCCTGCACAAAGTGCTTCCCCAAATGATTTCTTTGTGCCTCACCCTAAAAGAAAACAGTATCACCAGTAATTTGAAGAGTATAGTAATAAATACATATAGATGCAAAACAACACTACAAATCCTCTGTCTGAATTTTACTTATTCAAAGGAGGCTGTGTTTTTCTTTTTCAATAAAAAATAAGAACAACTTTGAAGGTGGTTTGACTTGAGAGTAAAAAAATTTGGAAATGAAATACAGCTTTTTAAATATTTTCTAGTCTAAAGTTCCTCACTTCACAGATGAAGAATTTGAAGACCAGATTTTATTTTTAAGTAATCTTTTATATCATTTTTAAAAAGATTTAAAACAACCAATGCCTACTAGCTAATTATCAGCCTTACTTGGAATCTGGAAGATTTTAAGAAACATTTATTTTTTAAAAGTTAAGATTAGTAGAATAATGTTCTGTCCTTCAAGAATCTCAATATTTCAAAATATAGCTGCAAACCAAGAAAAGTAAAGATTAGGGGAGAGAAAAGTACCTCTAAAGCCAAGTAATTTATTCTACAGGAGAGTGGAGACCTCCTTCTATAGGAGGTCCTAAATTCTTTCCAGGACCAACAGACTTCTACCTGTGCATGGAATAAGACTTTGAATTTCACAAGCATGGTTAACTGGCTTAGGAACACTAAACGGTACATCAGATAATGTGGATGAAGAGGCAATGAGTAGACATACTGGCATTAGTGTCTTTCTAATGGCAGCCACTGAGAGAAGAAACAGCTGTAGTCACGTAGAAAGATTGACTAGAGATAAAACCACAAAGAAGAGTGTACAAAGAACAAGTAACTCTTCTAATCTTAAAACTCTTAAGCTATCCATATTCCAGCACAGCGTAATATTAGATTTTTCGCAAGTTTGACCCTAAATCATCAAGAAAAAATATATATATTCTAATACAGTACAAAAAGAGTAGAAGGTAATGTTTATCAAAAAGTGAAGTAAAAAGTAATTCATGTGCCTTCAAGCAAGACAATGTATTGTCTTTAGAATAAAATGTGAAAATACAATTGAATGAAATTTTTTTTCTATTTAAATATTTCAAGAGATATAATAACTTCAAGAGATGTGATAAAGTTGGAAAAGGGTTTGGAGAAAAACAGACATTAACAAAGAAAAACAGAATCAAGAAGAAAAAGGAGTTGAATTTTATAGCCTGGGCGACTTAACTGGTGACAGTAACATGAAGGAAGTCACTTAGAATAATAACTTGGCTACAATCTAGAAGTTACAAAGCCTTTCAAATCGTGGAAAAGACTAACATAGGAGTTCACAGATTGTCTCTCCAGGATCTTCTTTAAAAGGAAACAACAAACTCAATGTATGAGTCTTCAGAGATAATGCACAAAATGAATACAAGTGTGTGGCTATCATGTGTGAAATACATTAATCTAAGACTGCTCCTCTGTAAGTCCAGATCATATAACAGTAAGATATTGAGATTGATGGGAAATATCTGCTATTTCAATAATCTTAAATTTGCTGAAAAAAGTTGTAAATTAAAAACATACAAAATAGATATATATGTACAGATGCAAGGCCAAAGTATATACCTCATTAGGGTAATGTTTCTTATAATGGTGTGACTTTCTATTCCGAAGAATGCTCTCGGAAGTCCTGTCTGCATGACGGCGCAATGGGTATCCTGTTTCTGGACCTTCTTCACTGGAGACTTCATCAGAGACATTTGTTACTGTCCTTTGGGTATCCTAGGTTAGGAGTATAAAAAGAGTTGTTGGTAATTTCTGACTAACCTTGCAGCTTTAAAACTGCAAAATTTTAAATTATACATACATATACACATATACCTTCAAATACCTCTAAAGATCTCAGAGTAATTGATTAGTACTACCTGATTTTCTAAAAAATGTCTTAAATCAGTGACTAAAGTAACTCAATAGTCATTTGTCAAATATTGTTCTATGACATTTCTGTTCACAAAAGGATCTGAAATGTCTAACAAAATTGAGAACGTAAAATAGTATAAAAGCAGAACAGAGACCCTTTAAAGGAAGCTTGAGAGACCTAAAATGAATTACATTATTCTCACAAACCAAAAATGCTATCAATCTTAAGACCAGCACTGATTTAATAATGAGTTATGAGGCAATGAGGAAGTGACTGGTAGCTGAATGAAATACATACGAGGCAGACAACACCATGTAAATATTGATTTTTTAGAGATAACCAGATTCCAGAAGTTCTGAAACTGAGAGACTCCAGAGCAGATATTTTACTGATACTTTCATGTTCCTCTTATATGACGTTAGTAGGTAATACATACCTGGAAATGTGTTTGAAAACTGCATGACTAAAAACTTAATTTATTTGTTGACTGATGCTAGTGATGTGAGGCTCACATTACCAGAGAGTTAAATGCCTCAAAAATCTAAAATCAGAGTAAGGGACTCTGATTCATTGCTGCCCCATGCTATTTATTATATAGCTACAGGTACTGAAAATACATGTACTGTCAAGCAATAACACATACTTCACTCAAAATAGAGAATACTCTTTTCTTCCTTTACTTTCCTCAACACACATGTTCATGCTTACGTTCCTAAATGTAACAAAGGTAACATCTTTTAATCTGACTATATATATATATATATTTTTTTTTTACTGTAACAGCTTTTAAAGAATAAATTATTTGGGCTTCCCTGGTGGCTCAGTGGTTAAGAATCCGCCTGCCATCGCAGCAGACACGAGTCCGATCCCTGGCCCGGGAAGATCCCGCATGCCACGGAACAGCTAAGTGCATGCGTCACAACTACTGAGCCTGCGCTCTAGAGCCCGTGCTCTGCAACAAGAGAAACCTGCCCGCCCCCCGCAAAGAAGAGTAGCCCCTGCTTGCCTCAACTAGAGAAAGCCCATGCGCAGCAACAAAGACCCAACACAGCCAAAAATTAAAAACAAATAAATAAATAAATAAATAAAATTAAAAAAGAATAGATTATTTAACCAAAAATCTTCAGGTAAACAAACAGAAAGAAGATATTACATTAAGCTCTGTTACAATAAACCCAGGGTTTCTTCTGGAAAAGTAAACAAACAATTGTTATCCTTAGCAAATATTTCCTCAGTAAGACTTTTTTTCAAATTAAAAACAAAACAAATGTGCTGACACCAAAGGTAACAAAGGTAGGAAAAACAAGGTAATATTTTCTTAAAGAGAACATTAATGGAAAACCAGGGTCCTAGTTCAGTGTCTAGAATAATTTAGATGTTCCATTTGAAATAAATTCTTACACACACACAAAAATGGGGAAATAAAAAGTAACGTTTAACAAATATCAACTATAAATTACAAAGTGCTTTAACATTTCAGAAAAACTGGAGCCATCAATCAATTCAGAAGGTGCCAAGTTATACTGGAAATCAGGTTTATTCACACTGCTTTATCGGATTTTCAGCTTCATCAGTGTGATTTGTAAAGGCTCAGAGAATACATTCTGGAGAAAATACATATACTCAAGGGCAACTACTATGTCTAAGTCACTTCCCATTAACTAACATAAAATCACACAAATTACTTTTAAAAATCACACTTACTTTGCTGGGAACGTTCCTCAGTGCTCCTGTGTTCCAGGTGGCCTCTTCTGCTCGAAGAGTTTCACACTGAGGTTCATGGCTTTGTACTCCATCTTCGCTGCTTTTAACAGTCTTTTTCCCATCAAGGGATACATAGCCATTGTCAGTCTCAGTTGATTTATCAATTGAATTCTTTGCTTTCTTTGATCTAAAAAGGAAAATATGTGAAGCATGTTACGTGGACTTAGCTTATTCTGGATAGGTTACCAGCAGAAATTATGATCTGTTAATAATTAAATCTGGTAGTTATTTCTCAGCATTTTAATCACTACCTTATTTTTACAATAAATAATTCAGAAATATCTATCATAAAAAAATAAACATGTAAATCAATGTCCTACTTCAGCTTATTTTATAACTTTTAAGGTCTTACAAATAGCAATTCTAAGAGACATGCCCTAACTTACCAAACAATTATTGGTCAAAATCACCTGGTCTGGACTTCCCTGGTGGCACAGTGGTTAAGAATCCATCTGCCAATGCAGGGGACACGGGTTCGAGCCCGGGTCCGGGAAGATCCCACATGCCGTGGAGCAACTAAGCCCATGTGCCACAACTACCGAGCCTGCGCTCTAGAGCCCGCGAACCACAACTATTGAGCCCACGTGCCACAACTACTGAAACCCGCGCACCTAGAGCCCGTGCTCTGCAACAAGAGAAGCCACTGCAATGAGAAGCCCGTGCACCACAATGAAGAGTAGCCTCCGCTCATCGCAACTAGAGAAAGGCCGCGCGCAGCAACGAAGACCCAATGCAGCCAAAATAAATAAATAAATAAACTTATTAAAAAAATGATTTAAAAAAATCACCTGGTCTTTGAGCAAAATCTAGGATCAAAATTTTAGCGATTTTATTATGGTTAATAATATATTTTTAAGGTCTTATTTTTTAAAGAACTACCTCAGTAATTATTAAGTTGCAATTAGTGGTTTAACTTAGTTTTTTTTTTTTTTTTTTAATATTTATTTATTTATTTATGACAGTGCTGGGTCTTCGTTTCTGTGCGAGGGCTTTCTCTAGTTGCGGCAAGCGGGGGCCACTCTTCATCGTGGTGCGCGGGCCTCTCACTATCGCGGCCTCTCTTGTTGTGGAGCACAAGCTCCAGACACGCAGGCTCAGTAGTTGTGGCTCACGGGCCCAGTTGCTCCGCGGCATGTGGGATCTTCCCAGACCAGGGCTCGAACCCGTGTCCCCTGCATCGGCAGGCAGATTCTCAATCACTGCGCCACCAGGGAAGCCCTTAACTTAGTTTTAATACTCTCCTTTACCCAAATACTTTACCATTAGTATGGATACATAAATATTCTGATAAATTCATTTTAATATACAATGGAGACACAGGACCTTTTGTAACACAAAGCACATGAAAAAAAGGAAAACTCTGTACAAGATTCTACATAATGGAAGAAGTAAAAACAAAGAACGCAAAGAAAAAGAAGTAACCTCTTTCACCCACTGAAATACTCTAGAAAAAATGTTAGTAACGTAGCTTACAAGTACCTAAAAGACTACAATTGAGGTTCTTCATTTATAGGTATTAAGTTTTTCTCAATACAAAAAATATAACATGGAAAATAATAAACCATTTGATTAATAGGCAAATGCTTGAAGAGTCCTCTTCAGAGACTACGGTGGGTGAAAGAATGGCTATCCAAAAGAAATATTAGTAGAAACATAATGTAAATCCCACATAAAATTAAAATGTGCTCAATGCAGATTAAGTCTGTCATAAAACATTACTAAAAAGCAATTGTATTTAATTATACTTAAATAAATTCCCTTGAATTTTCTCCAAAGTATCAGTTTTGCAAGACAGGAAAAATAAAACTAGTATATTGCCTTCAGGCAGCTCAAAAAACAAAAGGACTTTCAAATGGGGAAAAAATGTTATCTTTAACACTACAGTTACTCAGTTCTATTGGAATCTATCAGAACTGTGCAGGACCTTAGAATTCATCTATGCTAAATATTCATTTTGGAAACAAGGAATCAGAAATATAAAGAGGTCTAAGTGACTTATTTAAGGTCACAAAGCCAGTTAGAGGCAAAGCTGCCATTAGAACACAGACCTTCTGACTATGAGGTTAATTATATTCTCCACACTACCTCCAAATGCCCACTCTCTGGGAAACTGCCTGTTAGGATTTCTTCTTAACACACTCATGAAAGCCTAGAAAATTTCCGTCTCGTACAAACAGGCCCCTTTCCTTCCTGACCTTCTCCTGCAAGACTACTAAAGGGGACAGACAGGCCATACCTCCCATATGCTCTACAGAGCTCTGATGCTTTCTGGTTATGAAGAACACACCTCAGCAGAGCTGCAAGACTCAAAAGTCTAATCTTCTGACCCTTTTCTTTCTATATTACCCTAAGAGGCATGGAGAGACTAAGGGAATGAGCCATAGAACAAAGATCATTTAAGAGTGGCAGAGGGAGGGAGGAAAATGAATTACAATAGAGAGGAGAAAAGAGAAAATAAAAGGTGCAGAGAAAACCTGTGACCTTCTCTGCCTAGAGAAGAAGGAGATAGAAATACCAGTTATTAACTGTTCCCTTTACCTCTCCCTTGAATATTGTGGAAAACGTAGATGTGGAAAAACACCAAGGGAAGTGAAGTTACTTGATATCTTAAAAATGTGAGAAACTCAAAGACAGTGAAAGTGTGTGCTGGAAAGGTATTTATGAAGCTTCATGGAAACTGTACTGGGCTGGAAAGGGAGGGGGAAGGTGGTGAATAAGGTAAAGGAAGACTGAAAAGTTGATAGAACAGAACCATTAATCAGCCAGGATATGCAAGAAGAGAAATTTATTTGGGAAGAAAGATAGAATGTTGGACCTGAAGTGCCTGGGAACATCCTGAGAAAGATCAGTAAGCAGTTGATAACACAGGCCTAGAAGCCAATGGTCAAAGCAAAAAAAAAGTAGCTGTAAACTTGCAGAGTGAACCAGAACCCTAGAGGGCCAAAAGATACGGGCTTAGTGAAAAGGGCTTTGAATCAGTAATAACGGCTGCTTTAAGAATTTTTCTAAGGGGAATGTATTCTTTCCTTACCAGGACAGAGTAAAGACTATGTTAAGCCAGGGGCAAGAGTACTAGTAGCACTCGCTCCATTTACCTTTCGGCTATCTCCTACTTCCTCCCTACTTCCTCTCTTCCTTATCTCTGCCTCCTTCCAATCTTCTCTGGGTTGTTTCTCTCTCCCAATATCTCCTCGAAGTACAAGTAACACTATCAGAAGATATGAACAGCAAGTTACTAAGCTACAGTAGCTATCTGATGCTTCTCTTCTGCTAAGTGCAGATAACTTACAAACCAAGCTGAAATAACAAAGAAAACACTAAATGTAAGTACCAACCTCAGAGTTTACAAACAGCTCAAAATACAAATCGAGGCAGCTTGGCAGTGGCTGGTGATAACAGCACTTGCAAAAGCACTGTTGGAATGGAACAGCAGGAACAGCCCAGCAACAGCCAGTAATGGTAACTCATACGAAGGCAATTTTAGGGCAGGGGGCCAGGTACACCCCAGAGGGGATGGGAGATGGGCTACATACAGAGGATTAATTGAATAATTATATTGAGGACAATAGGAACCAGACTTTTCAGTGGTAGAGAAGGAAGATATAAAGAGGAGAAAAGATAAAATGAACTCTGTGATATTGTATCTGAGTTGGAACTACCACTGCAAATTCATGGTTTATATCTAAAGAAATAAATATAAACGTAAAAGGACACACACACACACAAAAACACACACACTTTCTAGCTCTGTCCACTGAGAAGGCCCCAGGGTAGCAACACCACAATAGCAATGAGCGTATCCAGCATTCAGATCTTGGTTTCTATACACCACTCTCCTTGAAGAAGTGATTCATTCCAGGCCTGAGGCAGTGGAAGTACAAGTTGAAGCTGGAAACACTTTGTTGTGCCAGAAAGTAAGGAAGGGTTCAGAGAATGATAAGGACATGACGAAAAGACAAAGAAACTGCTTAAAGGGGCTCCCCTGGCCAAATTGAAGCCAATCTAATAACAAAATAAATAATGACAGCAACAAATTGAAAAATATAGAAATCCATAAGTAAATAATTAAGGGAAAGCTCTTCCGTAAAGTAGAATGCCAAGTAATAAATGTAGAAGGAACAATAGAGTTAGAAAAATTACCATCATTTGGCAACCACCATAATAATAATTCAAGCAAGAATCATCAATGGATACTAAAACCAGAAGGTGAAGGTGGGATGAGAAATAGGTTATTTTTATAGTTAATGCAGCTCCACATAGGACATTTGTTGATTATAAAGGAAAAAATAAATAAATTTATAATGGAAAAATATAGCAGACACTGTCTTAATCAAGTGATTCATATAAATATCACTAGTAAGGGAACAAATCTACATAGTTTGCCACCTAACAGGATGCAATGATACTGCTGCCAAAAATGCATAACTGGGTTTAATTATGAAGAAATATCACACTACCAACTCAGTGATATGCTGCTAAATGTTGAACAACCAGCTATCCAGGGGTAAAAAGCTCTTGTTTACAGCGTTCCCTTATTCCCATGGTGTAAATAATCCTACCACGGCCAATTTCAAATACCAACTGACAACGCTGAAGACAGCATTGGGAAGAGATATACATATTCAGCTCTCACAAGTCACTTGGAGCCAGACCCAGAAAACCACGTGCACAAACCCAAATTAATAGACATTCTACAAAGTGGCTGCCCTGTATCTTCAAAACTGTGAAAAACATGAAACTTGAGGAAAGACTGAAGTCTGTCCCACAATGAAGGAGACAAGACATGACCCCTGGATGTGGCACATGATCCCAGATTGATCCTTTTGCTGTAAAGGATATAAATAGGGACAATCAACAGAATTGAACTGGATCTCTGGGGGAAAGATATATGGGAGTTCTTTGCACTGTTCTCTCAACATTTCTGTAAGTTTGAAATTGCTTCAAAATAAAATTATATATTTTTAAAGGTACAAACTGATTACTTTAGATCTGAGCATCAGGGACATGCTGACAGGAGAAAATGTAGGAGGGCTAAGTTCCAATAAAGCAGGTTAAAGAGGGTCAAAAATTGTGATTGTCCCAGGCAAGGTTTAGTTTTACCACTGATTGCTATATCATTCATATTGTCATTAATTGCTGAAAGTAAGAACTTCACAGAATTATATTAATTTCTCAAAAGGAACATAGTTTACCAAGACTCATATGTTTAAGTAATTCTTCCCATTCCCTTACAAAAGGGGGTAAAATTATTAGGGAAAAACAGTGGGAGTGAGAGATTTATATTTTAAATATATATATATTGTGAAATTCTACTTAGAGTATATTTTTTAAAGGGAAGTTACTTCTCTTTAAGTGAACTGAAAAATATGTAAAAAAATAAACTGAAGCGAGCTAAATATTTTGATTTTTTTCCTTTCTTTTTCTGGGGGGCAGGGGATCATTTAATAGAATTTCCTCCTTCTCAGGGGAGAATTTAGTGGGGCTTTTTTTTGTAATTGCATTTTTTTTTGTAATTGTATTTTTTTTTTTTTACAGCATAGTGATTCAATATTAACAGCACTTTGATTTTAAAATAAACACATGATTCTAAATCATCATTCCCTATCAAAAACAAAAGCAGGATAGAAAGAAGCTGATTAGGAATTACTGTCCTACAATATAGAAAGAAATGGTACTTTTTAGTATTATCCACAGAAAGTTCTTACCTTTTGATAGCTACACTTTATGCATATAACACACTCACTTAATAAAACCAGAGTTAACAATAGTTTTTTAGACCAACCCAAACACTATGAGTCACAGGCACCTGGGCCGTGAGGTCAGTAGTATGTTGAAAATGGAGACATACAAGTCTACTATGATTTTATGTATTCCATGACAGAAACAGTATTTCCTGCATTTGGATTTTTTTTTTAATTGAAGTAGAGTTGATATACAATATTATATTAGTTTCAGGTGTACAACATAGTGGTTCAGCATTTATATACTGCTGCACTGGATGCTGAACAAAAAGCATTTGCAAAGATACAATGTGCAATTTCACTGCCATGGTCATGGCTTATAGTTTTATAACTAGCTAATAACTAATTAACACTTGAATCTTTGGATGGCATGACCTGTGTAAAATTTTCTTTAAAGTATTATGCTTGACATTCAAGAAGGGTAGCTCTATGTCAAAAATACTCTTAGGAGGACATGACTTTACATGTAGTATAATTACCCTAGTTCCTTTGTGAGATATAGTGAGAGACAATTTGATTCTTTCCTTAAAAAATGCAAATAAATGTACAATCTACACCATAAGTAAATTATAAAACTGAATTTTTTCACATAAAAGCTTTAGCCAAGGGCTTCCCTGGTGGCGCAGTGGTTGAGAGTCTGCCTGCCGATGCAGGGGACACGGGTTTGTGCCCCGGTCCAGGAAGATTCCACATGCCGCGGAGCGGCTGGGCCCGTGAGCCATGGCCACTGAACCTGCGCGTCCGGAGCCTGTGCCCCGCAAGGGGAGAGGCCACAACAGTGAGAGGCCCGCGTACAGCAAAAAAAAAAAAAAAAATCCAAAAACCTTTAGCCAAAAAGTTAACACAACTTTTAAAAACTTACTAGCTTATAAAATATCAATTGTAGGGCTTCGCTGGTGGCGCAGTGGTTGAGAGTCCGCCTGCCGATGCAAGGGACACGGGTTCGTGCCCCGGTACGGGAAGATCACACATGCCGTGGAGTTGCTAGGCCCGTGAGCCATGGCCGCTGAGCCTGCGTGTCCAGAGCCTGTGCTCTCCACAACGGGAGAAGCCACAACAGTGAGAGGTCCGTGTACGGCAAAAAAAATAAAAAAATATAAATATATATAAATATATATATCTCAAATGAATTGTGTCAAACATGAAAACCACTGTGTTTCTACATTAAAAAACCTAGTCAGGTAATCAAGAACACTCATGATACTCTGTCCTGCCATGGCAAAAACGTTGGAAGTATTTGTTGGTGCTCTCAAAAATATTCAGAGGTATACAAATTGACCCAACTGAAGATCATCCTTTCAGTATTAAAGGACATTAGAGTTGCTAGGGGGAAGTTAACAGTAGCAGATAACTCTTGTTCTAGAGCATAGTATGAAATTTCTGGCCTTGCTCTCATTTGCACAAGGTTAGGAATCAAGGAGGAGAGGAGGTTAGAGAAACAAAATGCATAAAATCTCAGATATAAGAAAATGACACAGGGGCCTACATATAACCATCACTGCTATCTGGAGCTATGCATACACCTTGATTACATGCTAATATAGCCCTTCAAAGACTTTTGGGACCCTGTGTTTCTCTAAGTATCCTCGGCCACACATAAGTTTGAGAGGTGTGTACTAAATTGGGTTTATTTATAGTACCTGTAATCTTTTTAGGACCAGTCCAACTCTAAAATACAGTGACTCTAGCAAATTCAGTAAGTTATCTAGTTGTGGCCTTAAAAATCTGGGATATACTGGCATTTACACAGTCTTCATCCTTGTCTGTGGAAGACATCCAATAGACCTTCACCCAGTCTATAGCTTAAATGACTGAACTTTTTAAACTACAGTCAGTGAAAACCAAATTTTAATCCCTGTATCAAAAATTTCTGGTGGAACTGCATACCATTTTAACTTATATTATGCAGTATACTCCATTCTGTGAAGAACATCAATTTATTGAATCTAATTTTCACTTTAGTGTTAAAAAGAGCAAATATGGAAGCTAAACAGAACAGAAATCTTCAAGGTAGGTCAGTCACACATAGGAATAACAAGTAAACTGGTTTTATTCTGATATCTGTCTCTAATTCACCAAGTCAATTTATATAAGTTACTTTTTCTACTCAAAAAAAGAGCATAATTTCTACTGACTTTGTTTTAATGATACTGTGATCGTCAAATGAATCTTAAAGGACATGAAAGAGTACTTAGGATCCATTTGAATTTTTTTTTTTTTTAATTTATTTATTCATTTATTTATTTTTGGCTGTGTTGGGTCTTCGTTTCTGTGCGAGGGCTTTCTCTAGTTGTGGCAAGCGGGGGCCACTCTTCATCGCGGCCATTTGAATTTTGAAATAGGTATTATGCTGAAGAGATGTAAAATCTACTCTTTTAAATATTTATTTATTTTTGGCTGTGTTGGGTCTTCGTTGCCATGCATGGGCTTTCTCTAGTTGCACAAGCAAGGGGTACTCTGCATTGTGGTGTGTGGGCTTCCCATTGCGGTGGCTTCTCTTGTTGCAGAGCACTGGCTCTAGGTGCGTGGGCTTCAGCAGTTGTGTCTCGCGGGCACTAGAGTGCAGGCTCAGGGGTTGTGGTGCATGGGCTTAGTTGCTCCATGGCATGTGGGATCTTCCCGGACCAGACGTGAAACTCTGTCCCCTGCATTGGCAGGCGGATTCTTAACCACCAGGAAAGCCCCACAATCTAGAGGTAATTCTTCCTATTTAATCTTTCTAGTAGCAACTATAATTATGCTAATTTAAGACAATTAACTGATATTAAAGGGCTAAATCCTTAGGAAATACGGTTGATTTCTACATCTTTTCTAATTGATACTTTGTTTGCCTTAGTTTTCTCAGGTTTGTAGAATTCTTTTACAATAATTCCCAATTTTTTTCAAATAAGAAATACTATGCCTTATTTTAAAAAGCATAGTTTTATCTTGAGAATGAAATGAACTTAGAGATGATAATAAGTAGGGTCTTTCCAACATATAAATACAGGATGTTAAAAATAATAGTTTTCATTCTAACATCTAGAAGACCATCAAGTCACCAAATACAAAGCTTAGATATTTGTGTGGTTATGCATTTATTTTCTCATCAGTTATACTACTTCAGATACCTTAATGGAAGCATCCAGCTTTTCAACTTGTTATCACCAGAAACAATTTTAAGTCTCAGTTGATATTTCAGTTTAAGCCCTTTCTGATTTATCAAAGCCTGAAACACCAAGACATCATCAAGATTCCAGAACTCAGTTTAGAACTTCTAAAACTAACATTTTTAAGATCTTTTTGTACCCAATATTTAAAACAGTCTCATTCATATGCTGGCAAACTAGGTCGCAAATGAGACAGCTGAAAATACTGCATCTTTAAAAACATTTAGATTATAGTTGTCATGATTAAAGGGAATAAATCCAAAGGGATTTAGCCATTATAATATCAATTACTAGTAGTCAAGGTCATGCTACAGCCCCAAAAGAGGAAAATTAAAGTCTGAAACTCGTTTGACTAGAGAAACATGGTAGAATTCTAAAGGCACCAACCTGTTAATTTAGGAGGATTCTGAATACTACATAATAATACAACACCAGTTTCAGACAATGAAGACAACTAAATGATACCCCAAAGCAAAACATATCCACTATGCTATTTATAATTGCTTAACAGAAAGTCTTCAGAAATGTTTAAGAAATTGACTCTGCAGTGATAAAACTATCATATCTTTACTGTCAGAAAGTAGAGCTATTTACATACATTAAAAAAAAAGACTAACAAAGAGACAGAGAGAGAGACAGAATCCAACCCAAGTTAAAAACAAAACAAAACAGGGATTTCCCTGGCCGCCCAGTAGTTAAGACTCTGTGCTTCCAATGCAGGGGGTGCAGGTACGACCTCTGGTTGGGGAACGAAGATTCCACATGCCAGCGCTGTGTGGCCAAAAAAACCCCCACAAAAAGCAAAAAACAAAACCAAACCTGTATCTTCTCTGGAAGAAGACTAAGTGGCTGAAAAAGTCAGAGAATCAACTTAATGCCACATTACTGCAAACTATCAATATTAAAATTTGGGAAAAATTCCCCCCAAATTACAATCAATAAGAATATGCCACGATACAACTGCTTAAAATTGTATAATGCATAATAAACTTTATCATAAGAGCACAATCACAAACTGATAAAACAATGATATTAGTAGAGAAGTTAACAAAAGTGACCGTAAATAGTTACTTGCAGTATCCCTTTTCTTGATTTATTAACTTAGCAACTTTCATCAGTTTTGGTAAATTTTTATTATGGTACAAACTAAACAAAAAACCCCAAGTACAAAACCAGAATTTCATATTATAGTATATATTTTATTCTTTCAAATAACAATATCTATATGTTTTATTTTAGATAATTGAGGCTAAAAAAAGTCATACAACTCACATGCCATATTAATAAAGCCAATTTTACCATTAGTGCTGATAAAAATAAAATACCCAATTTAATAGAAATAAAATAGTGCTTGAGAAATCACAAAAGAAACTAAAACCAAAAAATCCTAACTGAATATACTTTGATGGTATATATTCATTCTCATATAGATGTATTTACATATATATCAAAGTAAATTTTTATGGTCTCTATTTTTTCATTACCTATAGCATTATAACTTATCAAAATAAAATCCATAATAGGGCTGTCATATTTAATGTCATTAGTACTCATTACCTGAGACTGGAGTGCCAGAAAAGGGATAGTGCATTTCTATGCCATATGAAGTCTTGAATAAATACAAACCCTGATAAAAAGAAAGCAGCATGCCAGAGATCTCTGAAGACAGCGCCAACGCTGTAAGCGGTGCTTGTACCGTGGCTCTGAACTGCTCCCTCCTGTGTGTTATCTGTGGTACTAGAACCATCTCCTTCCCTATGTACTTCCAAATGGGCTGCTTTTCTTAATTTCCTTCATTAGAAGAGATTAAGAGTGGAAGGTAGCTTTAAAATTTTAACAACCACTTTCTCGGTAGTACATTTAAAAATTTGCTAAACATAAACACAGGAACTTTAATACATAGTAAAATTCAGATTGCTGGATAAAAGTTATGCCAAATATTAAGTATATATTCAAGACCAATTTCTATAAATGTTAAGGTATTGTTCCTTGCTCATACTGACAGGTCAGTGGACAGGTTGTAAGGACACCATTGGACAGATATTTACAAAAGCATTCCTTCCCTATTTGAATGCCACCTACTGGCAGATGAAGAAAAGAAAATTTAAATTGGAGAGAATTGTAATCTGTGTGATCAGCAGTGCTATTTATCTAATGAGGTATTATTTTTTATCAAAATAAAGAGGGCTTAAATCTCAATATCCCAAAACTGCAAATGTCACAATCTCTTAGGAACAATATTCAAAAGAGGAATTGCTCCCAAAGACCCTTAAAACAGAACTCCATTGTGCTAAGCGGCCAGTAAGACTTGCTATGCTTACTTAGTCAAAGGGCAATATTAAACAGCTTCAAATGACATTTAATAAATGGAATTTAGCTGAAAAATTTCCCTGACTTTTGTTTTTGCCAAAGTACAAGACTTTGTAAACAGTGGGAATTATTAGCAATGCCAGCTAATGTGTATTCCCTACATTGATATTAAGTGCCTCAGCAATGAGCTTCAAGAAAGAAAACAAAAACAAAAACAGGTATGGGGTCTCAAAATGACTCTGAAGCAAATAACAGAAACTAAATCATTCAGTAGCTGATTCTGAAGCTCACTGCTTTATTTTAAAAAGCAACTTTACAAGATAACACTTTATTCAAGTCAAGAACAAGCCTGGATTCAAATTACAAAAATCTACAAAAAGATCACTTTTAAACAGACAGTACCTTCTCCTTTTACCTCCTGTACTTAGCGGAGGTTTAGGTGTTCTCGTTGAAACAATCTGGCAGTGCACAGTTCCCAGGAGCAGCATCAGCCATATCGGCCCAATCACTTCCGTCAGAGGTATGCTATGTGGGCTAGAAGCGGAACAGAATAGTACTATTGCGGCAACTATAAAAAGGGAAAGAAAATACATTTAATTATAGATCTGACAGTCACTTCCTCAAAACTTTAAAAATTGCTCTAACATTGTTCTTTGCCAGATAATTTTTCTAAATTTAAATAAGTCTAGAAGTTACTCCAGACAAGCTCTTTCAGACTATTTTGTTTGCCCCTGGCTAACCATGCCATTCAGAAATAAATTCTCAGAACAGGGTAACAGCCAACATGATCTCTAAAGTACACAACTTAATACTTCAATGAAAACTAGACACATAAATCTAAAGACATTCTTGGTAAGATCACAGACACCCTCCTCAGTTTAGAGGAAATGGGGGACATATAAAGAAATAATTAAAACACCTGTAATGGACTGAATTGTGCCTCCCGCCTTCATTCCAAATGTTGAAGTCCTGACCCCCAATGTGACTATCTTAGCAGATAGGGCCTATATGATGTAATAAAGGTTGAATGAAATCATAAGGGTAGGGCCTTAATCCAAAAGGACCAGTGTCCCTATAAGAGAAAGAGATACCAGAAATCTCTCCCAGCTCATGCACAGAAGAAAGGCCATGTGAGGATATGGCAAGAAGGTGGCCGTCTACAAGTCAGGAAAAGAAACCTCCAACAGACACCAATCCTGACAGCACCTTGATCTTGGACCTCCAGAACTGTGAGAAAATAAATTTCTGTTGTTTAAGTCCCCCAGTCTGTAGTATTTTGTTATAGTAGCCTGAGTAGACTAAAAGAGTATGATAGGAAATATATGTAATTAAACTGGAGGTTTATGAAGGAATTCTGATGACTAACTCTCAGAGCTAATGTAACTCTGAGAGAATAAGTAGTTGACCAAGTACGTAAAAGGAAAAAAGGGCTACCCAGGCAAAGAGAGTTACCCCAAAAGCATATAGGTTACAAAAAAAAGGCATAGAATGTTTAAGAAAGAGTAAAGAGCTAATTTAGTCTGGTTAAAATTGGGGAGAAATTCAATAAGAGACTGACCGAAAACTTGGCTTTTTATCTTGAAGGCAATGATAATTAGGAAAATTTAGAACTTAAGAGGCTGGTTTGGATTTGTAATTCAGGACAGAAGGTAAAAGACATAAGGGCATGACAGAAGCCAGAAGTAGGGATGGAGCTGAGAATACATAGTTGAGATACTTAAAAGGCATGTGACTGAAGTGAAAAACTGTAAGTAATTATATAAACCCAGTCTGACTGCAAATGATTCTTCTACTCTTCAGGAGATGAAGGTGGGATAGAGAATGAGGACATAACTCAGAGCACTATACCCTACTCAACATGCAAGGAGGTGGAAGCACAGGGGTTTCTAAAGGCACTAGCAGACTGCTGAGGGTCATTAGGGTCATATCACAGCTTTGTCACTGGCTACGTAACTTGGAACAGGTTAAGTCACTTTTTACTTTTAATATTTATTTATTTAGTCTGCGCCTGGTCTTAGTTGTGGCACACGGGATCTTTGCTGCGGCATGTAGGATCTTTAGTTGCGGCATGCGGGATTTTTAGTTGCAGCACCCAGGCTCTTTTTTTGTCGTTGCTATGGCATGCAGGCTCTTAGTTGCAGCATGCAGCATCTAGTTCCCTGACCAGGGTTCAAACCCGAGCCCCCTGCACTGGGAGTGCAGAGTCTTAACCATTGGACAACCAGGGAAGTCCCCAGGTCACTTTTTAAACTAAGCTTTGCTAGGAGAGTGTTCAGTGTTCAATCCTTATACACACTAATAATGTTAAACTTCGGTTTGGAACTGAAAATACCTCTTTTTCATGCCTGATCTAAGCTGTGTTCCCTAACCGTAACCCTATTTAATTTAGGCAAGCCAGTAAGTGAATTTCAGCCACAGTATGTGAACTACTTACACTACTTACACTGCAAACTTGTTTGCCTTCAAATACTAGAAAGCAACAATATCAAAAAAGCACAATGAACAGTGGTTACAATGAATGGTATTGATTAATTATCACTCTCATAAGCAATTGCAATTTCTGACCCCTTTAGAACAAAGTGTTCTCCTCTAGGTAAACTAGATAGCCTTAGAAGATAACTACAAGTTCACTCCCTCTTATGTATATAAGATATACCCTGGCTTAAAAAAACAACTTTACCTAAATAGAAGTCTTTCATTTTTATTGTATTTTCCTTTACTTAAAAGATATTATCTTTTACTTAGCGTTTGTTGATAAAACATATTTAAATAATCATTCAGGATTATGATTGTGTTTTTTTTAAAAAAATAAAAGACATTAAAGAGACTGAAAGGGTACCACCAAACTAAAATCGTTGCTTTGTTAGAGCGATGGAATGTGAGCAGCCTCTTCTTTTAGGCTGCAAGCGCTCAGGAGTGCTGGGCATTTTGCGCTGCAGGCTGCTGTGATGGGAGGCAGAGTCCCAGAGGTGTGACGCATGTGGCTCGAGGTCCGACTGCCTGGGTTCGACCTGGGCTCTGCTACCCTTGGTGACTGTGTGGCTTTGGGCCCTTGGGTCCTTCAGTTCCTGTGTCTATAAGCTAGGCATAATAATAGTACCCATTCTTCACTGGCTTGTTGTGAGTATTAAATGAGTGTCTCCGAAATGCACTTAGAACAGTACATGGCACGTAGAATTTCAATACAGAATGAGGACAGTCTCAGAATACAAAGGTTAAGAGGAAAAACAAAAACACTGCTGAGAAAGGAAAAATGAACTTCAAGGCTGCATAAAAAAAAAGACTGGTGTGCAGTCAGAATGGCCATCATCAAAAAATCTACAAACAATAAATGCTGGAGAGGGTGTGCAGAAAAGGGAACCCTCTTGCACTGTTGGTGGGAATGTAAATATACAAAGGTTAAGAGGAAAAACAAAAACACTGCTGAGAAAGGAAAAATGAACTTCAAGGCTGCATAAAAAAAAAGACTGGTGTGCAGTCAGAATGGCCATCATCAAAAAATCTACAAACAATAAATGCTGGAGAGGGTGTGCAGAAAAGGGAACCCTCTTGCACTGTTGGTGGGAATGTAAACTGATACAACCACTATGGAGAACAGTATGGAGGTTCCTTAAAAAACTAAAAATAGAACTACCATATGACCCAGCAATCCCACTACTGGGCATATACCCTGAGAAAACCATAATTCAAAAAGAGTCATGTACCACAATGTTCACTGCAGCTTTATTTACAATTGCCAGGACATGGAAGCAACCTAAGTGTCCATCAACAGATGAATGGATAAAGAAGATGTGGCACATA
>NW_020172463.1:1301731-1467688 GCF_003031525.2 Neophocaena asiaeorientalis asiaeorientalis | reverse complement strand
TATTTACAATAGCCAGGACATGGAAGCAACCTAAGTGTCCATCAACAGATGAATGGATAAAGAAGATGTGGCACATACATACAATGGAATATTACTCAGCCATAAAAAGAAACGAAATTGAGTTATTTGTAGTGAGATGGATGGACCTAGAGTCTGTCATACAGAGTGAAGTAAGTCCAAAAGAGAAAAACAAATACCGTATGCTAACACATATATATGGAATCCAAAAAAATAATAAAAGGTCATGAAGAACCTAGGGGCAGGATGGGAGTAAAGACACAGAACTACTAGAGAATGGACTTGAGGACACGGGGAGGGGGAAGGGGAAGCGGGGATGAAGTGAGAGAGTGGCATGGACATATATACACTACCAAATGTAAAACTGATAGCTGGTGGGAGGCAGCCACATAGCATAGGGAGATCAGCTCGGTGCTCTGTGACCACCTAGAGAGGTGGGATAGGGAGGGTGGGAGGGAAGGGGACGCAAGAGGGAGGAGATATGGGGATATACGTATATGTATAGCTGATTCACTTTGTTATACAGCAGAAACTAACACACCTTTGTAAAGCAATTATACTCCAATAAAGATGTTTAAAAAAAAAAAAGACTGGTGTGTATGTATATGTTGGGCTGCATTTGGAAGAGACTGTAATTTTTAAAAATCCTCTCAATTTGTATTTTTCTTTAGCCATCCACAGATTCAAATTTTCATAAAGTTATTTTGGAAAATAACTGCTTTGTTTTCTCCAACATTTTAAATACCAAACTAGTTGTGTCTTATTAAGTGAAATATCACAATAAATGTTTATTTTCATACTCAGTAGTAGTTAGCATATGTTAGAAATAAAAAAGCCTTAGTAATCCTAAGAACAAAATATGCTGAAAGTTAAAAGCAAAATGCATTTCTATCAATTATACCTTGAAGAAGATAAAGGACTAGAAGCCAGAAAAAGATGACTTTTGATGTTACTTGTAACCACCACCGGAAGAAAAAGGGAAAAAATACAACGCGAACAATTCCCTTTCTAGTCAGAGAAGTCCATGGACTTTCAGGTTTTGCCTTAGCAAATGCAGACCCTGAGAAAAGTAACAAAATGACAGAGAACATTTATTACCCTTTAATTTCCTTAAAGAAAAAATTTCAACATTTGAAGAACAATAAAACATGAAAATTTATTTTGTACTATGAATGGGAAATGTCCAATTTTGGATAGGAGACACTTTTAAAAACATTATTCATGTTATCATATTAACTCAGGTACTTTAAAAAAAACCCATTTTTAATATTTCTCCCACATATTTTATAAATACAAGACAATGTTCAAATGTCAGTTCCAGTTAGGAATTAAAAT
Organism: Neophocaena asiaeorientalis asiaeorientalis; assembly: GCF_003031525.2. NCBI lineage: Eukaryota > Metazoa > Chordata > Mammalia > Artiodactyla > Phocoenidae > Neophocaena > Neophocaena asiaeorientalis. The sequence goes on along the minus strand of NW_020172463.1, from coordinate 1,466,335 downwards.
TACCACTTTAATTTTTATAACAAGCCTTATAGTTTGCCTGGCAAATATGAGCTGCTTTTCTTTTACACTTATTAGTTCTTGGAAGTTCTTGGAATGATTCTTAGTGGGAGAAAAGACTAGCCAGTGGTATTTAAATGCTTCCATCCTCTCTTTTTTTCATACTATTTCTGACTTCACTTAGATTCACATTGCTTCTATTTCTACAAACAGATATATCTAACCCATTTTGAATTCTGTTTCTTCAAGGTCAATTTCTAACTTCATTAAACATTTGTTTATTCAAGACTCACCTCTTACAAGATCGACATCTATGAGATCTGGTTTCACATGTGCTGTTTTCTTTGGTTTATTCCTTAACCCCTGTAATATATTAAAAGTAGTACTGATAAGAGAGTAGATCTTTAAAGTCCTCATCACAAGGAAACAAAAATTGTAACTATGTATGAGGACAATTATTTAAACTAGACTTACTGTGGGGATCATTTCTCAATGTATAAAATATCGAATTATTATGGTTTACACCTGAAACTAATATGTCAATTATAACTCAATAAAAATGTAGTATTGATATTCATTATATATACATATATTTTTAAAACCCAGAATCAATGCTTAAAAATTTCAATTAAAAAGGAAAACTTTAAGTAATATAATGGACAAAAACTACTACTTTATATATTTGTTACAAAGGGAACACAACTGTAGTATAATAAATTTTATTACCTCCCCAAAGGATAAATGTAGGCACATATGCAACATGTCAGGCCTACTTATTACTAAAAGCATAATTCTAAAACAAAGACTACTGCTACCAATCAATTTGGATTACAGCCTGAGATGGTCCAGGAGACTGTGGTGCCCCAGCTTTGCACAGGAAAGTGTTGAAGCTGGCTAGGAGAGCAGTGGCCCTCAAGGGCCCTTAAGGTGTGATGCTGGGGGCATTCCTGCAGAAAGCAGTGGATCACAGCGCTGAGAACAGACAGGGATGCAGACTTCGTAGCAGATGCCAGCATGTAGGGGTGAGACCCAGAGAGGATGATGCACATCTCATGGTTGCCACTATTTTCACATGCCAACCACTAACCAGACCACAATGCAACCTTATCACCTCATAACTTAGATGCCATGCCCAATAGGAGGAGGAGGGAGAAGGCAGAAATCATGAATTGAATTAGTTTCAACTTGGAATCATTGAACACTAAGATTAAGTTTCTGCCATCAGTGTACAGAGTTAGAGTAGGGGTAGAGATCAAAATCAATGAAAAAACTATCAAAAAATAAATTACACTTTATTTATTTATTTATTTTGCGAAACGCGGGCCTCTCACTGTTGTGGCCTCTCCCGTTGCGGAGCACAGGATCCGGACGCGCAGGCTCAGTGGCCATGGCTCACGGGCCCAGCCGCTCTGCGGCATGTGGGATCTTCCCGGACCGGGGCACGAACCCGTGTCCCCATGCATCGGCAGGCGGACTCTCAACCACTGTGCCACCAGGGAAGCCCTAAATTACACTTTATAACTTAAGACCAGTATGTTAAGAATTGGAGGAGCTTAGGCTAAACTCCTTGGAATGCAAGTGCTGAGCGATGACACAGTGTTTCAATGATTTGCTTATTGTTCATTCAATCAACCAAGTAACCTGGTTGTTTAGTCCTAATCCAAGTAACAATGACCCCTTAAATTAAAAATTTGATCAAGTACTGCATTTATCTAAAACAAAGAATAAGACAGCATTTGAGCTGAGAATTAACTGAGAATTAACTGAGATGTTTAAACCAAAAATGTACCCTGAAATCAAGATGCAATTAACCTCTGAACTCCTTCAAATAGTCTGTCCATGTGAAGTTGCAAACTACCCAGATATAAAAACAAAAGAGAAAGAAGGGTGAGGGTTGAAGACATAGCCATGATGATCTTATATACAGTCAATCCTTATATTCATAGATTCCATATTTGCAAATTCACCTATTCACTAAAATTTATTGGTCCCTAAAATCAATACTTGCTGTGATTTTGCAGTCATTTGTAGCTATGCATAGAGTAAGAGTGGCAAAAAATTTGAGTCACTCAATGTTCACATTTCCAGCTGAGGTCAAACAAGGCAACACTCTGCCTTCTTGTTTCAGCTCTCTTGTTTCAGTTCCTTTTCACAGTCTATTTAATGTCAAGTCTTTTGCATTTTTTGTATTTTGTCGGTAATTTTGTGGTTTAAAATGGTCCCCTAGATAGTGTTGACATGCGGTTCAGTGTTCCTACGTACAAGAAGGCTGTGACGTGCCTCACTGAGAAAATGTGTTAGGTAAGCTCTATTCAGGCATGAGCTGTTGGCCATTAGTTCAATGTTAATGGATCAACAACATATATTAAATAAGTTCTCATAAAACAAGGTTATGTATTGATCAGTTGACCAAAGTGTTGTAACTAGGGACTCGCAGGAACTTAACTCTGTATTTCTCCTAAGAGCAACAGTCAATATTCACTAATTCAGTGTTCATGACGACTTGAAAGAACATAACTACTGCAAATAATAAGAAACAACTCTATCTGTACTTCATTTCCCATTTTAATGTCATGACAGAGTGGCTGATAGACTATAAATCATTCCCAATATTTTGCAAATTGGAAAGGCAATACTAATAATACATTTAAACAAAAATTCATTAATCAAGCACTATTCAAATTTGGCATCAAGTTTATTATGATATTTTACCTTTATTAATGCCAACAAATTCGAAAACAGTAACATATTTTAATTTACTTCTGTCTTTTATGTATTATTTTTCTAGCACTTTGAAAATAACCTTACTGCTAATGTTTATAACAAATCTGAAGCTTAATTTACTGCTGTATACCTAGAATTTTCATCAAGATTGTTTTAAAAACTTAAAGCCCTTATAAAAGGAACAGTAAATTGTTTTGATTTATGCAATTATGTTGTTTTTCAACATGCTCATTCTACTTGACCTTTTTAATATGTGGTTCATTTCCTATTTTATGTTTTATTAAAACATTTATTTTGAGCTACATTGTAGTCATAGCATAACTGCCAACTTCGACAAAACTTCCCCCTCAAGGTAGCCTATCAGAATATGTAAAAGGTTTAAAGAAAGATAAAGTTCACTGACAAATCTTCTAACATTAGTGAGTTTATTCACAGAAATAAAATATATTAGGACCAAGGTGTCAGCCTTCATAAAAGGTGATTTTAATTAAGTAGATATTTTAAGTTGGACAATTTTTAAATTGGTTTAAACTACGTTCACACAGAACAGCATAGCTTTTAGTACTAAATATAATTATGAACCTTCAAGAAATTTGACTGAACAAACAAAAAAGGAAAACTAACCCAGTTTCAGAAAAAGATTTTTTAAACTACTCGTTTAACTAGAAAGTAGAAATTATTAAGTACTGGGCTTCCCTGGTGGCACAGTGCTTGCGAGTCCGCCTGCTGATGCAGGGGACACGGGTTCGTGCCCCGGTCCAGGAAGATCCCACATGCCGCGGAGCGGCTGGGCCCGTGAGCCATGGCCGCTGAGCCTGCGCGTCCGGAGCCTGTGCTCCACAACGGGAGAGACCACAACAGTGAGAGGCCCGCATACCGCAAAAAAATAAATAAAAATTATCAAGTACTATGAATACAATTAATCTCCAAGAATCCAAGTAATATATTCTTTATTGAATATACACTTACACTCCTATAGTACATTCCTAAAGGGCAATGACACAAATAGTATGAAGTTTTGAATTTTTAAAAATATCTAAGCACACAGATAATGTTGAGCCAAAAAGCTTACAAGTTCTGTTTAAGTTTAGAAAATACTTCTGGTCAACGATCCAGACTTCACATGCATGGAACTATTATAATACGTAGACTCTATCAAAGGACATAACCATCAGTTTCACTTTCCGGAAATCCTGTTTAGTTTCTCCCAACCCTTTTTTCCTTTACCATGACTTTAAATAACATAGTTTGTTTTGTTGAAGCTTTACAACTCTAGTATGTACTAAAACACAGGGAAAGTCCACATTTACTTTTAAATTTGGGTCAAGGTGATCAGAAAACTACAGTTTTCAGTTATAATTTCTAAAACGTTTAAGAAAACATCACTTGCAACTCAGAAAAGACTTTAGCAATATCAACTAGGGTCTTTAATATAAAAAAAATTTCCAAGAAATATATTTTCATGGCTTTCTTTGATTTCTTTAGTTGTTGCTCACTGCTTTGACAGATAATAAAAGAATCGATTACCTAAAAGGACAAACTCAATACGTTTGTTAGTGTTCTCTATGCAACAGGTAGAGTGTTTTTGTTCTTTTAAATCAAATATTAACATTAATACACCACAGTTATGCACTTCTCTACCTTCCTTAGAATAAATACAAAATTATTTTACACTATAACTTGCTTCCACTAGAATGTTTAACAAAAATGTTACGCTTGTCAACACATTAACCTTTTCAATTAAAAATAACAAAAGTAAGTTGTGAGTTTGTTGCAGAGAACAATAAGGCAACTAACTGAAGAAGAGTGGGGTATATTCTTTATATATATATATATATATATATATTTATATTTTGGGGAGGGGGTTAAATTTCAAAAAACATCCAAATGTGCCAACTGGTAACACAATCCCTCAAGGTACTTAACACTCCCTGTCCAACAAGTTAAAGACTGTCAAAGAAAATAAAAGATTTCAAGGCATCTTACTAGACCTCTCTGCTGCCCTTTATTTGTTTAACTTTTCCAGCTCTTCGTGATAGTCTCAGACCGTTGTCTCATAGGTCTCTCACTTCTCTTTCCTCCTTCACTTACATCTGTTTTTAACCTATCCATTAAATGTTGTTTCCCAGTGTTCTGTTCTCAGCCTTTTTCTCTCATCATTCAATGTAAATCCACTCACTCCTATAGCTGTATCTGTATAATGTGTATAATACATAAAATACCCATATATACATGGGTAGATGAAATACATAATTACAAATGAGATAAATTCAATTAAGAGAGGGATGTATAGTTCTCTATTGGGATGCAAAGTGGGGAAGCAGCCCTGGGAGGTTAGGAAAGATTTCACAGAGGAAGTTACTCATGAGCTGAGCTTGACAGACATTAGAGAGAATGAGGAAAACATGCCAGACAGAATGTTTTACACACACACACACACACTCTTTCTCTCTCTCTCTCTCTCTCTCTACATATTGAGGACTCCCCAGTCTCTCTCCCAAGTATCACCTGGATAATTCTGAAACAGAATTCTGTATCTGCTCCTCTTCTAATATTTCCCACCATACTTAGTGCTGCCTTAGTGAAGTTGTTGAAATAGAAATTTAATCAGGTAACTTTTTCTGCTTAAAATCCTTCAATGTCTCTCCCATTGTTTTCCAGATTATGCCTAGACTCTAGGGTAAAGCAGTTAAGCCCCTTCAAGATCTGACTTCCATATCCTTTCATGTTTTACTCCTAATCACTCTAATCGCCCTCCTCCACCCAACCTATTAGCCATCAGGTTCCTTGAGGATTCTGAGTCAGGCATGCTCCTTCCTTCCTTCATGTATATTTTCATATGGTCTTCATTCTGTCTGGAATGTTTTCCTCATTCTAATGTCTGTCAAACTCAGCTCATGAGTCACTTCCTCTGTGAAATCTTTCCTAACCTCCCCAGGGCTGCTTCCCCACTTTGCATCCCAAGAGAGAACTACACATCCCTCTCTCTCTCTCTCTCTCTTTTGTTTTTTTTGTTGTACGCGGGCCTCTCACCGCTGTGGCCTCTCCCGCTTCAGAGTACAGGCTCCGGACGCGCAGGCTCCGCGGCCATGGCTCACGGGCCCAGCCGCTCCGCGGCATGTGGGATCCTCCCGGACCGGGGCACGAACCCGTGTCCCCTGCATCGGTAGGCGGACTCTCAACCACTGCGCCACCAGGGAAGCCCCACATCCCTCTCTTAATTGAACTGATCTCATTTGTAATTATGTATCTCATCTAAAACATTATAATCTATTTTATCTTTCTGTTCCCATGATTTAATCCTATACTTAAGACATAGTAGGTGGTGCTCACTGCAACTTTGTTAACTGTATTACTTCTTCATGTAAATAGTTCAAAATTAAAATTAACAAATGGCAAAGAATCTTCCTCTTCATTATAGACGATTAAGTTGTCTAAACACTGAAATTTTTAAGTAACTATAGACACTGGTTTTTAATCTAATATAAACCTTTCTGCACAAAATATAAACCGTCAAGCAACTAAAGTAACATTCTCTGGGCCAATATTAAGTTTAGCTCGTGCAGGAACACACTGATTAGTATCATCTATGCAAATGAAAAATATAAATCTTATTACTGAAAAGGTGTGACTGCTGAGAAACAGAACAAATTTAGTTAAAAAATAGTTTCCATGTTAGCAAGGTAGCCTATGAGAATGTCTTATCAGCGTTAAATGATTACATGTCCAAGAAGAGACTATGAACTACGAAAACATTTCAATTAATGCTTTACTTTCCTAAATTCTTTCAAAAAATGTCCAACTTTTCAGCGACTCTATTTGCGTCCAAATCATTCTGTTAGTAGCACCAAAAAGCAGATCTCAATTAAACAGAGCAGCGTTTGCACAGGATCACTCAGGCGGGAAAAATCCTGAAACACTTACCAGTTTAATAAACTGTACAGAGCAATGACAGCATCAAAAGGGAGGAAAAGCAAACTAGAAGTATAAGGTGACAAGTGAAAGGGGAAAAGAGCTGACAAAAAATAATCATTAGAAATTAAATTGTAAAAGAACAGAAAGATGCTAAAGAGCAAAAAGAGAAAAATCATCAGAGGTAAAGACACATGAATATGCCCTCATAAAAGAGTTTACCTCTTTATTTAAAAGTTTGGATAGCATAAGTAATATTAATTTGTACCTTTAAAGGTCGACAGAAAGATATTAAATAAACTGTGGTTAATAATCAATTTATAGAATATACAAAATGAAATAAACTTGTTACCTTGATTTCTCTTTGTTCAACAGATTTTTCCCATATTTGTTGATCATATGCTCCAATCTATGAAAATAAATTAAAAATAATACTACATTAAATGATCATTGTTGGAACCCATCCAACAGGTATAACTGTTGAATTACAAGCAACTTAATGTTTATTCAGCACAGATTAGATCCAGCTCTGTCTCAGACTTCTGTGATCAATTCTGTATGGCAGTGGTTCTCAAAGTATGCTTGCAGGACCTGCAGTTTTAGCATCTTCTTGAAACTTGACAGAAATGGCAATTCTCTGGTTTCAGCCCAGAATTACTCAATCAGAAATAGGGATGTGATACTCAACAATGTTTGTAAAAAACCCTCTAGATTATTCTGATACACTACTAAAGTTTAAAAGCCTAGGGCAGTGACCCTAGGGAATTTTTATTTTGAATAAACATAATTGCTACAGCCCTGGTACATTCAAGAAAACATTCCCAAGTGATTAATTCTTTATGGAGTTATTTTTAAAGAAAAAAAAATCAATATTCTACAGAAGTAAAAATTCATAAGCAGGTAGACCACAATTACCAATTAGATGAAGGTTTAAATTGAAAAATATAGTCAGGAAAGCAATTGAAGACACAGGGAAAAGCATCAAGAAGTAGAATTCCTTGTACCTTCTGTGTCTATTACTCTTAGATGCTGGGAAGGTCTCTGAAATATACCTTCACCTGGGCAGGATGAACAAACCATTCTTACTGTTCCTAACCAAGTTCTTCTCTGTTACCTCCTATTGTCTCCAGTTTCCACTTAATTTCCTACATCCAGTAGGATACTAAAGTGGGTCAAGAGCCTATAGTTTAAACTGAGAGTCTTCATTATTAGCATTAATTGAAAATTAGAATCCTGATACATTAAAATTACTTCAGATAATTACAATTTAGAGACTGGAGACAGAGACCAGAGATAGGCAAAGATATGAGTAAGTTCAGGAAAATATTTTCTGACTCACAAAACCTTTCTACCCAGAAGTCCTCTTAGCTACATGTTATTTTTTAAATCTCGTTTCAAGAAATGAGAAATTGAGAATATGAGAAGGGTTTAAATATAGATATAAAGGAGCTAAAAAATGATTTATTAAATCATTTTTTAAAGGTGTGACTTGTTATAAAGACTTTTTAAGGATGTACATGTGTTTGTACGTTTTCTAGCAAAGAGAGAGCAACACCCAGACACCCAGTGTGGATCTGGGGATGTTCTATAACAGCCCGTCATTTCTATTATCTCTCCTACATATTACCTTATTCATTCTAATTTCTCTGGTCCTTTAAATACTGTTCTTTTTCATCACATTCCTGTGACTCCTTTCTTATTTTCAAAATCACTTTATGATATAATAATACCCTGCAAATTAAAATCTTATAACACCTAGACCAAGCCACATAGACTGAACAACTGACTTACACTTAACCAAAGCTGCCATCAGTCTCTATAAAGCACGATTAATAAGCCCTAGGTAAGCAATAACCAAATGGTTAGACCTAATGGCAGAGCTGACCTGCGGTGACTAACTGCCCCTCAATCATCTTCCTTAAAATCAGAAAAGAAGTATGGGAACACAGATTCCAGAGGAGTAATTCTGCTCTAACTGGATAATTCAGAATGACTGGGCTTGATTCAATTAAAAGTTATTTTTTAAATGTGTAACTATTTCAATGCACTGCATACTCTTCAGTGAAACAATAATCAAAACTAATAAAGAATAGGTACCAATATGTTTAATAATTATTTTGGCAGTATTTTGTTTTCACATACAAAACAATTGCACTAGGTTCTCTTTTTAAAGAACTGTGGGTTTTTTTTTTTAATTAATTAATTTACTTATTGGTCACACCGTACAGCATGTGGGATCCTAGTTCCCCAACCAGGGATCGAACCTGTGCTCCCTGCTATGGAAGCGTGGAGTCTTAACCACTGGCCCGCCAGGAAAGTCCAAGAACTGTGTTTTTATTTCAAGACAACTCAAGAATATGGACATGGAAATACATATCCCACAGTCCTAAAGTCAGGGAAAATAAAATAATGCATGTGCAACAGACCAAGTCAGGAAAGCATGCCAGTACAACCACAGCATGGTACTGAATAGCTCCAGGTTTTTAAAAAGGTATAGAAAGTCTAATAAACCTTGCAGTGAAGCAGTGACTAGAAGTAGAAAAGTTTTTTGAAGGCTGAGGTTCTTAAAAACAGCAGAATGGTGATGTGGAATATTCCTATAAAAAGGATATAAAAAGGAAAATGATGGCTTGTTTTACTGGCTAATCAACTTTTCTTCAAAGATTTGATGCGTGAGAGGAAGGACAACTTTTACTATACTAGAGTACCTTGTGGGATCTTAATTTTTTTTTTTTAACCAGGTAAGTGTCATTTTCAATTACAAGCAATTAAATGTCTCAAAAAGTGGAAACATCAGTTCTCCTTTGCAGCAGACTTTTTTTTGTTTTTAAAATACTACCAGAATGGACCCTTTAGTTACATACGCAAATTGACTTCTTTACTGAAGAAAACTGTGAGGGTGCCCTTAAAGCTAAACACAGGTGCTTCAGGAGATGTTCAGGGTTCTGCTTAGTGATGCATATGCCATTAACAAACTACCCTCACATATGAATTCAGACTGAATTGTCTCTGAAAATTGTTTCTTGGGATATGTGTGTAGTACCTCAGCGGCATCATGAAATCAGAGTGGTGGCAGGATACTAGAAGGGACAGGGAAGGAATTCAGAAGGGAAGGCTCTTTTCTGACCTAAAGCCTCACTTTCTTCCACTCTGAAATCTGGCAAGATAGAAGATTAGAACATCTGCAGCTGGGGTCAACCTTTTCCCTTGAAAGAAACATAATCTTATGGTCAATCATAACTGAGCAAGAAAAGAAGTGAAACAGACTGAAGAGGAGAAGAACCATCTTCCCAAGACTTAAGGTCATGGATCAAGAATAATTTGCAGGCTGTGTTAAAAAAAATAAATAAAAAACAAACAACTTGACAAGTTTTCCGAAGGTTCTATACTACTTCGGACATACACATACTTGGCAGACTTGACTAAATCACCTAAACTTGATAGCTGTTTCTTTTTTGTATTTCTTCTACAAAAAATTAAATAACAAGGCCAAGTTCAAATATAGTTCTCTGTGAAAAATCAGGAAGAAAATAACTACATTATTTTTTTAATGTCATACAAAAGATTAAAGGAAGCTCAGTAGTAACATTTGTCTAACAGAACAGGAATTTTAATCAGATAATATGTTCTTTAATTGGGAAAAAATATTATGTAATATTTTGGCCACTTTCAAATTTCAGCTACCTCCTAACTGCTCTTTCCTGACCCACAAAATGCCTCCACTGTTTGGGTGTTTAGAAAAGTGCCTAACATTCTATGGGAACAAAAGGATATATGTGCAAACAATGTTTTGTTGGTAGATAGAAATACCTAGGTAATTAATGTATGAGAAGTTATATGAATTTTCAACCATATTCTTCACGTGACAATGTGTTTCAAGGAGGGAAAAATATTGTTTCTATTGTATTATAAGAGAGGACTCTGGGGCTTCCCTGGTGGCGCAGTGGTTGAGAGTCCACCCGCCAATGCAGGGGACACGGGTTTGTGCCCCGGTCCGGAAAGATCCCACATGCCGCGGAGCGGGTGGGCCCGTGAGCCATGGCCACTGAGCCTGCGCTCCGCAACGGGAGAGGCCACAACAGTGAGAGGCCCGCGTACCAGAGAGGACTCTGAAATCCTGATTTACATTTGATGTGCAGCGAACTGTTTTATACATGTTAAGAAAGTAAAGTTCATTTTCTGGTGCCTGGTTATAGTAAGCAAAGTTTATCAATGCTCTGGTTATTACTCCCACAGATGCCCTGAACACCTTAAGCCTCAGGCGTACTGTTACCCAACCAGAGCTGATCTACAGTCAGCTTTTCTCACCTGGTCCCAGAAGACCAAACACTGCCCTCTACAGATTCATGCTGTATCTTCAACAACAGGTCTGGCAATCCTATATGGATCACTTACACTACTCCCCATAATGACAGCAAGGATAATTCTAAATTTTCTTTTCACAGGCTTTAATTCCTAATTACTCTGAACATAACACTTCAATTACTTCCACTTCTAAGATCGAAGCCATAAGATGCAAATGTTAAAATTGGTTTAAAAAAAATACAAACAGAAAATATCTGAGGGACCAGTGCCCTGAAAGTGGTAAAAAAAAATTTTTTTAAGAAAAAAATTAGAAAAGAAATTGAGATACTATAACTTAGTAATATCAAGTGGATTAAAATTGAACTAAATAGATGCTTTCTGACCTACTGAAGACCTACTTATAAAAGGCAAGTGGATGTAGCTAATATGCTACAGTAAGTATGTATGTAAATATAGACAGCAGACATTTTAGAAGGATACATGAAAGCCATTAATAATGAGGACAGCTCTTTTACTTTCTGCTTTATATTCACTGATCCTACATCACTTTTTCTCCCTACAATGGATAAATACTGTTTTTATAAAGCAGGATTCTAACCCAGGTCTGATGAACTGCAAAGTAATTTGAATTAGTTATCTAAGAAATTAATATGTTTCTGTCAATGAATAGTAACTTTACAAGGAATTATCTACCTCCACCTATCATCATTCTTATTTTGTACCTTTCTATATACTGAGACAAACAAAATGGGGAAGGGGAAAAAGAGGGGTGGGACAAAGAGAGGGGAACGAGGGAGGGGCAGTCAGGGATGGAGAGAGAGAGAGGGATGAGAGAAGGAGAGAACTGGTAGGTAGAGAAAAAGACTGTCTTTGTCTAGGTGTCTGCCGGAGTCAGCTCTGACTTCTAAGGAAAAAAAAATTGTAACGAAAATGAAGGTATCAAGAATACAAATATTAAAACCCAGGTAATTAGATGGTGAAGTGCGAAACATGTATCACTTATGGTCCTAGAAAAGAAGTATCTCTGAAAAACAATTTAAAAAGCTACTCTTGGGTGATCTGATTACTACTTAGGTCATCACATTCAGAAGAGCAGTGGTTCAGATGTCAAGAGGCTAAAGAGAAGGTGTCTCTTCAAAAAGGTAGTTACCAACAGTTAATTAGATTAAGTGCTTAGATAAGAGATTTAGAGTTCACGAATAAATATAAGCAGGGCAAACTGAGGCCCAGATGTGCACGCATATTTTAAACACTTAGTTCTTTAACTAATGAATAGACATACATAATACTATATGTTAAAGCCCTAATTTGTCCTACTATTTCCATGCTCAGTTTCATTTTTTGGAATCTCATTTCAGAAACTCTGAAAAGCAGGCTATTAATTCTCACAAACATAAGCAAAGGTAATGTTGCTTTTATACCTGTGATGGTCCCACATTTTAATAGTGATTTAATACCAGTACAACCCAGGATAATTAATTTTTATCTTTGAGTCTTTTTATAAAAATAAAAGTTGTCAATCAGAAAATACCCTTTGTTATATTTAGTGTGTTGGTTTCTTAATCCTTTGTTTTCTCCATTGGCTTAGTTGAACAGCTCTTAATGTTTGCTGACAGAAGTGGAAAAGACCCTAGACTGTGCAAGAGAACTGAATAGTCCTATGGTCTTGGGCAAGTTTCTTGACCTCTGAGATTCTGTAAAATGGGGATAACAGAACATTCTTCACAGAACTGGAATATGAAATGACAGTGTCTGGTATATAGTCAGTGCTCTGTAAATGTTAGTACTTTCCTTTCTTGGCAAATCTCAACAGCTCCAGGCCTCAATTACCTCATTTCTAAATTGATGAAGTTAACTATATTTAAATTAATTTATGACAACATTTATACTAATGATGAGTTGGATGGCTATAGATTATTTCTTTATGTACCAGTATGGGGAGAGAAAAGATTCAGTGCTACTAAAGTAGAATCAAAAGTGTAGTTAGAGGGCTGGGCTTCCCTGGTGGTGCAGTGGTTGAGAGTCTGCCTGCTGATGCAGGGAACACAGGTTCGTGCCCTGGTCCGGGAACATCCCACATGCCGCGGAGCGGCTCAGCCCGTGAGCCATGGCCGCTGAGCCTGCGCGTCCGGAGCCTGTGCTTCGCAACGAGAGAGGCCACAGCGGTGAGAGGCCCGAGTACCGCAAAAAAAAAAAAAAAGTGTAGCTAGAAATATCTGGGCAGAAGGTACCAAGAAGAAAGCAAAAATAGCGGTGTAAGGATAAGTGTCCTTTTCTTAATTATAACCAATATAATAGGTTTTTAGAATTACTTACAGTTTATTAATGAAACCAGAGCTGTCAACACCCAAAATCTCATTTGCCCAGACAACTAAACTATATGGTTTTTCACTCTCACAATGATCTATCTACAAGTATGATAAGAAACAGAGACTGAGGGGTTGAGCAAACTAACAAAATTAAAGTTACTGAACAAAATAGTAGATCTGAGAATACGGATCACCAATGAAACATATCTATAATCCAAAAAATTATGTTGTCATGGTGGACATGCTGAAATTATATGGTACTTCTGTTCATATTACTAAAACATACTGAAGAAACAATCAGGGCTATTTAAAATCATTAGGATTACTGATTAATTTTCAGACAAATCTCTTCCCAGAAGTAGTAGAAATTAATTCTTTTGACTTTTTAAAATTTATTTTTATAACCATTTTTTAATTGAAGTATGGTTAATTTACAATGATGTGTCAGATTCAGGTATACAGAAGAGTGATTCAGTTATTTATACACACACATATATATTATACACACACATATACACACATATACACACATACATACACACACACATATATATTATACACACACATATATACACACATACATACACACACACATATATTCTTTTTAAGATTCTTTTCCATTATAAGTTATTACAAGATATTGAATATAGTTCCCTGTGCTATACAGTAGGTCCCTGCTGTGTGTCTACTTTATATAGAGTGTGTATACGTTAATCCCAACCTCTTAATTTATCCCGCCCCCCCACTTCCCCTTTGGTAACCATTTATTTTCTATGTCAGTGAGTTTATTTCTCTTTTATAAATAAGTTCATTTGTATCGTTTTAGATTCCACATATAAGTGATATCATATGATATTTGTCTTTGTCTGACTTCATTTAATATGATAATCTCTAGGTCCATCCATGTTGCTGCAAATGGCATTATTTCATTCTTTTTTTAAGGCTGAGTAATATCCCACTGTGTAAATATACACCACATCTTTATCCATTCATCTGTTGATGTACATTGAGGTTGACTTTTTTAAACTTTTAATTTCAAAGTAAAGCTCTCAACGCTTTGAATATCAAATAGGTTTTCACAGTTTTTTGCTCATAACTACTGCCTCCCAAACAAATTTGGCTGTTGAATGCCTAGGAATATCTGAGTCCTTATAACTGCTCCTATGTAAAGCCTTGTTTCTAACCTACTACGTATCTTGAATAGCTCTCCTATCCTATTCTCTCGCTTTTACATAATGTCCTATTTTTTTTTTTTGCGGTACGCGGGCCTCTCACTATTGTGGCCTCTCCCGTTGCGGAGCACAGGCTCCGGACGCACAGGCTCAGCGGCCATGGCTCAAGGGCCCAGCCGCTCCGCGGCATGCAGGATCTTCCCGTATCGGGCATGAACCCGCGTCCCCTGCATCGGCAGGTGGACTCTCAACCACTGCACTACCAGGGAAGCCCCACAATGTCCTATTTTAATCAACATATTGTCCAATGTTTCTGATTCTCCATTACACACGCACGCACACACACACAAACATTCCTATAATAGTCTGACACTCAGGTAACTTTAATGATGAGGATCAAATAAGAAAGTTGCATCATGTAATTACACAATATGAACTATGAATGATGATGATGTCAGACAAAAAGGTATGGTCTGGGGCTTCCCTGGTGGCGCAGTGGTTAAGAATCTGCCTGCCAATGCAGGAGACATGGGTTCGAGCCCTGGTCTGGGAAGATCCCACATGCCACGGAGCAACTAAGCCCGTGTGCCACAACTACCGAGCCTGCGTGCCACAACTACTGAAGCCCACGCGCCTAGAGCCCGTGCTCTGCAACAAGAGAAGCCGCCGCTATGAGAAGCCCGTGCACCACAACAAAGAGTATCCCCTGCTCACCGCAACTAGAGAAAGCCTGAGTGCAGCAACAAAGACCCAATGCAGCCAAAAATAAAAATAAATTTATTAAAAAAAAAAGTATGGTCTGAAGACATGGCAAGAGCTAGTAACTCTTTTGAATGTATAACAACTACCAAATTATCTTACCAAATCTTTAGCTCTTTTGAATCAGTCTTTTCTTAGAACTCTGAAAAACATATGAGAAGCCAAACCATAGAAGCCTTCTAATCCAATAATTAAAATATCGCCCTATAATTCTAGTTATTGGGGGAAGGGAAGGACCTAAAATGGGTAAGTATTCAAAGTTAAAATACAGTTTCTCCCACTATCTGAAAGTAGAGCATTCGTATGAAACTGTTCGTAGGCCAAAATGGCGTAAAGTGAAGCATCAGTTACCTTAAGACACATCTTGCTAACAGATGCACAAAATAAATCAAGATAAATCACAGATGATCAAAGACACAGTTCAAAGATATGGCAGCTGGGATGCTTCATGCAGTTCCTAGGGAAGCAGCTTGGCGGTGCCACTCTTGCTGCTTGGGGTGCTTGCTGTTGCTTGAACAGCTCACTCACTGCAAAACGAACGCTGAAGGCTATTTTCACTTTTCACCTTTTTTCATAAAAGCAAAAATCCTCTTTGGATTTTTTTCTGCTAGCAAAAACAGGTACCAACGTAGGCTTTTTGTAAAAGCAAAGTGGTGTGAAACAAATTTTCAAAAAGCCGGGGATACCTGTATCCTAACTGGGGAAAGAAGTGTAAGTCATGGAAAAAATATGAATAATTATAAGCAAAGAGGTTTCTTTGTAATCTCTTTGCTTCAACTGTCATTTATTTCTTCTGCTATCAATTATTAGCAGAATCATATCATAACCAAAAGTATTACTACAGAAAAGCAAAGCTGCTTAAGTAGAAGGCAAATAAAAAAAAAAACTTTTTAAAGATTAAGATCTTTTTGGGTAGAGAATATAATTTTTAAAGGAAGAAAACAGATTTCTGGAATTCAATCCATTTTAAAATACTATATATCTAGCTGGCCTCTGGCATTTGGATCAAAACATCAAAGTTTGAAAACACATCCTCAGATACTAAAATCTTGTTAATTAGCGAAGATTCCATTCATTAAAAGTAATAACAGCTAAGGCCATTTAATCTCTTCCCACAGATTGTGTCAGGCTAAGCATCATCTAAAACCACACTCTTCCCTGCATTAACCCTAAGAAGAGTGTTTTACAGGCCACATACATATAATCAAATCATGAATCATGACCAAGTTCCTATTGCCTAAGGAAAGCCAGTTTTAATCAGTAAAACACTGATTCAAGTTTAGAAAAAAAGAAGAGTATTCTTTAATTCAACAAAGAGAGATGATCGTGGTGGAATCTGCTTCTAAGAAATTGTAAATCCAAAGAAAAAATGTTCAGTTAGTTGTAATTCAAAGCAGAATGAAATAAGGACTATTGCACTATACATCAGCAAGAGTTGGTCTGAAAATGAGCAGTATTTGTGAGGTAAAATGTACAAGAATAGGAAACTTACTGGGTATGGGGACATGGGAAAGAGATAAAGATGACCATTTCTGGCTTAAGTACCTGGAGCTTCATGGGGATCATTAACCATGACATGGAATAAAAAAACAGGTTTGAGAAAAGCTGTTGGAGCTCTGAGACAGCTAGGAATTATGTCTGAGTTCAGAGAGTTGGGAAGGTAAAAAATTTGGAACTCAGCAGCATAAACTAGGTGTTTTGATATTATGTGGTCAATTTGATAATCTAGGGAAATAGAAAACGTAATAAGAACAAAATGTTAAGAAGGATAAAGATGCAACTGGAGGGGAGAAGTATCAAAGTTAGGTAAGAAGACTTAGAAAAATTAGGTAGGGAGAGACTATATAGTATATTAATATATATGATAATTAAAGCATTATATATATTTATGTATATAAAAGCAATATAGTATATATCTATAATAAATAGCAAACAAGGAAAGAGTTTCAAGAAAGAAGGTAAAGAGAGCTAAAAATACTGAAACATTTTGAAGTCATTATGTAGTTAAACATATTCATGTCAAATAGTCTTAATCTCATTTAAACAGTAGGCAAAGTCATTACCTGAGATATGGAAGCTGGGGAGTTTGGGAAATGGGTGACAATAAAGAAGGTAAGAAACAACCACTCGGGGAGACATAATACAGTACCAACTAGAGTGACTTAGAGTAGGGATTCCAGGAAGAGCAAATGCAGCTGAGTTGGTATTAGAAGCAGTCAGCTGGGAGTCAGCTGAGTTATGTTTGTATTTTCTCTTTCACCACCAAGGCTCAACAGTCCAGGATCAGGAGGGGAAGAATTAGATACACAAAAACACACACACACACACACACACACACACACACACATACACCCTGCCACCAAATACCTACAATATGCCAAGCATGATGCTATGCACTTGGCAAGGCCCTTCAGTATGTCTTCAAACCGTATAGCTTCCTTTCTCTCTCCCTGCTTCTCCCGAACAATTCAGTACTACAGCCATTAGAGGGGGCAGAGTCATGGGGGACCCAAAGCAGGGTGTCAGAGAGTCTGACACATAGGGGTGACAAGGGCAGGGTATCAGCCAAAGTGGAGTGTAGAGGGGGACCTTGTGGGGTTAGGGGAATCACAGCCTAAGCAGGATAAGTAGGGTGACCACATGCGGGAGTGACCCAGAGCAGCAGGGCGAGGAGGTCATCCACTTGGAGGATATGCTCATGTGGGGTGTCAGAGCCCAAGAAAGACAAAGAAGGTCTAGAATAAAGAGCTTGAATGGGATGGTATGGCAGCTGAGATGGGAGACTGGTTACATATATAAGGACTGATGTCTCAAAAGCCTGAAAATGTTCCTCTCTGTTTACTCAAAAATCTCTATCTATAAAGCTATTAAAGAAGAGATTATTAGTTCAATGACATGAACGCTATATGTAAATAGGAGAAGGGTTTAATAAATAAATTATGGCATATTTATATAACAATATTATACTCTTTAAAATTATGTTTTAAAAGGGTATTTAGTGACATGGGAAAGTACCTTTACATGAAAACAGTAAATAAAAACCTAAATACAATATAATCCTAATTTTGTTGGGGAAAATTCACAATGTTAACAGTAGGGTAATTGTGTGACTTTATTATACTTACCTGCATTTTCCACTTTTCGTATTGTAGACATGTATTACTTTTAAACTATGATTGACACATCATTAAAAAAATCAAGAGGAAATGGAAGCTAATATCATCTGAGTAGCATCACATATTAGGTACTGGGCTAGGTGGTTTTGAATACATTTTCTCATGGAAAAGTACTGTGATAGAGGGGGCAAGTCATTAGAAAAGCAACTGCCACTTCTCAAAATCAATTTGTCTCATTATAAAAATAAATAAGGCTTTTCCTATGAGTATATAACAGAAATTTTAATAACAAAACTGTCAGAAATTCTAGTACTATAAAAGGGCAGATAGATAGATACCTACGTCCTAGAATATCAAGGGAAAAAATGAGTTAAAGAGGCAAAATGCTAAAATATTTGAAGTGCCCAAGAAAACCACAACATTCCATACAGGACTCTTGCGGCAGACGGGTAACTTAAGTTGCATTAGGCGGTGATGAATGAATTCAACTGATTCACACAGGAAAGGGAGGGAATGGAAGGAAGGGAACCTGGCAAACAGCTCTGTGGTAGAACTGGGAGAACTCCAAGTTCTGGAAGAAGCCAAGGAGAGAAGGCCCTCATCAGCTCTTTGGCCTCTGTAGCAACCAGTAGGGGCTAGCCATATGGCAGAAGGAAGCAGCCATGGACTACCTCTCCTGAATGCTCTCTTGGTATTCCCTTTTAGTCCTCAAGAGATTAAAAAGATTAACCCTTAGAGCTAGTGATACAGTGTAATATCAGGGGTCCTCAATAGCCCCCAAGTGTCAAGCCCCCATCTTCAATTGGCAGCTGTAATCTGTAACCTAAAGATTAAAAAGCAAGTATGTAGTTGATTTAACACCTCTCATTTATACTTAAGAAAAATCATTAAATCACTAAGAATAAAGGAATGAAGTCCTGCTATACTCTGAGGAGGACTTTAAAGGACCATACCTGTGTAATTTGATCCTATACACACCCCTCCTCCACAGTGATCCCAGGCTAGACAGGTGACTCAAACTGAGCCAAATTCTCTTTCCATTCCAATGTGAGGTGAACAGGAGAAACAGAGATGGATGACTAATAGAGGTGAATAAAATTAATACAACAGAGAAGTTTCTAGAAATTCTGACGGGCCCAACATAGTCCTGGTTTGTCTTTCCTTCCCAGGTCTTGGCTGTCTGCTGTTGGCACAGTTGACGTGTGTAGTGAAAAGTAGAAGCAGAACACAGTGGTGTTTTTTCCTGGCCTAACTTTAACGAGAACATTGCTGTTAATGCAAACCAACACCACTCTGCATAATTTATGAAGATTGTTTATTTTCCAACTTGCTAGTATATGGCAGTGTGTTCTCAGTGAATTTATTAATCAAGGTACTGTCCAATTAAAAACTTTTCCCAAGAAGTCATCTTGGCAAAGATAATTTAACTGCTACTTTTCTACTTAACCTAACCTTGCATCATGAATTGTGAGAAGATCCTGCTAGTGAGGACAAAAACATTATTAGGTGCTATTATTAATCATAGGAAAATAATTCAAATATGCCTTACTTTATCAATCAGAGGGTCAAAAACACATTACTCAGGGTGAATACTAGAGTTCTATTTAACAATCCTATAACATTAATTCCCAGGTGTTAAAGCTTTTACAGCCAAAACTATAAAATTTAACATTATGCAATTAATAATTATTAGAATTTTCCAATAAATGTTATTTCAACAATTAGAATGGAAATTATTAAACTATTTAAAATACTTTTTAAAAGCTATTCATTACTTAAACAGCTTAATTTAAAAAAAATAAGGATTCATTTCTTTAGCTTCTAAATCATCAAAATACAGTGAAAGGCCAAATATAAATTCTACTTTGTCTTCACTTTACCACTAACAGTGCTGCACATATTTTATACATGAAGCTTAAGGAAAAAAACTTCCTCCCCCCCAAAAAAACTTCATCTTCTCACCTCGTCCAAGACAAGGCATTCAGCGACAACACAGATCATAATTCTCCTAGCCAAACATGCATTTATAAAAATTAACTTACTTAAATAACAAGGACCAAAACCAAGCTAGTCAGGATACGTACAAGACTTCCAATAGACTAAGCAAATACATTTAAGCTAAAATGAGAGTTGTATGAATAAACAGTAACTGCGTAACTGCTGCTCCACTTATTGAGCAATTGTTGCTCTGTCATGGATTACAGTCCAAGCAGGAGACAAGACACACAGGACATATTTAATGCCACCACCCACAACCACCTGAAAGCCCACAGCAAAGGGAAAGAAAAGTGGCAGAAGAAATAGGCCAGATTTGGGTATCATGTTAGGAGCAGAATCACTCTCAGTTAAGGGAGTGCAGATTCTGTAGCCTATTCCAACTGGGTTTAAATTCTGGCTCCATCACGCATTCTCTACGTGACTGTGGGGAAACCACTAGACTTCTCTGAATCTTAGTTTCCTCAGTTACAAATTCAGGATAATGGCAGTAATGCCTATTTTATAAGGTTGTTGTGATAATTAAATGCAGGTAACATACTTAGGACAGTATGTAGCACATAGTAAGCATTCAATGAATGTCACCTGCTATTATTATTCAACTAGTTCAACAACCATGAAATAGGAAGCCTTGGGCCAATTATTTTACTTATACAATATCATTTAATCCTCATTTTTTAAAGAAAATTAAACAGACATAGAAAAGTTCAATAATTTGCCCAAAGTCATAAGACAGCAAATCAAAGAACCAGACTCAAACATAGCATGTCTGACCACAGGGGCCCTGCTTTTTGTTTTTTTCTCCTGGTTGATTTTCAAGTTATTAAGACTCAAGAATATCTGTATGTGGTACAAATTAAAATTGTGTCAAAGTGAAAGGGAATGTTTATTTTTAAAACTCTCAGACTCTGTGTGAGAACTTTCTCAAAATCATTCAGACTTATGGTTACCAATGGGGAGGGGGGATGAGGGAGGGATGGACTGGGAGTTTGGGGTTAGTAGATGCAAACTATGACATTTAAAATGGATAAGCAACAAGGACCTACTGTATATCACAGGAAACTATGTTCAATATCCTGTGATAAACCATAATGGAAAAGAATATAAAAAGAATATATATATAACTGAATCACTTCACTGTACAACAGAAATTCACACAACATTGTAAATCAACTATACTTCAATTAAAAAAAATTTTTTTAAGTCAACATTTTTACCCCTATTTTGAAGATGAAGAAATTGAGTCTCACAGAGGTTGAAATAACTTGCCCATGTCAGACAGCTTTTAAGATACAGTTTGGATCCCATCTACAGATACAGATACCCATAGGCTGGCGTTCCATTACACAGTGCTACCTTCCAAGATAAATCTTTATTTTCTTTTCTCAAAATAATAGCGATCTGTGGAAACTACTATCTCTTAGTAGCAAACCCATTTCAAATTACTTGTTTAGATAAGAATTAAGTAAACATACCACCTATTTCAGATATATCCATTCTTTGACTTGCCAAGATTTAGGTTTTCTAATATTTATTTATTCATTCATTCATTCCACTTATATATTTATTATTATCAATTTATTTATTTTGGCCCCGCCGGGTCCCAGTTGTGGCATGTGGAATCTTAGTTGCGGAATATGGACTTCTTAGTTGTGGCATACGGGCTCTTAGTTGCGGCATGCACACAGGATCTAGTTTCCTGACCAGGGATCAAACCCGGGCCCCCTGCACTGGGAGCGTGGAGTCTTACCCACTGGACCACCAGGGAAGTCCCAAGATTTGTTTCTAATCAATCACATTCCCAAGAATAGCTATCACTTTTCCTTTGTATTCATGATTGTAGTTTTTAAAAGTCCAATTTTATTGCTTTCTTTGCATGTAAGACTTAACGCAAACCTGGAAGAGAAAAGATCCCACACCAACACACTTCGCGTAGCGTGAGGAAAAAAAAAAAGAAACATAAATGTATATATTTAAAATATCTTCTCAACTGAACTGTTTAACTACTTTATAAGAGGTATGGGGCATGATTTACCCCCTAAACACAACTTGTTTTAGGTTTAAAGGTTCTGCCAACCTTGTAAATTCCCTGAACAGGGTTTCATCAGTCTAGTAAAACCAAAGGAACACATGAATAGGATAATTCCATAGATTTTTTACTGTATCAAACTGTAGATTAAAATAATAATACCAAAATAATCAATTAAAAGAAATGACTATGTAAATTAAACCACCAAGAGATGGCACTTCACAACCACTAAAATGTCTATAATTAAAAAAGACATGGGACTTCCCTGGAGGTCCAGTGGTTAAGACTCCACGCTCCCACTGCTGGAGCACAGGTTCGATCCCATTCAGGGAATTAAGATCCCACATGCCGCACGGCACGGCCAAAAAAAAAAAAAGACAGACAATAACAGGTTTGGGCAAGGATGTGGAGAAACTAAAATCCTCATATAATGCTTGTGGGAATGTAAAATGAAGCAGTCGCTTTGGAAAACAGTTTGGCAGTTATGACCTGGTAGGTCCACTCCTAGTTATTATCCCAAGATAAATGAAAATGTATGTCCATATGAAGGTATGTACATGAATGTTTATACCTGCACCATTCATAATAGTCAAAAAGTGGAAACAATCCAAATGTCCATCAACTGTGAATAAACAAAATCTGGTACACCTATACAATGGGATTCTACTCAGCAATAAAAAGGAATGGAGTACTCACACATGCTACAACAGGAGTGAAACTCAGAAACAGCACGTTAAGTAAAGAAGCCAGACACAAAAGACACTAATGGCAGAAAAGGCAAATCTATAAGATACAGAAAGTAGATCAGTGGATTCATGGTGGTGGGGATGGGAAGGAGGAGTGACTACAAATGAGCAATACATTTCTTTTGATAGAAATCTTCTGAAATTAGACTGTGGTGATGGTTGTATAATACCATAAATTTAGTAAGAATTATTGAATTGTACACTTAAAACAAGTGAATTTTATCACTTTTAAGTTACATGTCAATAAAGCTCTTTTGTAAAAATGGAATAGCTATGTTTTTGTAAAATTTCTTTAAATAAAATAACATGACAAGCATTTAAAGGAAAATATATATATATATAGTCAGAATTTGGAATGAAAAGAATTTTCCATTAAGTTTTGACTCCTAGCAGGCTTTCCATCCCTGTATCTAGAAGACTGCTTCTGCTTTGTGTGTGTGTGTGTGTATATTCTAGATTATTAATTTTAATATTGCCCTAATATTAACTTGAATATTTATAGGATTTACTTCCCAAAGGATTTGAGATATCAAAACATTATGTAGTGAAAATTATAGTTCACTGCAACTAAGAAAATGTTAATATAAAGAAATTGTCTATGCTGTACAAATAACTGCTAAATTTATATTATTTGGAATTTTAGGATTCCTCTGAAAATATGTATATGTAACTTGTTTGAAATTATTAAATTTCCCATTTTCTAGAAATCTCTCCCCCAATCCTTCCACTCAGGAAATCATGTAATAATAACATCAGTATCAGGAGTATTGTTTGAAAAATAATACATGTATGAAAATTATGGGAAACTTGAAAGTAAAAGTGAAAAAAGTGTTGGCATTGGGTCATATTCATTAAAAAAACCTTTTACATCACGCAAGATGTCCATAAGAGGTATCTGTCTTTAAAATAACACCTACACTGTAGCATGAACTGACTGGGACCCTAACATGGATGGAAGGCCCCACCCCTGGTTACTAAAAGATATTAAGTGCCAGTTGAGGCAGTTAATGCTGTTAATAATAATAACAAGAAACAGCATTTGATATTATTTATCAAATGCCAGACACACTTTCCATGTACTAACTTAATAAATCCTCACAATTTTATGAAGTAGAGATTATTGCTATCCCTATTTTATAGTTACAAAAATTTAGGTTGTACAAATTTTAACAGTAAGTAGCAGAATACAGCAATTCAAAACCAGATGGACTGGCTCCACAAATGAGGCCTTACCCATCAGTAATTTAATTCACATCCTTACACAAAAACCACCCTATATTCTTTTGCCTTGGCTCTGATCACTAAGAAGTACCTGGGAAGGGTGGCATTTAGCCCCTAATCATTGTCAGATACTTCTGTCTCTACTGACTCTCCATGGCTGCCTTGCCAGCTGGGAAGCTGTCAGGCCTATTAAGAAAGCAAATGAGCCCAAGCACCTATGGTCAGCTAATCTGTGACAAAGGAGGCAAGAATATACAATGGAGAAAAGACAGTCTCTTCAGTAAGTGGTGCTGGGAAAACTAGACAGCTACATGTAAAAGAATGAAATTAGAACACTCCCTAACACCACACACAAAAATAAACTCAAAATGGATTAAAGACCTAAATATAAGGCCAAACTCTATAAAACTCTTAGAGGAAAACATAAGCAGAACACTCTTTGACATAAATCGCAGCAAGACCTTTTTTGACCCACCTCCTAGAGTAATGAAAATAAAAACAAAAATAAACAAATGAGACCTAATTAACTTAAAAGCTTTTGCACAGCAAAGGAAACCGTAAGCAAGATGAAAAGACAACCCTCAAAATGGGAGAAAATATTTGCAAATGAAGCAAAGGACAAGGGATTAATCTCCAAAATATACAAACACCTCATGCAGCTCAATATCAAAAAAAACAAACAACTCAATCAAAAACTGGGTGGAAGACATTTCTCCAAACAAGACATACAGATGGCCAAGAGGGACATGAAAAGATGCTCAACATCACTAATTATTAGAGAAATGCAGATCAAAACAACAATGAAGTATCACCTCACACCAGTCAGAATGGCCATCGTCAAAAAATCTACAAAAAATGAATGCTGGAGAGGATTTCCTCCTACACTGTTGGTGGGAATGTAAATTGGTACAGCCACTATGAAAAACAGTATGGAGGCTCCTCAAAAAACTAAAAATAGAACTACCATATGACCCAGCAATCCCAGACCTGGGCATATACCTGGAGAAAACCATAATTCAAGAAGACACATGCACCCCAATGTTCATTGCAGCACTATTTACAATAGCCAGGACTGGAAGCAACCTAAATGTCCATCAACAGAGGAATGGATAAAGAAGATGTGGTACATATATACAACGGAATATTACTCGGCCATAAAAAGGAACGAAATAGTGCCATTTGCTGAGATGTGGATAGACCTAGAGACTGTCATACAGAGTGAAGTCAGAAAGAGAAAAACAAATATCGTATAATATCGCTTATATGTGGAATCTAGAAAAATCGTACAGATGAACTTATTTGCAAAGCAGAAAAAGAGACACAGATGTAGAGAACAAACTTATGGATACCAAGGGGGGAAGGGGAGGAATGAATTGGGAGACTGGGATTGGCATATATACACTACTATGCATAAAACAGATAACTAAAGAGAACCTACTGTATAGCACAGGGAACTCTACTCAGTGCTCTGTGGTGACCTAAATGGGAAGGAAATCTAAAAAAGAGGGGATATATATATATACATATAACTGATTCACTTTGATGTACAGCAGAAACTAACACTACACTGTAAAGCAACTATATGCCAATAATAAATAAATAAAATATTGATTTCTCAACACAAAAAAAAGGAAAGGAGAATATACAAAACTCTTCCTGAAGTACAATCTACTCAGCTCTAAAAATATCTAAAATAGGTAATATTATTAGTAACCACAGGGTAACCGTAAAGATTAAGTGTGCTAATACATATTGAGCTAACAACAGTAACAGACATATAAGAGCTCAAAATGTTAGCTATTATGTCATTTTGATGAATTACCTAATGCTTCCCTTTCCTTAATAACGCAGCATGAGACAAGGAAAGAAGGTATATGCCTTAACTGCATTATTTTAATATTTATAATAAGATATACTCTGGTTTATTATTCTAAAACATAACCCCAACTAAATG
Source organism: Neophocaena asiaeorientalis asiaeorientalis (assembly GCF_003031525.2). Lineage (NCBI taxonomy): Eukaryota > Metazoa > Chordata > Mammalia > Artiodactyla > Phocoenidae > Neophocaena > Neophocaena asiaeorientalis. The sequence goes on along the minus strand of NW_020172463.1, from coordinate 1,440,096 downwards.
ATGCATACATATTAGGAATCAAGACTACAGTACCTTCCTTGTTTACATATTTCTAACAGTTTACTATAAATAGCATGAAAAGCTGTATCATATTTTTAAAGCAATTTAAATTAATGCCAAGAGTATTAACATATCTTGGTTACATTTGTATTTTAGAAAATACCTAACATATTATTGCTGCTCATTCAATCATGTGAAATAAAAAATGAGATCATAAAACATTTAAGTTATTCAAAATCAAACACATTAAACTGTTTAGCTTCCTTCCACTTACCTATATAAGGTAAAATTAATATGGAGAAAAAGTTAAGATAACTTGCTCCTGGGTGCTCAGTCCAGATTCCCCAGAATTAGAATCTGAGGGACCTGGACCACTATCGTCATTGGGCAAGAAAAGGTTTGCTGTAATTGCAAGAATCCAGGTAGCCAAAATTGCTACTGAGAGTGACTACAGGTATGCCTACAGAAGTTATACTGTTCATCTTCCCTATGTAGAATTAGGAAAAACTGTGCAGAGGAAGAAATGAACCATTTATCCAGATAGTACTTTAGACTGTGCTAAAGTACTAATCTTTGGTAAGCGCTTTGGAAAGCATCTGCAATCTTATACTGTACATACTAGTACTATATATATTCTTATACTGATGAGACAACTGAGGCTGTCAGAAAGTTCTGCACCTAGTTGCAGAAGCTGAAAGAGGAATATGGGAACATAAACATTCTTCATTAAGGTTTATCTACAGATTAAATGAAGAGCTCTTTTAAACAGTCAAAAAAAAACCTTTCAAATTAAACAAATGAATTTTATAAAAGTTTCTTCAGTGTGTTTTTCAAAGCAACTTTAGTACAGGAGAAAAGAGTGGCCTGAAAGTCAGCAGATCTGAGTTTTGGTTTTATCATTAATTCATGACTATGATCAAGTTATTAGATCTACAGGCATCAGGTTTCTCATCTGTAAAGCAAAATGTTTAACAGGAACTAGATGATCTCTAAAGTCAAACCATCTTGACTACTGCATAGCATAGTTTCTTTCTTCCTTGTAAATAAAATTCAAACTCAAATTATTTATTTTAGAAATACCCAAACTGGAGAGAGCGTGAGGGTGGAAAATTTTAAGAACTTCATGACCAAAACGCAGGAGAAAAATCTTAGGTGAAAAGGTACATATTTCAGTAACTAAACTAACCAATGTATTTACGCTAGGAAAAGACTTATTTTTGGCAAGTAAGTGACATTGAAAAGGAAATGGTGGAAAACATGAGCATTGATTGAAGCAAAGAAAGTTAAGGCTTATAAATTATACTTAATCATATCTCTGCTGTACAAGTGTTAGACAAATATCAACTAAATACTTACTGTTCTAATATTGGATGGGTATTAGAAGACTGACATTTTAGGTTTCTCCTTTACAAGTAAGAATCTTTTTAGCCTCATGAGAATTTTTAGAATCCATGAAATAAAGCACTCTGATAAGTCTGGGGAAAAATTCCTCTGATAAGTGTATGAGATTGAAGACTGACATTTTAGGTTTCTCCTTTACAAGTAAGAATCTTTTTAGCCTCATGAGAATTTTTAGAATCCATGAAATAAAGCACTGATAAGTCTGGGGAAAAATTCCTCTGATAAGTGTATGAATATGAGATAATAATAATAGAAATAACTCTCATTTATTGAAGGCTTACCCTGTGTAGAGCACTTTGCTAACACTTTGCATGTATCATCATCATTTAAAATATAAAAGTCAGTGTTTATATATATGAAGAAAGTGAAATTCAGAGACACAATCTGTCCAGAATTATACAGGCTTTCAAGAACAAGGATTCAAATCTCTGCTTTCCAACCCCAAAACCTATGTTCTTGTTACCATGAAGATATACTGTCTCCTACAGTGGTCACTCTCAAAGGGGTCAGGCTGTGACTAAAAGGGAGCCTGAAGGTTTTGTAAAGCCGGTAACATTCTGTTTCTCGATCTGAGTCCTATTTTATAAACAGGATACAAACAGTTCTGAACACAAGCAGTTGGTCAGTTTGTAAATATATGTGTAAATATGTAAATATATTATATATAATAAATAATAATCTGTGTGGTTTTGTGTATATATTATATACCACAATAAAACATATATTCTCTATGCATTAGTCGGGACACTCTTTTACAAGTATAAGTCCAATTCAAACTATCTTCAACAAGAAGGGGAAGTTTAAGGACTTCCCTGGTGGCGCACTGGTTAAGAATCCGCCTGCCAATTCAGGGGACACGGGTTCGAGCCCTGGTCTGTGAAGATCCCACATGCCGCGGAGCAACTAAGCCCGTGTGCCACAGCTCCTGAGCCTGCGCTCTAGAGCCCGCGAGCCACAACTACTGAAGCCCCTGTGCCAAGAGAAACCACCGCAATGAGAAGCCCATGCACCACAATGAAAAGTAGCCCCTGTTCGCCACAACTAGAGAAAGCCCACACGCAGCAACGAAGACCCAATGCAGCCAAAAATAAATAAATAATTTTTTCTTTTTTTTTTTTTAAAAAGGAAAATTTATTGGCTAAACAACTCAAAGGTCAGGGGTGAAGCTAATCTCAGGGTGGAATGAATCCAGGGACAAGAGCACCTGCTGGCCTGTGGCTGTCTGCTTTTTCCCTATTCCTGACGACTCTCTGTGCTCTCTCATTCTCTTCTTCTAAAACTTTTTCCATGTTGTGGTAACATGCTTAGACTTTCATCCTTCTAAATGAAAGTTCCTAAATGAAAGAAGCAAAAGAGTCTTTTCCAGCAGCTCTAATTAAAAACAAAACAAAACAAAACAAAAACAAAAAACTATAGCAGGACAGTTTGGGTCGTCAGATTTACCTGAACCCAACACTGTGGCCAAGGGAATGAGGTACCATTTCTGGTCTGGTCTTAGTCACATACCCACCTCTTTGGTCAGATGGAAGAAGTATGTGCAGCACATACTCCTGCTGGTCATTAAAGAAACTGCAGAGTACTGACCACCACTCCAATGTCTCATCTACTAAATTCCAAGTCATAAGATGCATTACTAGTATTCTTTTTAAGAGTGATACTTCATATTTATTCAACAATTCATAAACCAATTTAAAAACCTTTTAAAAAACTATATTTAAAGTTGATTCACTCCTTCATAACCTTGTGAGGCACAGAGAGGAAGCACTACCATCCTCAGATTACAAAAGAAGGAACTGAGGCTCAGAGAGATTAACACATTCAATATTACAAGCTGATAAATGTCACAAAATCGAATACAAGTGCTCTTTCAACCATATCATACTATAAGGCACAGTAGTCTAAAATTACATTAAAGATTTAATGGTACCTATGAGAATATGGTTCAAGGAAAAAAAAAGCTTAAAAGACAAAATGTGATAAACCCATTTGTCTGAGGCTCAGTACTTCTATTTGGTAGATCTTAATTTTACATCTACTATTATAAGCATTCAGAGGCAAAAGAGCACTATACAGGAAACCACATGCCATCAGAAAGCATTTCTTGGTTATCACTTAGCATGCCTTCAGCTGCAAGGAAATAAAATTAAACTTCAAGTGACTGAAAAAATAAGGGGATTTATTATCTCATACAGTAAGAAGTCCCAAGATAAGACAATTCCAGAGTTAATTAATTCCATGGCTCAAAAAATCCTTAAAAACTCAGGACCTTTCCATCTTTCAACTCTGCCAGACTTGGCCAGCTGTCAAGCTCCCTTCTGGGGAGCAAGTTCATTACAACAGCTTCAGGCGACAGAGCTTCACCCACTAATGTCCAGAGACAGGAAACAGACCCTCTGTCTCATTTCATTCATTTACCTATGTTAAATTAGTTAATATATGTAAAGCATCTAGAAAATGCCTGGCACATAATAAATGTTATATAACTGTTAGGGGAAACACTGACTGAAACCACCCACCCTGGCCAGGCACCACAATAACCATCTGCATGAGTTGTTTTACAACAGGAGGTCCTGGTAAGGAACATGGAACTAACAAGCCACCACCAACTGGAAGAATTTGGGAAAGGTCAATAGGAGATGCCAGTCCATATGTCCTACCAACCTCCCAGAATCCTCCTCACTGGAATCCATCTTGGCTGAGTGATGCGTGCGCCGCCAGGAAGGACCCTGAGTCAGAATGATTGGCCAGAGACAACCCGGAAACTAATCCCATCACCATAAAACCCGAGACTGCAATCCACATGGCAGAGCAGACCTCCTGGGTTCCCTTACCCTCCTGCTCTCCACCCGGGTGCCCCTTAATAAAGTCTCTTGCTTTGTCAGCACGTGTGTCCCCTCAGACAATTCATTTACGAGTGTTGGACAAGAGCCCACTCTCAGGCCCTGGAAGGGGTCCCTCCTGCAAGAAAAGGATTTTTTTTTTTTACAAGCCTATATTTAAGAGGAACACAAATCTATATGACCAAAGAGCAGTGAAAGGAACTCTCAGGCTGATGATAAAAGGAAATACCACGATGGCAGATGAGAGGCATGACTTGAGAACAATCCATCCAAGAATGGAGCAGGAGGTCACAGAGTTCTAGGAGGGTCATTCCCAAGAAAGGAAAAAAAGAAATTGGTAGAATACCTGAATGTGACTGACTACAACAAAAGTTGTTCAGTTCTGTCAGAGACTTTCAAGAACTAGAAAAACAAAGAAAACATAAAAACTGTTGCACAGACAGGAAATATTATCACAGATACTACATGATGTTGCTCTAAATACTGCACACACAAACATAAGCCTTGAATACTGATTTAACCAAAATTTTACTCACTGGGAGGATGCGGTAGGGGGATTGGAAAGAAATCATAAAAAAGCTAAATCCTTATCATACAGACAAAAATCAACAAAAAACATCTATAATGTGGGCCCCTTGCCCACTACTTTCTGGAGACAACTGAGTAGATTCTAAATAACAGTTACCACTCAGATTGCTAAACTGTATAACTATTTAGTGACAATTAATTGCTTTGTGGCAGAGGCTAATAATCATCTTAAATTTGAAGGCTGCCTCAGAGACCCAGACTTTCCATAGTTTTTTCTCCCTCTTGTTCCCTCATGGCGTTTTAGCATGGAACTAGCAGGGAAAACAGAGAGGAAGTTATGGTATAAATATGGGTATCTGGTCACTGATTTTGGTTGTATGACTTAATTTCTTTTGCACCTTTATAACTTGGGCAAAGTAGGTATGTATAAAAAAAAAAGTAAATACCATAAAAAAAAACTAAACAGTGTTATTCAACAGGGCATTATTCCATTTTTAGCAGGGCAGTTCTTTTTGGTGCCCTACGATAGCTCTATGAGGCTATCTTAGAGCACAGGTATGCAAACTAAGGCCTGTGGACCAAATCTAATGTATTGCTGGTTTCTGTAAATTAAGTTTTATTGAAACACAGTCATGCCATTCATTTCATTCATTTACACATTGTCTATGGCTGCTTTTGTCCTGTAAAAGCAGAGTTGAGTAGTTTCCACAGAGACCTATGGCCCTCAAAGCCTAAAACACTTACCACCCGATCCTTTACAGAAAAAGTTTGCCAACTCTAATTTAGAATACTGCATGATATTTTGTATCCAATTCCTACCCACAAATGTCAGTATTCCCCAAAAAGTAATTATGAAAACCCCAACTTCACACCCTATATTTGCAACCCACCCTCCCCTACTCCCTACCAGGATGAAGAGTAGCAGAACTTTGAAACACCAACTGCCTCCAGGGAGCAGAACTCAGAGGTTGGATAAGGACAGGAAAGGGTACCAATAGGGGCTGTTATTTTTGTTTTCAAAAAGTCTTGAAATACTAAATCTTTCAAAGTATTCACACGTATTCTCAAGAAAATTAAATTTAAAATCAAAAGAAAACAATAGAGCAAATCAAATCTGGTTAATGGTTCTGGTGACTCTCTAACATAATATGTGATTATATTTGCTAGATATAATTTGTTTTATCTGTTAGGGTTGCTCCGGAGAATTTTTTGGTTGCACATAACCAAAGCTGCTAGATAGATGACCCGCAGATAAGAAGGCTGTAACTGTGCTAAAACTGAATGTGAGTATAATATTTGAAACTCTCCAATCTCAAGAAAGGTCAATTAACCTAACGCATCCTACAAATGATCTTCAGTGAAGTTTGAAATTTTTAAACCTAAAAAGTCCGATAGATAAAATGTTTAATAAATATTACTAACTCCCATAAGTAGAAATTAAGAGAAAAGCTTTCAAAGATCTATGTAGGAAAAAAAATTAGTTTTCTTTAATTCAGCTTTCTTTTAAGTTGACTGGAAATTTAAAAGTAAAGATGACACTAATATAAAAACATAAAAGATTGAATTAATAGTATGATCAACATCAATACTTCCAATTCATTACTTTACGAGAAAAATGTGATACTGTATATCTGTGGTATGTTCTACCCAGAAAAGAAATGACACATCCAAAGACAGACTGTATTCTTAGGTATGTCTAATCTTTAAAGTGTGCTAATTTACCACTTATTTACAATTTAACTAAATTTTAAAATTGTCTGATTTTCCCATACATAGGAAAACCTTTAAATATATAATTATCTTTGTTAATAGGAACCTAATGAATAAGGCATCAAAAACGTTTTAAAATGTGAAAACAAACATACTTCACTATATAAGCTAAAAATCTAAGATACCACATAAAACAACAATACATTTTAAAGAGTGTAAACAACACTCTTCAGGAATAAACAGCTTACTTTATCTTCAAAAAAGGCATCAGAATTTGTACTTTATAAACAAAACATTACACTGGTAAAGCTTATTTTGAAACGTAGGATGACACAGCTAGTTAAGTAGTTGTGACGACTTTTCCTACAACATCAAAATAAACATTTTAATATTTCAGTTTGAAAAATACAGTCTCCAAAGGTTTATTCTACTGAAAAGATTCAGCTGTTGAATTATGACTTACAAGAAATAGACTTAAACTATAGTTTCCCTTGTTATAAAATTATAACTGCTCTGTTAACCTAGCTTTCTTCAAAAGAAATGCAAGAAAAAATTTAATGCTTTCATAAAATGCTAACTGTATTCATAATCCTGGAAATTTGGTTTATATTTTAACTGAAAATCATTAATCTAGCTGCTTTGATAATGTGGAGTAAAAAGTAGAGAAAAATATTTCTAAGCACCACCTTTCTTATTTTCGGTAATACTTGACATAAATCCATCGTATTAAAAGAAAGCATGTGTTTTTAGAACAAAAACATTTAAAAGGTTAAAAGCTTTGACTATCAACTTACCTTCTTTTGATACCACACTATAGCATCTGTGACTTTGGACGCCATTTATTCCACTGAGATCACACATTCGTCATTTTAGGCTGTGCAAGAGAGAAAAACATACAAAGGACTTGACTTCCACCTTCTAAAAGGAGACTGAACAACATGTATACATAGCACTCTGGTTACTTGCACAGCAGGGGTGTATGACTATACTTATATTACACCCTTCCTCATTACTATTTTAGCAACAGGTTTCCTTAAGTGAACAAAAATCAGTTGCCATAAGAAAAGGATCTTTCTACATGAATATAACACTTAAATTTTCTTACAAAATAGTTGAATTGTTTTTTAAAAAATAAGTCTTAAATAAATTTCAGAATTTTCCAGGTTATACTGGAAATTTTTCATTTATAAATTCACATATGATAGGAATCAATCCATTCACTCAGTAACAGATCAGTTGTGCTTCAGCTTCTATCTAGGAACTAGCATCAATTACAGCTGCTAAAGGATGGCTTGATAGAGATTCCAAAATTTATAATCATATTTAATTTTCCCTGATGCTCAGTAAACACAAAGTTGAACTAAAATCAAATAGCTAGAGAAACCTAATTAATGTATGTTAAATACTAAGCTAATATTAGAGTTAATTACACAGGAATAGCTACTATTAAGGACTTCTCAGATATCACAGTTTGCTAACCTTCAGAAATTTACCACAGACTACTTCATAAGCATCTTTCTGGATACTAAACTTAATGGTTCCTTACTCCTAGAGAAAATTAATTTCAGACTGATTCCAGTTACCTCTGGAATACTTTTCTAGTCTTAATACTACACCAGCATGGAGGGCATCTCTGGCAGGTGTTAAGGATGAGCTTAAACAGGTTCAAACGCACAATTCATTGCAGAACTCATTACAAATTAGGATCATCCAAGGCCAAACAGGATCTCAAGAAAATTCTGAGAGTAGAGCACCCTGCTCAGCCAATCCTAGCACATGCAGATCTGCAACCGGCGAGATGCTAACACTACAGAGTTTGCCCAGAGTAAACAAAATACCAGAGGCTTTATACTCCATTCTTGGGAGCATATAAGGATTCAAATATAATGACAATTATCACCAGCAAGTTCAAATATTCAGATCAACTTCTAAAATTTAAGGCAGAATTTACTTACTGCCTGTATTTTTTTAACTTTTATTGAAATATAGTTGATTTACAATGTTGTAACTGCATATATTTTTGACAGTGTTAGAGACCAGATTATTTATTACCTTTCCTAAGATACTGATTGCATCTTTAACTGATCAAATTCAAGTAAACCATGTTTTGAAAACCTCATAAATTCCCTGGCATCATGGAAAGAGAAGGAGCATAGAGTCAAAAGATGAGAATTCAAATGGTTCCACTAACTAATATGCAATATTGAAGAAGTCACTTCACCTCTATGATCTAGTTTCTTTCACTTATAAAACAGGAGTAACTGTACCTATCTATCCCTTATAGAGTTTTTGTGACTAATAAATAAGACAATATACATAAATGCTTACCAAAGTCTAGTACATATAGATGGTCAATTATAATTATTTTATTAATTTTATATTTTAAAATTCCCCAATTCAGGAACTGGGAAATATTTATATTTCCTTTTTTAAACATGGCAAACAGGTTAGAGAAGAAAAACGTGCAATCAGTTTTTGTTGACAGTTAAAATAAAAATAGTTACCTGATTATCCTAAGACTGCAACGTCAATTCCCCACTCCATACACATGGATTATTTAGAGATTTCAAAGTTCACCTCCTCTGAAGTTTCTCAGTCAGATGTGGCTACCTTTATTTCTCTTACCAGGGTTCTGGGGGGAAGCTTGTCCTTACTGACTTAAAATCTTCCATTTTTTGTTTTTCTGTCCTGGAGGTCTTTGGGAGTAATTCATTAACTTAAACCACATTTTGTCCTAGAGGTTTTACCTTGATTCGGTCAGCAGACTATTCATTACAACATTACACCTTCATTATAATTGTCTGTGAAGACTATAGTTTATGTTTTCCAAACTGGTTATAACTCTCCTCCCTCTCCTGTCCCCACCTTGCCAAATGCAAACTACAAAAAGTATGAAAATATCAATTTTTCACTTTACTGTCCTTTAATCTCACTGAATCTTTACTGACAAAAATTCCAGCTTATCTACCAATATAAAGATCCTCTTTCTAATCCCCAGTGGTGTAAATAATATGCATTTCATATAGAAAATGTGAAAGGATTTTTTATTCACCTAATCTATTAAATATATAAGATATTTAATATATTTGGGGAATATTTATATGGTCATATAAATAGTATTTTTTTTTTTTTTTTAAGAAAAAGCTTCAGTGGAAGTGAGGAAAACAGTACCTGGTTCAAATAAAATAATCTCAAAGTTTTTTTATATACTTTGGTTTACACCAAGCTACACTAAGAAATAAATTTCAAAAATCAACTCTAACAGTACACTAGGTACATAAAATGTTCTAAATATTTTAATTATATTCATTTGGATTTACGGACATAAAATTTCAATCAATTTTGTTTAAAAAAAAGAAACACAACCTTTCTTCAGGTAATGGTAAGTTCTGCTCTACATACTCATTTAACAGTTTTTCCATTGTGTCAACAACCTTTCAGTGACACGGAGTGGCTCATATCTATTTTTAAAACAGGTTTTACAGCATGCTAAGACAGATTCCTGAATCAGACATCTGACAAAGCACAGACACATGAGTACAAACAACAAGAAATAATAAATCAACAAATGATTTCATGAATAATAAAGATTATTTCTAAAGCTTTTCCAACTTCTTTAATTCTAACGGTCCAGGAATACAGGTTTATAGTATCTTTTATCATGATAGTTCATGATAAATACTTTTTATGCTAAATTGACACTAAAATTAATTTACAGAAAAAAGTAGAATATTAAGCTTATTGGGTACCTTAAACAGAGGATCTTAATATTTTTGATCAAATAATTTGATAGAAAAATGATATTAAGATATAAAAATAATCCAATTGTGAAAACACAGAGCTAACCATAGGCATAACAGTTAAATATTGCCATAGAGAGTTACTCTGAGCTAATTCTCTCGACGCTGCTTTAGTCATCATACTTGTCAAAACATCTGAAATTACTCTTTACTATGTCAAGGTCTACACAAAATGCATTTATAATGCCAAAGACTAGGATAGAGGGAAAAGATGACTATGAAGAGACAGTATGTTAAGTCTGCTTTAATAGAATCTCACTATCAGGGGCTTGCCTGGTGGCGCAGTGGTTAAGAATCCACCTGCCAATGAAGGGGACACAGGTTCGAGCCCTGGTCCGGGAAGATCCTACATGCTGTGGATCAACTAAGCCCATGCACCACAACTACTGAGCCTGTGCTCTAGAGCCCGCGAGCCACAACTACTGAAGCCCGCGCCTAGAGCCTGTGCTCTGCAACAAGAGAAGCCACCGCAATGAGAAGCCTGCTCACCGCAACGAAGAGTAGCCCCCGGTCGCCACAACTAGGGAAAGCCCGCGTGCGGCAACGAACACCCAAAGCAGCCAAAAATAAATAAAATAAAATAAAATTCTAAAAAAAAAGAAAGAAAAAGAATCTCACTATCAAATACCCACAAGTATTCTGTACACAGATATAGCCAAAGAAAAATTAAGTTTTTAACCATTCCCTATGTTAGAAAAAAAAAAATCAGTCTATGGAATACTATATAATGTTACAATGTACTTCTCTCATAATTCTAAAACAAATTTCTCTGTTCCAGCATGACTCTCACTACTCTCAGAAAATAATTTATGCACACCTCTGAAACTTCACTTGTGCTGTAATTCTCATTCCTTTTCTGCACTCATCCATCCTTCTAGATCAGTTCAAATCCTACTTCCTCTAAGATGAAGCTAGCTTTCTGTAAGTGTTTATTTGGAACACTTGAAGCTGGATGTCTCTTCCAGCACTGATTTGTACTAATAAATCTGGTATTTAAATAAAAATGCAAAGCAATATAGCCAAACATGTCATTCAATCATATGTAAACACTCTTAAGGAAAAAAAGAGGCATCCTTCTTCCTTTGTGTCTCACTAAGTACCCAACACATTATAACATGCAGAAGAGGAAGGAGAGCAGAGAAAAAGCAATGACTAAGCATCAGGAGAACTGGGTTCTAGATTCAAGTTCTGACACTAAGAGCTAGGGCTTTTGAATTAGTTACTGAGTTCTCTGGGCCTTAGTTTCTTACCAGTGCCATCTAGTCAAATATTCCACAACTCAATAAAGGTTAAATAAAAATTCGAATAATGTACAGGAGTTCCTGTGAATTCCTTTACTAACACACCCAAAAATATTAACATTAGTTAAATCAGTCATACATATTTGGAATCTCATTATTATGCTATTCAGCAACCTTGTGTCACTCCCCACTGCACTTAGAATTGTATTTAAACCCTCTAAAGTCTCACACTAACCCCTACTTACCCAACATTATTGCTCACCGTCTTCTCATACATCTGTTTCAATCATACCACACTTCCTACACTTTTCTACCTCTGTGTCAAAATTAACAGTTCTTCTCTTTCCAAAACAAGGAAGATTTCAAGACGGCCTCCTAAATTCTACTTTCTCTATAAGTTTCTCCCAAATTCCTCCATTAAATACTTCTCATCCTGTTCTGTATTCCCATTACAGTTAATATGTTCTGCTTTGTACAGACTTCTGTATACTTGTCTTTATATGTGCCCCTACCACTATCCATAAGTTCTTTGAGAGCAGTCCAATCAATGTCTTTACTACCTCAGAACTCTCCGATAGCTTTCTGTATATATTAAGCACAAATGTTTACAAACCAAATTAAACAGCTGCCAACCAAAGTATTAGTACCATCACAGATGAATGAATTTAATTTTTCTATCAACTGAAAAAAAAAAAGAAAAAAGCACAACAATGAGAGTGGTCAGTTAAGTTTTATTTGGGGCAAAATGAGGACTACAGCCTGGAAGACTAGCCTTTCACAAAGCTCTGAGGAACTGCTCCGAAGAGGTAGGGGGCGAGGTCGGTATACATGTGATTTTAGTAAAGGTGGGGGATACATGCAATTAATCACACATTTTGGCAGAAGGGTGCTACTAGTCACAAGAAGACCGCTGCTAGTCACGAGGAGCAGATGTCTCCCTGAATGATTTTAGTGCTTTTCCAGATATGAAAGTATACAAGAAACTGGGCTCATAAAATCTTCTGAAAATATCTAACTATATGAAGGCCTGTACTGCCAGTTTTTCCGAGAGCACAGAGTGCCTCATTCCTGATCTCCACAAACTCCACCCTGAACTCCTTTCAGGGTGTGTTGAAGGTCAGCGACCACAGTGGCTAACAACTTCATTCTTGTAGTGCCAGATGGAGAGTGACAATTTTTAGTTGGCAGGCCAGAAATTAAAAATTCTATCCGTCAAACTCCTGCACTACCTCGACATGCATATAAACATAGAAACATACTCTTCCCTAATACTAAAAGGTACAAAAACATTGTGAAGTTTAATTAATATGGCTGGTTTATTTGCTGATATGTCACTCAATCAACCAATATATAACGATTTGCAGACCTATAAAGTACAATGAACAGGAGTAAAAGTCAAACCTGCAAAGTCTAGTCTACTTCTATTCCTAAATGCTAAAGTTATATATAACTCAGTTGCCTCCTCCAAGGCTAAAATAAGCAATTCTTAGACTTCAGAAACTAGGAACAAAGCTATTCTGTCCTTAAAAAGGTAATAAACACTAAGGTTCAAACCAAATTTTTTCATACTGATATTGAAGTTAAAAAAAAAAAAAGTGAAATTCTGGTAGGAGCCTGGTGTGGACAGAAGGAAACCTTCTACTAGTTTCAGGGTTTCTATTTTCTAATCATATGACCTATAAATTGTTACAATTTCTTGAAAACTTACAAAATTCTTCATCTGGAACAGGATTTTATTTCATGGAAATGTTGTGAAGAATAAATACCACAAACTATATGTTTAAAGTCATTTCCAATCTGAGGATAGAAAAATCAAATGCAAAATGAGATCTAAGAGGTACACACTTTCTATTTTACCAGTTCATAAAAGGAATATTTGTAATTCTTATTTTCCTTCATGGAACCAACACATAGTCTGTGTATTTAAGGGCTAGAGGATAACACCTAACCTAAGAAGTTACAGCCAAGTAACTTCTGTGTAAATCTGTATTTATAAAAACATGTTGTACTATTGTGAAATCTGAGAATAACTAGAGTTATAATCTTAATACCCACAAAACCCTCTGTAGAACTTCCTGGTGTGTACAGCCAACCCACCCTGTATGTCCTTTAAAAGCAGCTCTTTGAATTTCAAGTTTCTTAACTTTAGCACGTACCCACAAAATCTCTACCAGTAGCATTCCTTTGGGCTTTTTTTAAATACTTAAAAGGTCCTTCAAATACTTAATTGATAGTGTATTGTGTAAGTGATTCTTGTTTTGACTGTTGTGCCATTTGGAAAAATCAATAATGAAATACAATCTAAGTGGTTTAACTTCCTCATTTACTCACAAGAAATTTTTTACATCAACCATTCAGTCATCATTCAAATATGGATATGTTATTACAGGCCTCTAGTAAAAACATTAACTAAATTAGTGTTACAGGTAACAAATGATAATGCATGAAATGATAGTCAAATGGTTTAAAGATTTAATAGATCATCAAAATGAATTTATTTAGATTAAAAATTGCTACCTATACCTCATTAAAAATACCATGAATAAAATTTGAAAAACACTACTTTAGAGATGTTTCAGCCAGTATCTGATAAATACATTAATAAATATTAATATATTAATTAAAATTAATATATTAATAAAAATATTTATTTACTGAACACTTACTAATATTGCATTGTTGTAGGCACTAAGGTCACAACAGTGAACAAGAAACAAGGTTCCTGCCGTGACGAAACTTACAATGCAGAAAAAGAAGACAGAAAATGAACAGCAAACAATGTAATTTTGTGTTGAGGTGGTGCTATCAAGGAAATAAACAGGGAGATATAGTTGGGATGGAGCGGGGTACCTTTGGAAAAGATAGCCAAAGAAGTCCCCTCTGAGATGACATGTGAATTGAGATCTGAAGGATGAGGACAGCCAGCTATGCTAAGAATTGAGGGAGGACATTCTGAGCAGAGGGAACAGTAAACACCAAGACCTTGAGGTGAGAATGAGCTCAGAATTTTTAAGGAACAGAAAGGAAGCTTATTTATGGGTAAAATCAACAAGCTCTAGAAATGGATTAGGATGGGGCAGGTTGGGGGAGGGATTAGGAAGAAGAATCTAGGTTTTGGGTTTGAACCATTTTTCTGAGATGGATGCATATTTTTTTTAAAAAAACGTTTATGAACAACATTGTAAAGTAACTATATTCCAATAAAAATTAATTTTAAAAAAGGTTTATGAAAGTAATACAAAAAAATAGTTTTAGACCTGTTAAGGTGACAATACCTATTTGACATAAAAATAAAGATGTCAAACAAGTAGTTACATACTTGAGTCCGAGCTCAAGATAAAGATGGAGATATGAGTATAGAAGCCACGAACACATAGTCAATATTTAAAATCAGAGGTGGGTTACACAGGTATATGCATTTGTCAAAACTGAAGTATACTTAAGACCTGTGCTCAGAGATGACTTCAATAAAATCACGTGACTGACATATCAACTAAGAAGAGTATAATTAGAGAAGAAAAGGGTTCAGCCTCAAGTCGGCTACTATTCAGAGAAGTGAAACAGGAGAGGCCAAGAACAGAAAATGAGTAGAAAGCAAGCAGGTGAGTGTGATGTCACAGAATCCAAGAGAGGAGCGTCTTTTACAAAGGAGTAGGCTGCTAACAGATCACTGGATTAAACAAAACAGAGGTTAGAATGAACTTGGGAGGAGCAATTTAAATGAAGTGGAGGAGATAGAAGTCAAGGTGACATGAGAAGAAGAAAGGGCTGATAAAGAAGAGGACACCTGTAAAAAAAAAAAATCACCAAAGATCGCTAATTGACTCCCATTATTCCATCCTCCTTTTCCTTTTGCAAACGTTTTGCTGGACACATTGTTGCCCAAAATAAAGACCTTTCTTAAGCCAGGTGTGGCTGTGACTATATTCTGGTCCAGATACAGCGGTATTAGGTGGAACTTCCAAGTTAGGCCCCTTAAAAGAATCTCACTCAGTTGGAGAAAGCCCTTGGTTCTTTCCCCCCTTTCTATTTCCTGCTCCTTGGAATGCTGTTTTAATGGCCAAAGCTTCAGCAGCCACCATGGACAGTGATATTGAGACCAGAAGCCAGGTGTATTCATAGATAGGAAGGAACCTAGGTTGCCGGATGAAGCCACCTTACCAGTTCTGACTGTCTACCTCCATATTTCTTGTATCCAAGATTATAAATCCTTATAGTTTTAACCATTGTTATTAGCAGTCAAACCAAATCTGATACTGCTGAGTATAATACTTTTGATATATACTTTTTTTTGTTATCAAAACTTTGTAAATATTGTTCAAATGTCTTTTGAAATTGTACGTAACTGAGAAGTTTGCAGTCAGCTAGATTCCCCCCCACACCACATATAGGTCAGGTTTTCTTTTTGGCCAGGATGCCAAAATAATTCTCTGCTTATTTCTGAATTTACTAACTACTAGGGTGTAGTCATTTTTCAACATTTCACAATTTTTTTTCCTGGTGTTCAGAGCCTTTCAACCTGCAAATGTAATTTTTGCATGATATTTCTGAAATCTTTTTCTGTTCCATTTGGTGGAGTCTCTATTCCAGGGATACAAGTTATGCTTAGGTAGGACAGTCTTATTGTCCTTTCATGGTCATTTCTTTCATTTATTTTTTTCCTGTAGTGTATTTGTAGAGTTGCCAGGCCATCTTTTAAAAAAATCTTGATCGTGTTTAACATGGGGAGTGCTACACTGAGCTCCTACTTATTTTGATATCTAATGGATTCTCCTTGACAACTTCGACATCCTTTTTACCTTAGCTGGGAACATTTTTATTTCTATGCACATATGTGCATGCACACACCACACACAAACTTCAATTTGAGATCTGGATACTGCTTTTAATCTATTTTTCTATAACCCATCAATGCAGGAAATGGACAAAGAAAGCTTAGTTTGGACTTTGCGTACAGCCACTGCTGAAACGTCATTAAGTGTCCTATACCAGGATCCATCCCCCCAGTCAGAGGGCTATCCTACCTTCATGGGCTTTGGTTCTTGCCCTTAACAAGAGTGCCTTTCAAAATGTCAATGCTCCCTGAAGTGTGAGACTCAGCATTAGTATGCGGGTCTTCTCAAGGATTTTTCGTTGACTTTATGCTTCCTACTCACCTCTTACATCTGCTTCGCTGGACAGTGTTAGTGAGGATACTTCCTGTTTTGCAGGCCTCATCTTTCCTTAGTCTGGCTGCTGGGATATGGGGATGGAATTATAAACCTTGACAGATACACCCAGTATCTTCTCTTTCTTTCCTGGCCTCCACTTTTTGAAGTATTTCGCATAAGGTTGTACATACCCCTTTCTCGTGTGCTTCTATTCCTTTTTTTTTTATTTTTGCGGTACGCGGGGCTCTCACTGTTGTGGCCTCTCCCGTTGCGGAGCACAGGCTCCGGACGCGCAGGCTCAGCGGCCGCGGCTCACGGGCCCAGCCGCTCCGCGGCATGTGGGATCCTCCCAGACCAGGGCACGAACCCGCGTCCCCTGCATCAGCAGGCAGACACTCAACCACTGCGCCACCAGGGAAGCCCTTCTATTCCATTTTTTTGCCCTCTCCTTCCCCCACCCACTTTTTCCTATTTTCATTTGGTTTTTAGTGAAGGGAAAATTCTGTGATTCTACTTCATTTTTACTCATAAATACCTAAATTTATTTTTTAACATTTATTTTTTAAGTGCTAATGACAATCTTTTGAGTTTCTGACTCAAGTGAAAAGCAAAATTTAAATATTCTAAAATAGGATTCTAAACTAACAACAGCTGCAATTTTACTTCTGTTATTTCTAACAGAGGGAAGTAAAGGCAAGAAACCCAGTTTCAATTCTTTTTATAAATTCAAGATACTAAACAGAAAATACAGAACCAAGCTTAAGCTCTTCTGTGAAGCTGTTACAACTACCTCCAGGGAAAACAAATCTAAAATGCATTTTTCCTCCTCAAATCTACTATTCTTTTATTATCTACTCAATTTGGTACTTAAGCAAGGAACCCTAGAATCTTTGTCTCCTTTCCTTTCCCAACACCACAAATTCTCTACCTGGCACACAGGAACCATTCAATAAATATGAAGGAATAAATCAATGCATCTACCTGTCACACCGCCAAAACATCTCTCATATAACCCCTCCCTGGCCCCACTACCACAGACCTGGCGCAAGCCCATATTATCTACTACCAGGACTACTCTGACAGTCTCTTATTATTTCTTCACTTTCACCATTTATCTTTCTAAAATACTGACCTCAACATGTTTCTCTCCTTCTTAAAAAATCTCTAATGATTTCCTACTATGTAAGAAAAGAGTTTAATCAGCATAGTATACAAAAGACCTTCTTTTACAACCTTAACATAGATTCACTGCTTTTATAATCAGTAGCATCCATCATCTCTACCTTCTTCCACACACAACCTACCCACTCCAATCTGCCATCCATATACATATCCTACAGTCAGGCCATGTGGGTTACCAAATATATTTTCATGCTTGCCTTCTAGACCTGGTGATAATTCCTCTGTCTAAAATGACTTTCTCCTTGTTCTGACCTATTTGACAAGTTACTTTGGATTCTTCCAGGCCCAGATCAGCACAGGAAATTAAATTTTAAGAACATATAAGGAATGGTGTGCAAGTGACTTAATTACTTAAAGAGTAATTTAAGATTTAAATATTTCAAACCACCAGGAAAAAAATGGTAGACTAAACACAGGGGTCTAACAACTTCACTCCCTTACAATAAGTAACTGAAACTACAGCAAAAGCATACACATATAAGAAATGAGCTTGGAATTAGTTCTAAGAAGGTGGATGGAGGGTTAATGGTGAAACAGAAATAAGAACCAAATTGTGTTTTCTTCCCCCATAGTTACAGTAGCCAATTTAAAATTAGGACATATGGCTTTAAATATACCAGATAACTTCTTATAGGACAAGTGAACTATTCTTAGAAACTGAGTCATTTTTAAAATAATGAACATATTAAATCTCACTATTTCATGTAATACCATTATTAATATGTCCAGATCATCAATTCAAGGCTAATAAAAATGAAGTTTGGGGGTTGGGCTTCATATTACTACTAACTACCAAGCCAACTGGCCCAAGCTGCCTGGAAACTCAGGAATGCAACACAATTTAATAGCCACTACACTGATAACATTCTTTTAACCTGAGGGAATTTTCTATAAATCAGGAAACAAACGCTTCAATTTCTAGCCCATTCAAATCCATACCACAGAGGAAAGTACTTTCTAAACGTACTACAACTACTATTTAACCAGAATCATGAGCTCAACTACGTAGAGCTTATTCTTTTCACTGTTGCCTAATCTCTTCAACTATACAGTACTCTGCCATTTTATATAAAGGACTTGAGCACCAGAGGATTTT
Source organism: Neophocaena asiaeorientalis asiaeorientalis (assembly GCF_003031525.2). NCBI lineage: Eukaryota > Metazoa > Chordata > Mammalia > Artiodactyla > Phocoenidae > Neophocaena > Neophocaena asiaeorientalis. The sequence continues at coordinate 1,421,148 of NW_020172463.1, read as the reverse complement.
GGTATCCCCAGTGGGGGGTACCGGAACCAATCCCTGCAGGTACCAAGGGATGACTGTATAAGACACAAGGTATGTGCTCAGCAAATGCAACTATTCCATTTCTCTTCTCCCCTTCACAGCAAAATTTTGCTATCTCCTCCAATTTCTCCACTTCCTCTCTTCAATCCAATCATGCCTTTACTCCCCGCACTCTACTGAAAGTTCTCTTTAAGGACACGAATAAATTCAGGTTGCTAAATCCTATGGTCAGGTCTCAGTTGCTCATACGACACAGCTGACTGTGCTTCCTCCTCTTGGAACACTATTCACTTAGCTTCTAGGAAACCACTCTCTTGGGCTTGCTCCTAACTTTCTGGCTACTCCTCAGTTTCTTTGCTGGCTCCCATCTTCTCCCTGAGCTCAGTCCCTGATATCTTCTCTGTCTTCACTCAGTCCCTTGCTGATTGCTTCAAAATATCTTAGTTTAAATACCATGTGTAGGTAATGACCACTATATATGTAGATTACATCTCTAGTCTAACCTGTCCCCTAAATCCACTACATTAGAAAAAGTCAAACAAGTTTTCTTTGCACTTCCCACAGCCTAGTATGTTGCTGTGCATTATAAATATACAAGAGGAAACTATGTATACAGTATTTCTTACATATATTTAGACTAGAACCCTTTCCTCATGATGCATCTCATGAGACATACAATTAACTAAGCCACTATATACAGCATACTAAGACATCTTTCAAGTAGTTCCAACTTCTCACAGCACAAATTAACTATACGAAAATGGGCAAACTTTTCTTCTGATTGAAGAGAGGTAATAACTGAGTTTGAGGCTTTTTTCAAGGCAGTTCACTCCATTAGAAGAGAGCTTGCCTCAAAAATTCTCTTATTCAGAGATAAATTGGTGTCTCTCTTAAATTCCATTCACCTGTATTAGTTATATACTCTAAATGGGCACAGAATAAATTTACATCTCCTGCCTTCACATAAAATAATATAGTAAGTAGATGCTGTTGTAATCGCTTCTTTTTCCAGATTAAATATTCCTAGCTCCTTCAACTGTTCTTCACATACCATGCTTTTCAAACCTCTCACTATCCAGGTCATCTTCCTTATCAGATAAGATCTAAATTCCTGGAATCTAGTTGGCCAACAAAACAACCTATTTGAAGAATGCAAAACACTGTGGACTTATAACTTCTACTAATAGGGACATGATCACTTGGTCATGCAGCCTAAGGATATATTCACTTTTTAAATTTTTAGCAGCCATGATACTGGTTAACTCAATAATCCTTTCTAAAAAATATAGTTGTGTTACACACATCCACATACATAGATGCTCACACATATACAATGCACTTAGCTATATCCACTAAGAGGGCCTAGACACAATGATTCCTCAGTAGCAATAAGCACATCTAACAACCAAATCTCTAAATACTAATCTACAGTAAAGAATCAAGGCCTCTTAGAGAAATGTCTGATTCCAGGGCTGGCATAGAGACAGTGCAAGGTGATCCTGGAACAACTTGTTGGGTCAAAAATTAAAGTGCTCAAAGAATAATAGGAACAGTGTCAGAAGAATAAAATAAGAATCAGGGCTTCCCTGGTGGCGCAGTGGTTAAGAATCCGCCTGCCGATGCAGGGGACACGGGTTCGAGCCCTGGTCCGGGAAGATCCCACATGCCACAGAGCAACTAAGCCCGTGCGCTACAACTACTGAGCCTGTGCTCTACAGCCCGCGAGCCACAACTACTGAGCCTGTGTCCTACAACTACTGAAGTCCGCGCACCTAGAGCTCATGCTCCGCGACAGAAGAAGCCACCGCAACGAGAAGCCTGTGCACTGCAACGAAGAGTAGCCCCTGCTCGCTGCAACTAGAGAAAGCCCGCACACAGCAATGAAGACCCAATGCAGCCAAAAATAAAATAAATAAATTTTTAAAAAAAGAATTTAAAAAAATCAATGAGCCTATACTGATACAAATGAATGAATGAATGAATGAATAAATAAATAACAGAAGGAAGCTTTCTTTGGAGCAGGAAGCCTTCTTTGTACCAGGAAGCCAGCTAATAAACACAGAAGAAATTGGTGAACTGGAAAAAAAAAAAAATCACTATTAGGCAACCATCTTTTTTCCCCCAATGTTAGTGAGATATAACTGACATAACATTGCATAAGTTTAAGTCATAGAACATAATGATTTGATATATGTATATACTGCAAAATGATTACCGCAATAACAACCATCACCTCACAGTTACATAGTTTTTCCCTTGTGATGAGAACTTTTAAGCAACCATCTTGAAAACTGATTTGTACAATAATCATCAATAGATATTAAAGCCAATGCGTAAGTTTGAGAGTAATAGGATATTTACATAATCAAAGTATCTCTCCACAAGGTACTTAATAGTTACAAGAGTGAAATAATGACTTAGCTTTGGAGAAACCTGGCAGATACCTTCTTAACTAAATGATCAAAGTTATCATCACCAGTAATAGGAGAAACTGCAGCAATTGCTTCTTGATATAATGTACTGGAAAGAACATTATGTCTGCGATATTCCTGCCAAAAGTATATAACCTGACTCTAGTCTCGAGAAAAAATTCAACCAAACTAAAATTGAAGGACATTCAGCAAAATAACTGGCCTCAACACTTTAAAAAATGTCGATATCATGACATATAAACATAGCTCTACAACTATTCCAGCTTAAAGTAAATTAAAGAGACATGACAACTAAAGGCAGGATGTGATCCTGGATTTTCTCTTGCCATAATGGACAGTATTGTGACAACTGGTGAAATGTGAATAATATCTGAAGATTAGATAATACTATTGTATCAAAGTTAATTTCCTGATTTTTGATCATCATACTTTGCTTACGTAGGAGAATGTTTTTAGGAAATAAAACTGAGGTTCTCATAGTTAAAGGATTATAAAGACTCAAATGAGTCAGGAAAAAAGTAATGTATATCTGTATATATAAAAATAAGGATAAAGCAAATGCAGTAAAATGTTTAATATTTGGTTAATCTCTGAAGCGTATACAGGAATTCTTGTAACTTTTCAAAGTCAAATTATGTCAAAATAAAAAAAGAAGAAAATAACTATAGTAATTTTTAATTCAGTTTTAAAATACCTCCTTTCTCATGTTAATTTTCTACACACACACTATCAACTTAATACACATAAAGCCTTCCTTTTATAATTAAGTTTATTTTCTCATGTAGTGTGGTTGCAGTGAAAGGGATGCACAGGGTAGACAAAAGAAAACTGACTCTATGTTTTGATTTTACCAATTTACATAATTCACCTCCATCAAAATAAAAAGGCCATTTCAGTTGCCTATGATCAATGAGGAGACATTTTTAGACATACTCTTCTAACATCTTAACTACATTTCCTCTACAGAGATTTTTAACAACCTTTAATACCTATTATTTCCAAAGTTAAGTTACACTGACCTCTCAAAATATAAAAGGTATTTTTGGATCACAGCGGTATTTTTAGTCTTTGTGGCAAATATTTTCCAATGATGATAAAATCTGAATTATTACAACTTTAGAGAAATATTAATACTTACTTCTCATTAATTTGCCCTAGTAATAATATAGCCATGTTTTTCACTCTCTCACATTTTTTGTCAATGAGAACTGGGTTCTAAAAAGAAGAAAATGCAATTAGTTGCTTTCCTTTTGACTCACCATACATTCCTACATTTGTTTCAAGTACAACAGGAATGCTGAGGAAGCTGAACATAAACACGTTTATCCAGTCAAAACGTACGGTATAATTTGGTTCTTGCTATCCAAAGCTAATACATTCTAAAATCATGGGTTTTAATTAAAACAATACTAAAAATGGTACTTTATGTATTTTAAAGCATTACTTTAAAATTTAATGAAGAGGGGTTTCCACTTCTAGCCACGATGGAGTATCACGGACCAGATTAATCCTCCCACCTTTTATCTTATTTTTTTTGGCTGTACCATGCATCTTGCAGGATCTTAGTTCCCCCACCAGGGATCGAACCCAGCCCTCCGCAGTGGAAGCACAGAGTCCTCACCACTGGACCGTCAGGGAATTCCCCCTCCCACCTTTAAAACTAAAAAAAAAAAAAAAAAAGGACAAAATATGTGAAATCTTTTCAGACATTGGACAACAGGCTGTGCAAGACAATAATCTCTGAAAAAGGAAACAAAAAAGTGAGCCCTATTATTTCCTAATAATATTTCGTACTACAGGCACTACGCTTGTAGAGTTTCCAGGACACAGTGCTAGGAGGGGAAAACCAGAGCCTGACAGTCTCCCCAAGTTGAGAGGACGGATTTGAGCATTCAAGGACACCAAAACAACTAGAGTTCTCAGGGCAAAGTACCAGAGAGGAGAGAAGAGCACAAAAGAGCTCTGGAGCTTTGAAGAGAATTGCCACTGAGTCTTCAGCTGATTATTGTTGATCAGCACGCTTATGAAGAGAAACTACCTAAAGCCGGGAATAGAACCACCAGAAAGGAGCTGGCATAACAATTACCAAAGTTCAAACAGGGATGGTAAGAGTTCACAGCTAGAGTGGAAAAATCCTGTAATAATGGGCAACAGCTAGAATACTGAGAAGGGCAGTGCCCCAGTAATAAGGCTAAATTAGCCTTGTACTAAAGGATGGTCAGGACTCATCTAACAAAGCTTTAAAAGCATGCCTTGAAGAACTGTTTCTAATAACATAACTGTGTTCCAAAACAAAGCTCAGAATATTTATAAGAATACAAAGAAAAGACAGCTCCAAACAACAAAATTCACAATGTCTGGCATCCAAAACAAAACTTAGCAGGCGTGCAAAGAAAAAGGAAAATACTACCCATAATGAGGAGAAAAATCAGTTACAAGAAGCGAATCCAGAAATGACAAAAGTGCTATGATTAAAACAGCTATTATATACAAAATACTGTGCATGTGTACATACACCTTATGTGTATGTATATGTATGTACATGTATACATTCACACACATGCGTGTACATGCACAAATGGAAAGAAACCCATGTTCCTGATTGGAAAACTTAATATTATTAAGATGTCCATACCCAAAGCAATCTACAGAGTCAATGCAATTTCTATCAAAATTCCAATGGCATTTTTTGAAGAAACAGAAAAATTCATCCTGAAATTCATACGGAATCTTGAGGGACCGCAGATAGCCAAGTTAATTTTGTAAAAGAACAACAAATTGGAGGAGTCACACTTTCTGATTTCAAAACATATTACAAAGCTATGGTAATCGAAACAGCATAGTACTGGCATAAGGACAAATAGACCAATGGGACAGAACAGAGTCCAGAAATAAACCCTTGCATATATGGTCAAATAATCTTTGACAAGAATGCTAAGACCCCACTCAATGGGGAAAGGACAGCCTCTTCAACAACTTGTGTGCAGAAAAATGGATATCCACATGCAAAAGAATGAAGGTGGACCCTTATCTTATATAAAAATTAACTCAAAGTGGATTAAAGACCTAAGAGTAAAACCTAAAACTATAAAACTCATAGGAGAAAATGTAGGGTTAAACTTCATGACATTGTACTTGGCAGTGATTTATTTGGTTGTGACACCTAAAGAACAGAAAATAAAAGCAAAAATACACAAATGGGACTAAATCAAACTTAAAAACTTTTGTGCATCAAAGGATACAATCAACTGAGTGAAAAGGTAACCTATGGAATGGGAGGAAATATTTGCAAACTATGTATGTGATAAGGGGTTAATATTCAGAATATGTAAAGAACTACAACTTAACAAAATATCAAATACCTCAATTTAAAAATGGGCAAATGGGGCTTCCCTGGTGGCGCAGTGGTTGAGAGCCCGCCTGCCAATGCGGGGGACACAGGTTCGTGCCCCAGTCCGGGAGGATCCCACGTGCCGCGGAGCAGCTGGGCCCGTGAGCCATGGCCGCTGAGCCTGCGCGTCCGGAGCCTGTGCTCCGCAACAGGAGAGGCCACAACAGTGAGAGGCCTGCGTACCGCAAAAAAAAAAAAGGGCAAATGACTTGAATAGACATTTCTCCAAAGATGATATACAAATGGGCAGCAAGCATGTGAAAAGATGCTCAACATGGCTAATCATTAGGGAAATACAAATTAAAACCATAATGAGATATCACTTTATACCCATCATGATGGCTACTATCAACAAAACAGAAAATAACGAGTGTTAACATGATGTGAAAAAACTGGAACCCTTGTGCACTGTTAGTGCAATGGTGAAGTGGTGCAATCACTATAGAAAATAGTATGGAAGTTTCTCAAAAAATTGAAAATAGAACTACCAAATGATCCAGCAATCTCACTTCTGGGTATATACCCAAAAGAAGTGAAAGCATGGTCTTGAAGACATATCTGCATACCCATGTTCACAGAAGCAATATTCACAATAGCAAAGAGATTAAAGTAACTCACATGTCCACCAATGGGTGAATGAATAAAGAAAATTATACAACAGAATATTATTCAGCCTTAAAGGAAATCCTGCCACATGCCACAACATGGATGAATCTTGAGGATATTACACTAAGTGAAATAAGCCAGTCACAAAAAGACCAAGGCTGTATTATTCCATTTATCTGAAGTACCTAGCATAGTTGAATTCACAGAGACAGAAAACAGAAGAATGTCTTCCAGGGAATGAGGGAAGGAGTAAAGAGTAGTTGTTGTTGAATGGATACAGAGTTTCAGATTTGCAAGATGAAGAAGTTCTGGAGAGCTGTTTCACAACAATATTAATGTAATTAACACTACTGAACTATATACTTAAAAAATTATTAAGATGATAAATTTTATGTTATGTATTATTTACCACAATTTTTTGAAAACTCGGCTAGTACAGACTCTACATATACAGGTGACCCTTGAACAACAGTCTGAACTGTGCAGTTCCACTTATACACAGATTTTTAAAAAAATAAAAACATACTACAATACTACATGATCTATATGATTGGTTGAATCTGCAGATGCAGAACCGTGGATGTGGAGGGCCAACTATAAAGTTATACACAGATTTTCGACTGTGTGAACGGTCAGCACCCCTAACGCCCACATCATTCAAAGGTTAACTGTATTCAAGAAAGGAGAAGAGGGACTTCCCTGGTGGTGCAGTTGATAAGACTCCATGCTCCCAATGCAGGGGGCCCAGGTTCAATCCTTGGTCAGGGAACTAGATCCCACATACATGCCACAACTAAGAGTTTGCATGCCACAACTAAGAAGCCCATGTGCTGCAACTAAGAAGCCAGCAAGCCACAACTAAGGAGCCTGCCTGCCACAACCAAGACTGGGCGCAACCAGATAAATAAATAAATATATTTTTTTAAAAAGACAGAAGGAAGATTGAACATGTAAAGGAGAAATATGTAAGATATAGACAAAATTCAAATCAAACTTACAGAAATGAAAAATAAAATGTCTAATAAGAAAAATACACTGGATAACAGCAGATCAGAAACTGAAAAGAAGAAAAGATTACTAATCTTGAGGACCGAGCAGGAGACATTATCCAAGTTGAAACAAGGAGTGAAAACAATATTTTAAAAAAATGAACAGAGCATCAGTTAGCTGTGGGACAATATCAAGTGGCATAATATATGTGTAACTGGAGTACCAAAATGAGAGGAGTGAAGAAACACAGAAAAACTATTTAAAGAAAGAATGGACAAACTTTTTCTACATCTGATGAAAATGGTAAATCTACAAACCAAGAAGCTCAACAAACCCCAAGCATAAGAAACATAAAACACATTGTAGGCACATCATAATAAAAGTGCTTAAAACCAATGGTACAGAGATCATCTTAAAAAGCAGCCAGGGGGGAAAACAAAACACTTTCAATATAAAGAAATAAGGATAACAGATTTCATATTGGAAAAATGCAATGAGAAGACAGTGGTGCAGTATCATTAAAGTCCTGAAAGAAAAAAAGTGTCAATCTAAAATTCTATACCCAGCAAAAATATATTTCAAAAATAAAGTCAAAAATATTTTTTCAGCTCTCTGCTTCTCCGTCTGCCCTGCGGGTCCCATGCACCCTTAAGATGGCAGCCATGGCAGGAAGGTTGCTCCAGACTTCGCTTGTCCAACACGTGAGAGTGCCATTCCTTGGGGCATTTCTGCTGCAGCCCTTAGGCCTGCTGCTTCTTGAAGAACGTGCTTGACAAATGCATTGTGTCTGGTTCTGGGCAAGCAAAATTCGCCTTTAGCACCAGTTCCTCATACCATGCCCCTGTCGTCACCCAGCATGCACCCTATTTTAAGGGTACAGCTGTTGTCAATGGAGAGTTCAAAGAAATAAGCCTTGATGACTTTAAGGGGAAATATTTAGGGCTCTTCTTCTACCCTTTGGATTTCACCTTTGTGTGTCCTACAGAAATTACTGCTTTCAGTGACAAAGCCAATGAATTTCACAATGTGAACTGTGAAATCGTTACAGTGTCAGTGGATTCCCACTTCTCCCACCTGGCCTGGGTAAACACACCAAGGAAGAATGGTGGTTTGGGCCACATGCAAATCACGCTCTTGTCAGATCTGACTAAACAGATTTCCCAAGACTACGGTGTGCTGTTAGCAGGTCCTGGCCTTGCACTACAACGTCTCTTCATAATTGACCCCAATAAGTCATCAAGCATTTGAGCGTCAACGATCTCCCAGTGGGCTGAAGCATGGAAGAGACCCTCCGCTTGGTGGAGGCATTTCAGTTTGTGGAAACCCATGGAGAAGTCTGCCCAGCCAAATGGACCCCAGATTCTCCTACAATCAAGCCCCATCCAACTGCTTCCAAAGAATACTGTGAGAAGGTAAATCAGTAGACCATCCCATGTGCACCTGCAGCTCCCCACGCCAGAAAAGAATCACAGCTGGAACTCACTTTTAGCATGTCAAAGATTATTACTTAGAGAAGGCAAAAAACAATTATGCTTGTATTCGTAAATATTACTCTAAACGTTCTGTTTTTGTAACACTGGCCAAGGCTTTTAAAACTTGGTTAGTTACTAATGTAAGGAGTCCTTTATTGGCAGTGTATGGACGGATAGCTAGTTGCTATAGAATGTGCGATTCCTCTATTTCTTGGATCATGTCTTCAAAGGGAAAAGGAAACAATTCTTCTTTCTCAGCCTTACTTGGACCTTTGTATACACCAGAGTAGTATGACAGGCATCAAAACTTCTGATCAAGGGTCCTGAGATTTTCTTCTTGAGTTTCTTTGTATTAAACTGAATTTTCTTTTAAGATCATAGTTTTAAGTTGTTAGCATCAATGGTCCAATTTAACACTTGCAGGATTTCCCTGGTGGCCCAGTGGTTAAGACTTTGTGCTTCCAATGCAGGGTGCACAGGTTCAATCCCTGGTCAGGGAACTAAGATCCCACATACCATGCAGTGTGGCTGGGGTTGGGGTGGGGGGGTGGGGGGGGTGGAGTGGGAAACACCTGCAATGAATGTGTATGTGATTGTGATTGAAGCAAATGTGAATCATGTTTTTTAAAAAGCACCTACAGTGGCAAAGTGACTTAACTGATCATGCATGTTCCCCAGTCCTGAGATTTATACTTTATATAGTTATTTTACTTATTTTGTTAGCTGACTTAGTGCCTACATACATTTCTAACATTGACTGGGTATAATTATAAAGGATATTTATTGAATCCAGGGATTGCATTTTGAATTTGAATCATTCATGCATTTGAATCATCACTTAATTATTTTCTTTCCTGAAGTGTTCAATGTAAAAAATATTTAAAATATATATACATTTTTTTTTTACAAATACAAAAGCTGAAAAAATTTCATCAGTAGTACAGCATTACAATAAATACTAAAGGAAGTCTTTCAGGAAGAAGAAAAATGATACCAGATGAAAAAAGAATTCCAAAGGAATGAAGAGCCTTGAAAATGGTAAATATGTTGGTAAATTTAAGAGCATTTTTTTCTAAAAAAAAGCAAAAAAAATTTTTTTAATCCCTTTGAAAGACAAATGACCATTTAAAGCTAAAAAAGTAGAACTATATTGTGGAATTTATAACATGTAAAACCAAAATGTATGACAATAGTACAAAGGCTGAGAAGGGAATATGGAAGTATACTGTTACAAGGTTCTTATATGATATAAAAAGCTGTGTTTTACTCAAAGTAGATGTGATAAGTTAAAGATGTATACAGCCACTACAGACAGGCAGTAAAAAAAAAAAGAGCTATAGATAATTAATATTCCAATAAAGGGGACAGTCATAAAAAAATACTCAAATAATACTAAAGAAGACAAAGAAAAAAGGAACAAGAACCGATTGCACAAATAAACACATAGCAAGATGGTAGATTTAAACCCATCAAAATCAATAATCATATTAAATGTAAATGGTCTATATTAAAAGGCAGAGATTAGGACGCTGGATTTAAAAAAAAAAAAAAAAAAACAAGGACAAACTATATGCTATATACCAGAAATCCGCTTTAAATACAAACACACAAGTAGGTAAAAAGTTAAAAAATGTAAAAGTATATATCACACTAACACTAATCAAAAGAAAGCTGGAGTGTCAATACTGATAAAGTAGACTTTAGAGAAAAGCATATTACAGGAAGGCCATTTCACAATGATAAAGAGATCCAATTCATCAAAAGATGATAACAATCCTAAATATGTATGTGTCTAGTAACAGAACTTCAAAATATATGAAGCCAAACTGATCAAACTGCAAGGAGAAATTGGCAAGTCAACAGTTATGTCAGAGATTTCAACACCCTTCTCTCAAAAATTGAGAGAACGGGGACTTCCCTGGTGGCCCAGTGCCTAAGAATCCATCTTCCATTGCAGGGGATGCTGGTTAGATCCCTGGTCAGAGGACTAAGATCCCACATGCCACAGGGCAACTAAGCCCAGGCGCTGCAACTACTGAGCCTGCGTGTCGCAACTACAGAGCCCACACGCTCTGGAGCCTGTGAGCCACAACTACAGAGCCTATGCACCTCAACTACTGAGCCCGCACGTTCTGGAACACACCACAACTAGAGAGAACCCCGCCTGCTGCAACGAAGATCCCACATGCCACGACACATACCTGACACAGCCATAAATAAATAAATAAATAAAATTATTTTTAAAAATTGAGAGAACAAGCAGACATAAAATATGTAAGGACAGAGAAGATCTGAAAAACTCTATCAATCAACTTGATCTGACATTTATAGAACACTCCACCCAACATTCTTTTCAAGTGCACATGAATCATTTACCAAGAGAGACTATATTCTGGGCCATAAAACAAGTCTCAATAAATTCAAAACGATTCAAATCACACAACGTATGTTCTCTGACCACACTGAAATTAAATCAGAAATCAACATCTGAAAAATCCCCAAATATTGGAAGACCTGGGTACATACCTTTAAATAACCTATAGGGTCAACAAAGAAATCACAAAATCAGCAAGGATTTCTGAATTGAAAAAAATGACAACACGACATATCAACGCTTGAGATGCCACCAAAGCACTATTTAGAAAGGAATTTTATAGCATTAAACATTTATACTAGAAGACAATAAATTAACAAATTAAGTTTACATTTTAAGATTCTAGCAAATCAAGAGCAAATAAAATGCAAAGTAAATAGCAAAATGGAAATAATAAAGAAGAGAAATTACTGAAATTGAGAACACAAAATCAATAAAAAAAAAACCCAAAACCTAGTTCTTGAGAATATCAATAAAACAGACAAACTTCTAGTCAGACTGAACAGGAAAAAAATGAGAAAACACACAAATTTACAGTCAGGAATGAGAAAGGGGACATTGCTACAAATCTTACAGATATTAAGAAGATAATAAAGGAATATTATAAACAATTTTATGTCCATGAATTTAACAACTTAGATTAAATTGACAAATTCCTTGAAAGATACAAATGATAATAGATGCTCACTCAAAAAGAAATAAATAAAAAACCCTTTGTCTATTAAAGAAACTGAATTTGTAGTTAAAATCTTTCCCATAAAGAAAACTCCAGGCATAAGTATGCAAGTCATTTAATATTGTCTTAAGCTTAAGATACATGGAGAGATCAAGTATTTATTAACTATCATGTGCAGGCACTATGGATATATAAGTTTGATATGGTTATGTTAGTATTTCAACAAAATCATTCTGGAAGGAAGCTGTGTAAAGAACTGGTTAGTACGAGGCTAAATTAAAAGTAAAGAGACCCGGGACTTCCCTGGAGGTCCAGTGGTTAAGACTCTATGCTTCCACCGCAGGGGGCCCACATTCCATCCCCGGTGGGAGAACTAAGATCCCATATGGCGCGCGGCCAGAAAAAAAAAGTAAAGAGACTAGTGACAATAATGAAATGATGAGGGCATGAAATAAGTCAGTGGCAATGAGCATTTTTTAAATTTATTTATTTATTTATTTAATGTTTTTCTTTGGCTGCGTTGGGTCTTCGTTGCTGCACGTGGGCTTTCTCTAGTTGTGGGCAATGAGCGTTTGTATTTTAACTTGGGGTAGGTGTTGGGATAGGGCATGATTAAAAGATAGATAATTAGTAGAGAGAATAATCAGATGCAGTGATGGATTGGACATGAAAGCTATGGGGAGTAAAGAAGTAAGGATGTTCCATGATTCTTGGCATGAACATCAGAAGAACCATTCATTAGAACAGGGAATACAAGAGGAGAACAAGAAGATATGCTTAATTTTTCAACATATGGTACATTTAGACATTCAGTGACCAAAAGGTAGATTGGTAGGCAATGTGATTAATACATAGAATCAACATTTAGGGAATCTGTGTAAATTAAGCTGCTCTACCAGGATTACTTGCAATTAAAGCCTTCTCTGTAACTGTACAATTAACTGCACAATGGCTTTTCTCTGTTAAAAGAACTTGAGAAGTAAGAAGGTAGTTAAAAGAGTTGAGAAGATAAATCCCTTTCCCTATATACTTAATTCACAGTACAAGAGACCCAATTTCAGTGATTTTTTTACTGTCATTTAGAACAGCAAAACCCTATTTATTTGCTCTATTTGGTTTAATGAGTCTGACCTCCTTTCTTCAGAAAAAAATTTGAGAACGTGAAGCTCGCTCCCTATCTTTTCCCTTTTTTTGTTGCATGTGGCTGCAATGATTCAATTCTTTATTCAACACTGCCTGTTACCTATATAACATCCATTGCCTCCTTTTAAGGTTTTCTTTGTTTGCCATTTTCTGCCTTTCCTTACTCTATTTGAGAATTGTATTTTTTTAAAAAAGTATACCTGCTCAACTTAGTTGAACAATTGCAGCAACCTTTTTTCTTTTTGAGCAAGTCTTATAAGCCAGGCAATGAATCAAGTGCTTCACATATATTAGCTCATTTAGTTTTCAAAATCTTGCAAAGTAGATATCCCCATTTTATGATTAGGTAAAACTGAACATCAAAAAGATTACATAATGAGGGGACTCCCTGGTGGCGCAATGGTGAAGAATCCACCTGGCAATGCAGGGGACACGGGTTCGAGCCCTGGTCCAGGAAGATCCCACATGTCGCGGAGCAACTAAGCCCGCGAGCCACAACTACTGAGCTTGCCCTCTACAGTCCAACAGCCAGAACTACTGAAGCCTGCGTGCCACAAATACTGAAGCCCATGTGCCTAGAGCCCACGCTCAACAAGAAAAGCCACCGCACTGAGAAGCCCACGCACCACAACAAAGAGTAGCCCTGCGCGCAGCAACGAAGACCCAACGCAGCCAAAAACAATAAATAAAATTTTTTTAAAAAAGAAAAGATTACATAATGAGCCCAAAGTTAGAAAACTGGTGGACTGTAGAATTGAAACTTGAACCTAGGTCTGTAGAGCACCAAAACTTGTGCCACATAACTTTCATAAGCTTTTTGCTACCTGTAAGAGACATTTTACTGAATGTATGACTAAGGTGCTTTCATTCATGAAACAAACATGAGTGCCTACTACACGTCTTCAAACTTTCTGTAGATACACTTTTAATAGTCCCTTCCCCTACTGTTTCTGAAACTGGAAAGCTGCATACAGTACACTTTTTTTGCCTTTACTTCCTCTCATTAAATGTCAAATTTAATCATGTTACGATTATTATCAGGTTGTGGTTCAGCCACCGCCATTTCCTGCTTCAGTTCCTGTTCAAAATGAAGTCCAGCATATTTTCTTTCCTAGTCCTCTAAAATTACCTGTTCTAGGAAGCAATTTCTTTTTCTCATCTGAAAACTCACCTCTATTATTTTGTGTCATTTTAGCAATTTACATGAAGCTAACAAGTTGGAACTAAAAATGCAGCTTTCCTAAATGTCACTTAATATTTTCAACTTAGTCATATGATTCTGGTTATAAAGTGATCCACATTTATAAATCCAATGTGATATATATGGAATCTAAAAAAAATGGTTCTGATGAACCTAATGGCAGGAAAGGAATAAAGACTCAGATGTAGAGAATCGACTTGAGGACATGGGGAGGGGGAAGGGTAAGCTGGAACAAAGTGAAAGAGTACCACTGACATATACACACTACCAAACGTAAAATAGAAAGCTAGTGGGAAGCAGCTGCATAGCACAGGAAGATCAGCTTGGTGCTTTGTGACCACCTACAGGGGTGGGATAGGGAGGGTGGGAGGAAGACGCAAGAGGGAGGAGATATGGCAATATATGTATACGTATAGCTGATTCACTTTGTTATGCAGCAGAAACTAACACAACAGTGTAAAGCAATTATACTCCAATAAAGATGTTAAAAATAAATAAATAAATCCAATGGGAGTATTTACGGTTCTGTGCTAACCTGAGGGGAAGACATAACCATGGGACTTTTTCTCAGATTTTTCAAGGACGGTCCCAATTTAAAACATTCTGTCCAACAGTCACATCTCAAGTTTCAGTTCAGAAAAGACAGTCAAAGGGTATACATATGCAAAGGGTAGTTTGCAATACTGACTCTATATGGCAACAGAGTAGGTAAGGGGGGGTGGTTAAGGGAAGGCAATCAATCACTTAAGATTCTTCTTTACTTTACCTTACTTTATTTTAATTTTTTTGGCCCAGCCATGCATCCTGCAGATCTTAGTTCTCAACTAGGGATTGAACCCAGGGCCCCTGCAGTGGAAGCATGGAGTCCTAACCATTGGACCTCCAGGAAATTCCCAAGATTCTTCTTCTTTTTTAAATAATCCCAAAACACACCTCACAAATTTGGTGCAATTGCCTTAGTCTTCTTTTACAGCTTAGAATGAAGTATCCCAATGAAATAACGAAATAGTTGCTTGCCTAAACATGTTTGGAAATGAAATTTTAACTGACAGTAGGGAAAATAAGTATTCAAAGGTAAATATTAAATAAAAATGTAACAATGCACAAACTCTTGAGATATTCCTATAAGTATGCAATTTGTAACCACTAAAATTGCCCAGCCACATTTCTATAAAATTATCATTTAAATTTGGCCTTCAAAAATACTTTCTATACAGAGCCACAATTACTTGCCATTCCCTCAACAATCCATATTCCGGTTCTCCTGCCTCCAGTTCTGTGTGTTCTGTATTTGATGCCTTCCCTCCCCACTAATCAAAATTATCAGTCACATTTTTAGGTTCCAGAGATAGCTCCCTGCTAAACCTCCAACCCCTTCTCAACTCTGTTCAATTTATTTTTTCCTTCTTCTTTATTCAGGGCTTACCAATGTGACAATACTTTACATATTTTGTTTAATACTAATACTCCCCTTTGAAACATTATTCTCTCCACTTAACAGATAAGGAAACTAAAGATGAAAAAGGTTTGGTATCATGTTCAAGGTCACAAATCAAAACAGGAATTCAAACGCTGGTCTGTCTGTCTGAACTTTAACTGAATTCTCTTTCCATGAAACCACACTCTATGGCACTCACTTATAGTATATACTGCATTGTGTTACCATTATTCGTTCAAATATCTCTCTCTCCCACTAAAGGGATGTTCCTCAAAGACAGGGAAGGTTACTCCATCCTTACATCCCAGCAACACTCAACAGTGCCTATTTACAACGATCTCAAAGCGTTACTGAATATTCAGTTTATGGTTTTGCAGCATTATTTTCCATTGATTACTCTCCTTCAACCAAATCTCTACGAAGCCATTTTTACTGTGATGGGAAAGCACAACAGCTTGGAATATAGGCTTTGTAATCAGATTGATTAGATGTAAATTCCACCTCCACCAACTTATTAGCTGAGAAATCTTGAACACATGAGTTAACCTACATTAACTCATGGGAGGACAGTAATCACAATAGCTACCTCCTAGGATTAAAAGGATTAAATGAGGTAACATAGACAATCCTCACTTTTCCTACATGCTACCCTAAATTTTCTTCGGCTCAGTCTAGTATAGCCTTTTTCAGTACAAATTCCTTATAATTTTGATATTACTCAGCCATAATAAAGAATGAAATAATGCCACTTGCAGCAACATGGATGGACCTAGAGATTATTGTACTTAGTGAAGTTAAGTCAGACAAGACAAATATCACATGATACCGCTTATACGTGGAATCTTAAAAAAGGGTACAAATGAACTTATCTACAAAAGAGAAATAGAGTTACAGATGTAGAAAACAAACTTATGTTAACCAGGGGGGTGTATATTGGAAGACTGGGATTGACATATACACACTACTATATATAAAATAGATAGCTAATAAGGACCTATTATGTACCACAGGGAACTCTACTCAATACTCTGTAATGGCCTATATGGGAAAAGAATCTAAAAAAGAGTGGATCTATGTATAACTGATTCACTTTCCTGTACAGCTGAAACTAACACAACACTGTAAGTCAACTATACTCCAATAAAAACTTTAAAAAAAATTTCCTTGCAATTTTGAATGAAATGGACTAGCCTAAAAAGTTCATGGTTTAAAAATTGCTCAGGTCACTTACTTGACTTTTAGGGCCAACTGTCCAGTGCCAGTCTGGACTCAAAAAAAGTTTATTCTTGGAGGCTTGACTATGCAAGAGTGCCCCCACTGTACACTATATTTTATTCGCTCACCACATTTTCAAGCCCTACCAGCAAGTTTGAAAATTGGAACACAGACACTTCCTACTTTACTACCACCTAACTTAATACTACCTGATGCAGGAAGACAACTAACCTGTGTGAGAGGCAGGCTATTTCCCCTGCAAGAAAACGCTCCTGGAACCACCTGTGTCTGGTCTCAGGCATGGCTCATTCTCACCACACCTCCATATTGGTCTGCAATCTAGAGGCTAAGCCACTACACCTGACAGAGGATACCCATTTCCTTCTCTCAGACTTAGCAACCCTTACTCCAAAAAGTTAGGATTTTATATTGTTATGCTATTTTATGGCTCTTTAGGCTAAAGTGCCTAATTCCCAAATTATCAGAATTCCCCCTTAAAATTTTAAAAATCTATGAAAAAGCCCAGTTTTGGAGAAAAAAAGTTCTTAAAACTACATAATCCCTAGAAACAAGAGCAAACACTAAGGCTATAGCCAGTCTCAAAGGGGAAAAAAAAAGAAAAATCTTCAAATGCTTAGTTGGTTAAAGCTAACCAAAAGCTATAAAATCAAAGTACCATAAATAACAACCAATCTCAAAGTAAGCAGAATATACCATTAACAAAGTGAGCAAGTGTGAATAACAAAATACCTAACACATTCACCACGAATTTTAAAATTACTTGGTATGTAGATACAGAGATTAATAAATTGTTCCAGATTCTGTACTTCCCTAGACAGTATATGTTGTTATAAAGCAGGGCCTTTTTTGGCCGGGCTAAAAATTAAAAGGGTGACAGATTAGTGACAGAATAATCTCTGAAGTTCTACAAGGAGGTGTTGCGTTAGAAAGCCATGTCTCGAAGGAACAATACCAGAACACTGGCTGTCAACATCAGGCAGATAAAAATAAGAAAAGGTGAAGCACGCTGATGGACCGCGGCATTGTTTCCAGACAGAAATATCCCTTTAAGGCCCATGCCAAGGATTTCAGCGCCAGCTCCGCAGTCTGTGCTGGAATCAGAAAACTAAACTGTTGCCCGCTCAGTGGGAGCAGGGCAGCGACCCACTCCAGTCGGCGTCCAGCGCGCGCAGGGTCGCCCCCTCCTCCCGAGCCCGCTCCTCCGACTGCTAGCTGGCCGCTCCCCGCCGACCCCGGCTCGGCCACCCGATGACCCCGCACTCCCTCCAGGACCCGACGCGCCCCAAACATAGCGCCAGGGGAAGGAAGCGAAGGAGAGGGGACTTGGGAGGGGTCGGAGGGGAGGGAGGCGGCGCTGGGCTTCGGCCCATCACCATCAAGGCTCGAGGACAGCGCGGGTTCGGGAGGAGGGAGGCTGAGCCTCCGTCACCGGCCAAATGATAGTGTCCCGGAGCGCAGGTGCCGGCGGCTGCCGAGGAAGTCACGGGCCGGGAGGACTACGCGATGCCCCCACACCCCCCACCTCCATACCACCCGCCGCTCTTCTCCTCCCTCGTCCAGCTTCATCCTCCGCTTCTGTCAGAACCCAACGACCTC
The DNA here is from genome assembly GCF_003031525.2 of Neophocaena asiaeorientalis asiaeorientalis. Lineage (NCBI taxonomy): Eukaryota > Metazoa > Chordata > Mammalia > Artiodactyla > Phocoenidae > Neophocaena > Neophocaena asiaeorientalis. The sequence goes on along the minus strand of NW_020172463.1, from coordinate 1,402,575 downwards.
CACGCGGCCCGCCTCAGCGCGGAGGTGATGCCGGCTCTTACCGTAGGAAAGGGCGCCGCGCCGCTAGGAGGCGGCTGGAGTGCGCGCGGAAGACACCGAGGCAAACGCCGCCGCCGCCACGGGAGCCTGACGAGCCACAACGAAGCAACCCGCGGGCGCGCTGCCTCCAGAGCCGTCGCCCCACCCCCTCTCCCGCAGGATTTTGCGCCTGAGCCTGCAGTCTCCGCGCGCGGACTGGGAGAGCGAGGGGAGGGGCGGGGCGCCCCGCGGAGGCGGGGCGGAGCGCTGGCAAGTCTGATTGGCATCTGTGGGCCCAATGGAACCGCGGACGCTCCCGGCTATGCTTAGACTGACTTTCCTCCTAGCCCGTAGCAGTAGAGAGGCGGGCCTACTGGCTTCTTTTATTGCCGCCTTTTTGACAAACCCGATCGCACGGAAAAGTCGGTTGGTTGGCACTGGCGGCCAAATGGCCCAATTACCGCAGGGAAGGGGGCCTCTGAACCCAGATTGGCGTTCTCTCTACCTATAGGGTAGGCCCAGGGCGGTGAGACCCTGCCCCGGATGTGGGCGCGGCCCCGAGGTAGACCTGAGAGAGGTTCCACTGTGGTTGTTTGGAGAGGCGGAACTGAGATCTTTTTCTTGATTATCATGTGACGGGGTCTGGATTTAATGGGGGAAAAAGCGTGGTGGAAAAGGCCAAGGATCCAAACTGGCGAATTTCCTAATCTTCGCGCCCCTCTGCGCTCTCCAGCCAGCGGCGCTGCCAGGTGAGTCCGGGGCTCCAACGAGCCGGCATCCTCCGAAGTGCACTCGCCCCCCGCGCCCCCCACCCCCCGGTGCCCTGGCCTCCAGATGCTTCCGTGGGCCGTGTCGCCGTCCCTCATCCCCTCACCCCCTCACACTCCCGGTCCCAAACGCACATACACCTCTTGGCACCGGGATTCTGTTTGCATTGTGGATCATATTGTACAAGAACTGCGTTCAACTCCAGAATGTACTGGTCCCACAGTGCAGAATAGGGGGAGTCCGGATAGGGCACCGTTGGCGGACCTTCGGCATTCGAAGACAAAGGGCAAGGATAGTTTAGGAACGCCCTGAAGTTCTGAGATAAGTAGGCCCGAAAATCAGGTAAGTGTAAGCAGAACGCTGTTCCTTTGAAGGACGGTCAGGTTGGCCAAGGCTGTTGCAGCAGGAACCTTTAGAAAGTGACTCATTGTTTAGAATAGTTCTGTATTGGGGGCCCATTAAACAAAACTGTCTTCGGGATGGGGCGAGTTCACTGGGAAGTCTACTGGCAGTCGCGAGAGAAGGGAAATGCGAGATGGTGTGGCAAGCACCATGGACAAATGATCAAGCCCATACACCTGGTACCGAGACGTTGAACTGTGGGCAGGGGCCTTTAGATTGCCATTTAGGGGAAGCGCAGGTTTTAACAATGGATAAGCATATACTTAACTATCTTGCAGGTGCAAGAAATAACCACCTCAAATGAGAAATACTTTAGTTGAACAAATTTTTGTTTTGGAGTATGCAGCTCCCTCCACCCTGCCCCCCCCCCACCGCCCTTCCTTAAGAAGAAAGAAGAGTAGTAGTAGGAAACAAATATAAGTTAACAGAGATTTATTAACAAATTAATGAAATCGGAGTTGTAGGTCATCACTGAACCCCAGCATCCATAATCCTTCAAGTGTCATTTAAATATCAACAGAGTGCTTCCCAGTCGAGGGCATTTTAGTAAAAGTGCATACAAAAGTTTGTTGCATCCCACATAATAGAACTTGTAGCCACAAGACTGTGTTCTTTGCAGCCTTTTCACCTCCAGGTTTCAAGTACCTATGTTGAATGCAGCTCCCTTCCTGTGACCAGTTGCTACTCAGTTCTTTACCAGAAAAAATGAAGCTTGACTCATCCAGTGGCTGGCTGATGGAAAAGATACGTTTAAGCAACTGTATTATCGTAAACCTTTTAAAAGTCCATAAAAATGGCCAGATCGATTGGAAATGGGAATTGAGCAAATTCAATTTACAGTGTGAAACTCATCTGTAGTTACAAATCAGTATGCACCTCTCCACCTCTTCTTCCAAAGTCAGTCCCACATTCCACAATGGCAGCCTCTGGCCAGGAAAGGAGACCAGCACGGAAAATGCCTTCCTGGGAGCAAAAGCATCTGTTTTTCATAGTGCAGTATGAAGTATCTGCCAGCCAAGTAAACAAGTTGAGTGCAGGCAGATGGGTATAAGGGAAAGAAGGGAGCTAGGAGACTCATAGGTCACTATTGAAATACAACAGATATATACTCTTGCACCATGTCACCCACTGTTTGAAGTAGTAGAGATGTAGCAAAGTTAGTTCTAAAATATAATTACTTAAAACATGATAGTCTAGGGCATTTGACTTATCTAGCCAGCTTCCTCACCTTTTCCCTGTTTCTTATCTTCCTGCATTTTTACTCCTATCACCCATGCTTTTGTTACCATCCCCATTACCTTCTGATCTTTTCCTGTTGCCATCAAGTGTCCTCTCTCATCCTCAGTCTATCACTGCCCAGTGGCTTATTTCCCTCTGTTTATAATCATACTTAGATTCCTACTTTACTGAAAATTTGTTCTTGATCCTTCCTTTTTTGTGATACGCGGGCCTCTCACTGTTGTGGCCTCTCCCGTTGCGGAGCACAGGCTCCGGATGCGCAGGCTCAGCGGCCATGGCTCACGGGCCCAGCCGCTCCGCGGCATGTGGGATCTTCCCGGACCGGGGCACGAACCCGTGTCCCCTGCATCGGCAGGCGGACTCTCAACCACTGCGCCACCAGGGAAGCCCTTGATCCTTCCTTTGTCATCCTCATTGTATGTCTGACCTTTCATCTTCTTTTCTCCAAATGTTTCAAAGGAATAAAATGTTGTCAACGGTTTGCATTTCATTATCTTCTGTTAACTCCTCACCCAACTTCATGCAGCCTGGCTTCTGATTTACCATTCTATTTACCCTTTTCCAGATCGTCACAAGGTTGATAAAAAAAATGAGTAAGTATGGAACGTACTTAAACCTATATGTGAAGATTAAATAAGTGCTTACACCTAAGTATTATAGATGAATGCATTCCTATCAAAATTCCAAGTTTTTAAGAATTAGTGATTTTAGCATTGAAAAACGTGGAAGGTCAAAATAGTAGAAAATATTCTGGAAAAGAAAATGGTAAATAGGTACTAGACCTCACAGATATTAGAACATATTCAGTAACAGTCATACAGTACTAGTACAAAACAGAAATATAGGTCAGTTTTACAAAGATGCAAAGAGCCAGCTTTGTAAACCAGGAATAGAAAAATTTTTTTCTGGTATCAAAACAATCTTGACTTTTTTTCCTTCTCTTAGGGTATATTTCCCTTTTTTCGACTCTGCAACAGCCTCTTTAAACTGTTTAAATGAGAATGTCCTTGGCTCAGAGAGTACTACTCACCTGGCTTTTCACATTACTCTTCTTGATCATGTTGGTGTTGAAACTGGATGAGAAGGCACCTTGGAACTGGTTCCTCATATTTATTCCAGTCTGGATATTTGATACTATCCTTCTTGTCATGCTGATTGTGAAAATGGCTGGGCGATGTAAGTCTGGCTTTGACCCTCGACATGGATCACACAATATTAAAAAAAAAGCCTGGTACCTCATTGCAATGTTACTTAAATTAGCCTTCTGCCTTGCACTCTGTGCTAAACTGGAACAGTTTACTACCATGAATCTGTCCTATGTCTTCATTCCTTTATGGGCCTTACTGGCTGGGGCTTTGATAGAGCTTGGATATAACGTCTTTTTTGTGAGAGACTGACTTCTAAGGACATCATCTCATTTTATTGCTGTTCAACAAGCTATCATTAAAGTGTTCTGAATCCTTGCAAGCTTGAAGAATGCCAGAGAACTGAGAAAAATATCAAATGTAATTTTATACTGCTTCCATAAAGTAGTCTTGGTGAATCATGGACTTCTAGTCAACCCAAAACTTAATTATTCAATATTTGAGTTATTAGTACGCTTATTGTCCTATGTAAATAAAGTTTGTTTTGGATCTTATTTTTCTACTTGACTATTGAATAATGTTTTAAGTATGTGATCAACATTTAAAGTAAATATAAAGCCTTTAATCTACATATTTGGGTAGAAGTTTAATATATCATGGCCCCATTACTACCAAAGTAAATAGTGCTTCTCGATTATGAAGGAAAAACAGTTACTGAAATAATTAGGGGTGCCACTTCATGTTTACATTCAGAAAGAATCTGAGAGTTCGACAGTTTTTTATCTAGGCTAAGTTCATTGTTACCTCTGCCTTCTATTTGAAACAAATAAATTAGAGGTAGCATATTAAAACAGAGCAGAAGCTTGCCTCTTTCTAATGTTAGGGGAACTATACAACCCAGTTATGTCAGGAAAGTCCAGTTTATGCCTATTGTCCTAGGGTCTCAGGGAGTTAGTTCCCCTTTCATTCTTAGAAGTGTCCTGGTTTGAAAAATTATAGATCACCCTACGAGGGTACTTAACCAATTCCAGTGAAGTGTAGGTGGCAGTACTTACAAGAATTCCAAAGAGTCTTAAGTGTCTTATAACCCTAAAGCAGGGTCAGGGTGATGTTCTTGCCCTATACAGCCCTCACTTAGCTTTGGGAGTATCTAAAGGAGTATTTTGTTCATTTAAAAAATATCTAACAAAAAAGTGGTTTCTGGCTGCTAATACTTGAGAGGATTGCTTAAATATAGCATTTTGGTCTAGTTCTCCTTTGTAAAGACAGATAATATGACAAAGTTTCAGCCACAACACTACAAATTAATACTGCTTAACTCTTTGTTTGAAACTACAGAGGTAGGGTAAATAAATAAAAAACTGATCAGTTACAAATACTTCCCTGTCTTATAATTGGTATATATTAGTATTTGGGGTATGTAAAAATAGGATTAAGAAGGATAGTTAATATGGGGAGCATAATGTTCCAAGACTTGTTCAGGTATTCCTAATTCAATTGAGAGATCTACACTATTTGGTCACTGGAATCTATTATTAATACATTCAAAGCAGAAGAAAGCTGTAATCTCTGTGAGAAACCAGATAGGAGGGTTTTGTAGTTCAGGAAAACCTGTATTTGTGAAAGTATCATCTAAGTATAATCTCTCACAGAGAAAAGAAGGAACAGCACCACATGTAAACAATCAGCTAGGCCAGGAGTCAGCAAAGTACTTGTGTAAAGGGCTATATAGTAAATACTTAAAGTTTTGTGGGCCATATGGTTTCTGTCACAACTACTCGGCTCTTGTGCTGAGAAAGCAGCCATAGACTATGGCTATGTCCCAATAAAACTATTTGTGGACAATGAAATTTAAATTTTGTATGATTGCCACATATCACAACATATTATTCTTTTGATTTTTGTTTCAACCATTTAAAACTGTAAAAACCTTTCTTGCCTTACAGGCTATACAAAAAGCAGGTAGTGGCCTAAATATGGCCTATTGGCAGTAGTTTCCTGACCCCTGAGCTAGGCCATGAAACAAGCAAAAGCAGAAATTCTATATGACATTACTAAGAGGAAATGTGGGACTGGTCTCCAAGGAAAAGAGAAGTTCGGTAAGAATTATATGTAAAAAGGCAACACAATAACCAACTTGTTCACACATGAGGATCAATCAATTGTAAGAGTATCTGAAAGAGTCCCAGGAAGTAGAACTCTTCTTACTTAACTTGGTATACTGCCACACTAAATAAACAACCTGAAGCAGCAGTAAGTTATTGATGTGTGCCTCCCCGATTCGGACACCAGATGTGTGTGTGTTTTCCCTACATCACCAAGGAATTAACTCAGTTCTGACACTATCTGGAGATAGCATCAGATACCACAAGTTAAGGTTTTAGTCCCAGAAAACTGCACGTGCCCCCCACCCCCTCTGCAACTTCAGATGCCAGGCACAAATTCAGGTTGTCACCTTGCTTCTGACCTACCGCCTCTAGAATGGAGGTTCCCATGACCCTCTCCTTGAATTTGATTAATTTGCTAGAGCAGCTCACATAACTCAGAGAAACATTTTACTTACTAGAACACCAGTTTATTATAAGAGGATATTAACTCAGGAACAGCCAGATGGAAGATTCATAAGGCAAGGTATGGGGAAGGGGTGCAGAGCTTCCATGCTCTCTGGGCACACCACTCTTTCCCCATCTCCTCATGTTCACCAACCTAGAAACTTTCTGAACCTTGTCCTTTTGGTATTTTATGGAAACTTGATTACATAGGCATGATTGATTAAATCATTAGCCATTGGTGATTGAACCCAATCTCCAGCCCTGGTGGGGAGAGGGGGACTGAAAGTTTCAACTCTTTAATAGCTAGGTTGGTTCCCCTGGCAACCAGCCCCAATCCGTAGGTTACCTAAGAGCTTTGCAAGAGTCTCCTCATTAACATAAGCTCAAAAGACACCTTAATCACACTTATCACTTAGGAAATTCCAAGGGTATGTGATTCCTATGCCAGGAACAGGGATGAAGATTAGATACATATTTCTTATTATAAATCACAATATCACAGCCTACTTTAGAACAGTAAGTAATGAAAGACATAAAAGAGAAATTATGCTTACAGACGGAAACAAAACTAATAATACATAAACAGTAAGTATTGCAGAAAATATCTTCCCCTTGGTCTTAGCTATAGGATACCTCGTTTATAATAGAGATGTTTACTGATGGTGTTTATAAAAAGAACACATTCTGCCTTAAGAAAGAAACTTAAATTTGAAAGGTTTTAGTGAAGTCATTAATTTCCAGGTCAACACAGAGAAGTAACTTAAACTGGTTTGGGCAAATACTTATCAAAAAGTCTGACTAAGGGCTTCCCTGGTGGCGCAGTGGTTAAGAATCTGCCTGCCAGTGCAGGGGACACGGGATCAAGCCGTGGTCCGGGAAGATCCCACATGCCACAGAACAACTAAGCCTGTGCGCCACAACTACTGAGCCTGTGAGCCACAACTACTGAAGACTGCATGCCTAGAGCCTGCGCACCGCAACAAAGAGGAGCCCCGCTGGCTGCAACTAGAGAAAGTCCACAAGCAGCAACAAAGACCCAATGCAGCCAAAAATAAATTTATTAAAAAAAAAAATTCTGATTAAAAGCAACATGTGAACAAAATAATTTTCTATAGCAATTAAAAATATGAAAAGTAGGAAATAGATATTCAAAGGAACCACGACTTATTCAACATTTCATGAACACAGAAACCAGATGTGGTGGCACCATCCGTTACCACATGAAACATGACCACAAATCCACCAATGGAGAGCTTCCAAGCATTAAGAAAAATACTTGCATAAAGCTTCAAGGAGTAGAAATCCATCCGTGGGCTACAGCTTACTGTAATTTTAAGAGTTATTAACCTCAGAATTTGATCATCTGGTTTCTACTTTGCTTTTTCACAGTGCAGCAAATAAGAGGAACTGATATTGATTAATGAACGGAAGTGATGGCCAAAAAAGGAAAGGAAACCATAGAGCCATTTTCAAATAGGGGCAGGCATATTACTATGCACCTGCATCATAAAGAAAAGTTATTTCTCTCTATTGAGAGGAAAATTATCAGAGTTCTTTTAGCATTAAACAAAGGGGTTTCCTTTATCCTTGACTGATCATGTTTGCAGAGTAAACATCACTCTTCCTCAAAGTATTATTGGTGTCGTTAGAATTCATGACTTAGATAAAGGTACACAGGAAAAAAACAAAAAACCTCCTCATGATAGAAAAACTAAAGCCCAGGTAAATTAAATGAAATTAGCCCATGGTCATTGGTAAATGGAGAAGTTTAACTCCAAATGCTATTTCCACAAATAAGTTTCCTATTGAAGAAAAAAAAAGAAAGCATCAACAGAAGATACCAGTTATCAATGCTACATAAAGACAACACTGGATTAAAAGCTTGAGAGGGATCTACACTTCAATATTTTACTTTCATTTGCTTGCCCTATATTAAAGTTAGCCAATCATACTGTAACCATACTGGTAATCCTACACCATAAAGCAAATTTACTACCACTATAATCTATACACTACAAACACAAATTTGTAATTCACTTATATAAGGAAAAGACAGTCTGTGACATGATTTTGAATTGCCATCCCTTGAGCAAAATAGTGAACAAGAAGTTTGTTTTTGATGTCCTACCTCCACCATACCTCACCTTTGACCTCTTGATGCAACTTTTTCCTCTTGCCAGATGCCTATCCTCTGCCCAAAATTAGAGACAGGAATACATAGAAGTGATGTGAAGATGTGAAATTAGGGTGACCCAGCACACAGCTCTTCTATTCTTTTTACTATGTTAATTCCAGGATCAGAAGCTAACGTTTGTAGTGTCTATGATATGCCAAGCAATGTGCTAGATAAGCATTTGGCATGTGCTGTCATTAATTTTCACCACCAATTAACAGAATAGGTATTACCCCCTAGTGCGTGTTATCATCTTGCTTCAATATTTTCAGTTTTTGAATGTTTATTTATAGTATCAATAGGGAGAACGACACAAGCTTAATCAGAATGCCTCTCTGACAACCAGATAACCAGACTTTATCTTGCCAAATATGACTTAGGTATAGTTAAATTCTGCTTCAGACTATGAGATATTAAGATGCTTCTTAAATTATATTTGCTGGGCTTCCCTGGTAGCGTAGTGGTTAAGAATCCACCTGCCAATGCAGGGGACACAGGTTCGAGCCCTCGTCTGGGAAGATCCCACGTGCCACGGAGCAACTAAGCCCTTGTGCCACAACTACTGAGCCTATGCTCTAGAGCCCGCGAGCCACAACTACTGAGGCCATGAGCCACAGCTACTGAAGCCCACACGCCTAGAGCCTGTGCTCTGCAACAAGAGAAGCCACCGCAATGAGAAGCCCACGCACCACAACAGAGTAGCCCTCGCTCGCCGCAACTAGAGAAAGCCCATGTGCAGCAACAAAGACCCAACACAGCCAAAAATAAAAAATAATTTAAAAGAAAATTATATTTGCTATTTTTATCATTTTAGGTATAGTTAAAATTTATCCTTAATTTGTAATAATTTTCAGTGTATCTCTAGTTGAACGGAAAAAAGTTGAACAAGTTTTATAGGTATAATTATCTTTACAATACTTACTCTCCACATTGCCCAATGGGCCTAGATATCTAATAGGTAGCTTCTTAAACTTTATCTATAAGGCTGTAGTAAGTACAAAATAGAAATTTCATCTCTTTATAGTGCCCACTGATCTAATTTTCTCCACTTTTCTGTTGCAATTCTAGAATTACATTACGAATTAAGTCAGAGATGGACGTTTTAAATTATAGAAACCTACATAATTTGTTTTTCCACCCCAATAAAGTTAAGGTTCAACTTTTGTTCCTTCAAATATTTACTGAACACCAAGTGTACTATATATTAGGTATTGGGGACACAAAGGGATAAAGAAAATTTGTAACTTCTAACTCATGCTTTAGCTAGCGCCTGACATACACTTAACAAATGTTAATGATGTGAAGAAAGGACACAAGAAGCAGAGGAAATAACTGGATCTATATCACTGTGAGGTGAGGGGACAGTTGGAGCAGATGAGGTCAGTAAAAGATACACAGAAGAGATGGTTTAACTGGAGTTTTGAAGAGAGAAGTAAGATTTCACCGTGTTGTATACGAGGCAGAGATTTTCCCCAGCAAAGGCAAAGAATTTTAAAAGTACACAAAGGAAATGGCAAGTACTGCCATCTGGTAAAGCTGAAAATTGAGTACATCAAATGGAAGAGATTATAGTAGATAAGGCTGGAAAGGAAGGGCCACATCTTAAAGGCTCTTTGGAGCCATGGAATATTTCTAAGAGTAGCAACCATATCTGTCTTAGAAAGGTTAATCTGGTGGTAATGTAATGGGCTGGAATGGGGGTAGGGGCAGAGGGGGCAGAGGGCCACAGGCAGCCTAGAACATGTTATGCTATTTTAAGAGCCTAGGTGAGATGAACATCTACTATGACTGTGAACAGCTACTATAACAAGAAGAGTAGACAAACATTTCTGGGGTCAACTCAAGAAAATCTCATGATATATTGTAGAGTTGACGCGTGAACAACATGGGGGTTAGGAGCGCTGACCCCGATGCGGGCGAAAATCCACTTATAACTTTACACTTGGCCCTCCGGCCCTCCATATCCAAGGTTCCACACTCTTAGATTCAACCAACAACGGATTGTATAGTACTGTGGTATGTATTTATTGAAAACTATGTGTGTAAGTGGACCCTCGCAGTTCAAGCCCATGTTGTTCAAGGGTCAACTGTACACAGAGGAAAAGATAGAGAAATAAGATTACCATGAGATGACTGCAGAGAGAGAGAGAGTGACGCAATAACAAAATTAGGAGGGAATGGAACAGCTAATTCTTGGGGGCAAGGGAGAAGAATTTAGACTTGATTACATGGGTCATTAGAGATTGAGAAACCAAGGCTGACTGAAGTCATGGGGTCACGAAGATAGTTCAGGGACAAAGCCTAAAGACCTAAGGGGAAGAACCATAGAGACTGCCTTAAACAATGGTGGAGAGGTAAAAGAAGCCATCCGAAGAAACAGAAAACAACAACAACAAAAAACCCCACAACAGGTCATGCAGAGCTTTAATGAGTAAATGATTGATAACAAGTGTTACAGGGGTTAAACAGAAGTATTAAGAAACGCACCCACTGGATTTGGTAGTCAAAAGGTGACCATTGAGAGAATCACTTCAGCTAAAATGTTAAATTTGAGGATTAAAGTGAAATTGTAGTGAGATGAGGAAGTGAAGCAGACAGATTTCTAAGAACTTAGTCAGGAAGACAGATGGAAAAAAGGGCATAAAAGTCATACTCAAGATTTTTTGGTTTTTTTAAGACAGACTTGAGATTTTTCACATAAAATTTCATCTGAAGAAGAAACTTGACAGCTGGGTGGGGACTGAACTGGCTAAATAAAATTTTAAACACTACTATGCAAAATATTTGCAACTATGTTGACTTGCGAGTCTGCACACTTAGTAGTAGTCAGTAGTACAATAGCAATGACCTTTATAGGAAAGTGTAAAGATTTAACATTTTCAAGACATAAATGTATAAATTCTAAACTTCAAAATGTACTGAAGGATCCAAAGTTCTCATATTTTAATAGTGCCGTTCCTGGAAGGTAGATAATGGTAATAAAGCATACGAGTAGTAAGTTTTAATTTCTAGTTAACATAATTCTGTTTCCCACATTTTGTTCTCAGGTCATTTCACATTCCCTGATTGAGTCTGAAATCCTGAAGGGAAGATAACCTAAAATGCAAGATGTTTTCCCCCTCCTTTCCCTGCTCTCCCAGTAGAAATATGATATACAACGCCTGTAAACTTAAAAAGGAAAGACATCTCTGTTTTTAGGTTCCTTGTGCTTAACATTTTAGAAAGCTGTCACTCCCATCTGCAATATGCAGTGGGTTACAGGAAAAACTGAACAGAAAAGCCAGGACAGAGATTAAGGATGTTATACCTCTCCTGAGTTGTCCTCTTAATTTTCTTATCTGAGGTATATTGCCAGAGCCAATATCAAACAGAACTCTTCAATGAAACAGCACATTCTAAAACCAGTAAAATTTTGTTTACATATCAAAGTAGTTAAACAGAAGGAAGAAAGATTAAGAAACAGCTGTTCTACCACTCTAAAGATAAAACCCATCATGTCACTTTTTACCAGCCTAAAAGTATTTTGAAAACAATGGTACTTTTGTCCTCTCCTCCTGGGATAAAAATAGTCATATCTAGAGGGAAGGGAGGCAATTTACCATGCCATCCCAGCACTCATACCTTACTAGTTTAGCGACCTTGTTTAAGGTGATCTTTAATATTCTTCTCTGTTGGCATAAGTCAATTTTTGGTATTTTTAAGAGTAAAAACGATTTTCGGACTGGAATCACTTTCAAGATCTTATGGTTTCTGTTGAAGACAGAGACAAGAATTTTTAAATATGACAAGATGAAAGCAAAATGTCAAATATAAGAAAATAATTACAAAACATGGAAAAAGATTATGGTTATCAATTTTAGTATTTATTGAAAGGTGGAAGACAAAGAAAATTCCTCTCAAACTCCAAAAATAAATCCTGCACCTTTGCTAAAGATGCAAAATGAACTGAGATATTTGCTTTACATGACAATGAAACTATCCAAAAAATAACTGAATCCAAATTTACCAAAACAGTGCAAATCTATTATTTACAAAGATGATCTTACCTGCCATAAGTATTTGGGAAAAACCTATTTTACACTCAGGAACACTAATGAAATACCTTGAAGACTTAATCCAAGAAATAAAATATTTCCTACCCTCCATGACCACCCCCCCACCACAAAGTTAAAGAATGGATTAAAAATGAATATATGCGGAAACAAACAGTATTTCCAATAACCTTATACACATACACGCGCACAGGCACATGCACACACACACAGAGTGTTGTGCTAGATCAACCTAATCTTTATTTAAGGTCAACAGCTGTAGTGACAAAGACAATAATGAATATGGCTTTAGTAAAGTTTTCAACCAAATATCACAAATGCTTAATTCTTTTGATAGCTCACCAGCTAACCTGAGAATGGAATATATTACTTAGCTAAAAGGATATGAACAAAAATAATGAAAAAGAAAAAATTCACTGTAGCAGACACCACTGAGGTACCTTAGTTTTTTTTTTTTTTTTTGTAAAGGTCTGTATGGCAATTTAATAATTTACATAACAACTATTTATTCTATATAGTATAAGTTCACATAGAAACTGTATCTTAAGTGCTCCATTATTCTGGTCCAAGAAACTGGAAATAACAGAAAAAAAGTTGTGTTCAGATAAGAACTGGAATGTACTAACTAGGAAACCATTAATATAATACAATATTGAAATAAAAATTATTTGTATGTAACAAACATAGCCAACAACTTCTCAGATTGCATCTGAAGAGAATTTTTAAATTATAACCCATAAGACAGGAACATAAGCATTACTCAAGGTGACAAGGCTGTATCTTGAAATCTGTGTTCACTAACTTGTATTTCACCTCCACAGAGATGTATGCATTTTACAAAACAATTAAAATTTCAAAATATGGAGAAGGTTGACTATAGGTTATATAGGAAGCTACACTTAAAAGCAACCACTCTGGTTGTTTTAGGTATGTCTTTAAGTTAAAAGTTTAAGGCTCATATATTTTGCAGGGATACCCTAAAGATATTTTATTGCAGTATGGTCTCATGCATCTATGTGTATGACCCTGGAAAACTGGAGCTAAAACGAACCTTGTTAAATATGTTACCCTTCACTTAAAGAAAGAAAAACCTAAACATTTTTACCACATTCTCTCTCAATTTTCAATACTGGTTTGTTATAAACTTTTGTCTCCCTAAAAGGTAGGTGAAAATACATAAATTTAGCTAAAAATAGAAGATAAAGGTGGTGAGGAGCATGTTAAGTAATATATAAAACAAAAATCCCTATTTACATTTGCATGATTTATACTTGCCTTACGTCATGAAAATTCCTATGTTGCAAATATACTGATTTTCTACTAACCACTGAGATTTCCTTACAATATTTGCCTACCCTTTTAAACTGGAGGCCAGAAATGACATCAATGCTGCAGTTTATTTTTCCTGATGAAATGCCTCTGAGTAAGCTTCTCCCTGACCAGAGAGATAAGCAGTTTTATGGGTACCACAAATGAGGCTGGAGTAGAAACCACTCAAAGTGGAATAGCAACACTAGCTCAAAAGGCAGCACAAAGAACCCCATTTGAAAGTAATCAACCAAAGTATGAGCTCAGAAAAATACCAAATTCAAGTAAAAGAAAATAGATTTGCAACCAGCAGAGTTCCTAACATCAAAGCATACACTGAAGACATTTGTTTGACTTTTAATTACAGTAGTGGAAGCAATCTGAAATGGTGCTGAAGTCCATTATTGAAGAGATTTGTTTTAATCATCTTTAGCTAGGCACTGGCAATCCTGTTTCCTATCCCAATTTTACTTTCTAGAGCTTCTTTTGAAAAAAGAAAAAAATACTCTAAGTTGTTTACCTTGCTAGGGTAGGGAGAGGGATGCTTAGAAAGATGAGGTAACAGATCTTATTTTGTTAGTTATCTCTTTGTATATGGCAGTTGAGTCACTGCCCTTATTTTAATATTTTGTATTTGCCATATTTTCCTTCTGTTCCTCAAGAAAAATGTAATAGAGGATTTTAACTGCTCAGAATTAAACTTTCTGTAACTGAACATTTTTTCTCAGCTACTATTAGGTATAGTATGGGTGCTGATTAGTAAGAAAATTTTCTCAACTTCTTATTCCATACACTACAAAGAAAATTCATGTTATAGGGCTATATAATCAGGTCACATAACTTCATTAGTTAAAGGGTTAAATATCACTAACAGACCTTGTTTCTCCCAACTTATAAAATTGATTCTATTACCTAAGCTGCTCTCTTAATGTTGAATATAAATATTTAAAAATGTATTCCAGGGAGCATAGGAAGTTTCACATATTCATCTTATTCAGCAATTTAAGAAGTTATGCAAAATATGATAACATATATATATATTCCCATACATACACACACACATATAAATATGCTTTCATAACTGAATCTTGGTTTTAAAAATGCTTGCACAGTGTGGGGAATTTAAATATTCACAAGATTTGAATACATACATTTGCACTCCATTAGCACTCTAAGTGGATATACCAGCAGAAACATAATAGATCAAATAAATGATTTAACTGAATTGTCAGTTCGGTGGGGTTTTTTTGCAGACCCAACAGAAAACATATTATTATGAACCTTTATTAAGTGGCTCACATTTCAGTATAAATCACACTAAAAAGTTTTTTTAAAGCTATTTACACTACAGTGCTGACACATTTAAAATGAAGAAAAAATCGGTATAAATAAGCTCTATGGAAAAGCCTTAAATTGTCAAAAAAGAATTCTGGCTCATATTACAAAATATATATATATATATATATATATATATATATTTTAATGTCAGCTCTATTCTAAAACCTACAACTCCAACTCAAATGATTTTTTTAAAGACTCCTTTTGTTTAAACCTGCAATGTTTACAGTGCATCTAGCCCTAAGTGCTTTGATACTTCACAGTTATGGACAGGCACTGAGGAATGTTACAAAGCTACATAAACTATAATTTGTAACAGACTTGGGAGCAAGTTCTTGGCTTGCTTTCAGAATTCACGAATCTTTATTACATTATTAAGTTTAAGAAAAAAACCAATTTTAAATGGTATATACAAATTTAGCACAAAATGTTATCATCTTTTCTCTCTTGATTTGAATGTGTTGAACTATGTTGCCTTGTATCAACTAGACTTATGAGACTTCCAGGACACATTTCTTCCTTTAAATCTTTGTTGCTATTTTCAAATTTAGAGTCCACATCAATCTTAAATTCTGTAAATTGAACATGATCCAATTTTGCTTTAACATTCTTGCCATCCATATTATTTGGTGCTCCAGTCTTTTCAGGAATATAAACATTCACAGGTTCTTCCTTGATTCTTACAGTTGCAATAGGTTCATGTTTAATCTGCTGTAATTCATATTTAGAATGAAGTTTGTCTGAAAAAACAGAATCCAAGGAGGTTTTGCTTACAGCACAAATCATGTTGTCAGTGTGAGGTCCAAGAACTGATGATGTGGAATCTGGTGATGTGCATGTTTCATGAGTAACTGTGTTCTGAGCAGTGTCCTCCTCTGAGTGATATAACTTGAGACGAACATGCCATGCTAAACTGCATACAGCTGAAACTGTCTTGAACTGATGAACAACATTCCTTGGAATAAAATAAATGTCATTATCATACAGCTGAATCCTGGCATAGCGAATGCCTTCCCTCCTCAGTTGATTAAGTTTTGCATCATCAACCCACTGGACACACTAAAATAAAACAAAACAAAACAAGAAATACCAATAAGTCTTTTCCACAATAAAAATTAAATTGAAGATAATAATAGTTTAAAATATACCTGGGACAGTGGAGGTTCATGTAAATCTAACTGCATTCGTTGAACTACTTCTAAGAAATCTTCAGCATGAAAACAAATTACATCTTTGGTTATTCGGGGTTGATCAGGCCTAAAAAAGAACATGAGATAATGAAGAGTCTGCCATTAATGTTTCACTCTGCTAAGTCCTTATTAAATTCAAAGCAAAAAAAGTTTATGGTCAACACCAAAGTATTATCTTAGAAATGAACTGTAATTAGAATACCACTTTACATATTTAAACAAAGGGATAACACCATGAGTTTCAACCTAAATATGGATACAAACAACTCATTTTATTATTTACACACACACACACACACACACACACACACACACACACACACGCTTTGGTATAGCAGAGCAGAAACTTTATTCATTAATCAAGGAATGGAGAAGGGAGAGCTCATGCTCTAAAAACACCTTCTCCCTGAAGGGAGAAGAGTAAGGGAATTTTAAGGGGTAGGAGGCAGACATATCATCAGGGCTCTTGCAAAGGGGTGGAGATTTCCAGGAGCAGCCTCACCTCATTTTATTATAGCTATGTGTAACCATATTTTGCAAAATTAAATTGACCTGAATTGGTTAATTATGCAAATCAAAAAACTAAGTGTTTAGTCTTAAAGTTAAGACTTTAAAGTCTTTAATTTGTTGTCAATACTTCAACAAATTAAGTGCTAAATTAAAGATACTATGTAATATAAAATTTAGAGGTAAATATAGGGGAAAGGGAATACATTCTTTTAATACAGACATATATAACTGCAATGATACCAAAAATCCCTAAATAACTCCTAAAAATTAAGAGACATTCAATAGAAAAGTACTTATAAAAAATCCCCAAATTCTTCAATTAATTAAGAATATACAAATACATGTTTATAAAAGATGCTCAAAAATGGAGTTTGGAATAAAATCCCAAGAAACATAAATACCAACCCCCCCCCCAAATCATACCAAGGAAATCATAACCAAATTTTAAAAAAGCAGTGATAAAGAGAAAATCTAAAACTCATGCATCACATTAATATATAGGGAAAGAGGGTAAGAATGATTGCAGGCTTCTCATCAGAAACAATGCAAGCCAGAAGAGAGCACACTATCTTTAAAGTATTGAAAGAAAAAGTCAGTCTAGAATTCTATATCCCCCAAAATATCCTTAAGAAAGTGTGAAATAAAAACATTTTCAGACAAACAAAAACTGAGAGAATCTGTCACCAGAAGACCAGTACAACAAAGAATGTTAAAGAACTTCTTCAGGCTGAAGGAAAATGATATTTAGATGAAAATGCAGATCTATTCAAAGGAATGGATCTATTCAAAGTAATAGTAAATATGAAAGATATTTTATTCTCATCTTAAAAATCTCTTCAGAAATAATTCCTTAATGCCAAAGAAAGCAACATATTTGGGGGGATGGTTATAGCACACATAAAGCAAAATGTATTAATAATAATTAGCACAAAGGCCATAAATGGGAGCAGGGAGAGATGGCAGTATACCATTGAAAGTTCTTACACATTACATAGCAGGTATAATTTTATGTTTTTATAAGTTGGCATTATTTTTTCTTTTCATTTTGAAAATGTTTCAAAGTGTTTATTGCTAATATAGAGAATTAAAATATATACAAGTGACTTTTCAATGTTGTCTTATCTTGTGACTTAGATAAATTCTAATACTTCTTTTGTAGACTTAGAACTGTCTCTATACACAATTATTTTGTCTTACTCTAAGACCCTGTAATTCCATTTCTATGTATTTACTGAAATGAAATGAAATTTTATGTGCACACAAAGGCTTGAAAGGGAATGTTCCTAAGAGCTTTATTCATAAAAACCCCGAACTGGAAACAATTCAAATGTCTATCATCAGGTGAATGGATAAATCAATTGTGATGTATCTATACAATGACATACCACTCAGCAACACGAAGGAATGAACTACTAATACACATAACAATATAGATGAGTATCAAAAACACTATGCTGAGTGAAAGAAGTCAGGCAACATATGATACTATTTAAATGAGATTCTAGACTAGGCAATACTAACCTATAAAGACAGAAAATAGATTTATAGATGTCTGGTTCTGGGGTAAGAATGGGGGGAGATTAACTGCCAAGGTATATGAAGGAAACAAAATATTCTATATTTTAGTCGTGGTAATGGTAACATGGCTGTATAAATTTGTCAAAACACATCAAACTGTACACTTATAACAAGAGTGTGTATTACTGAATACAAATTATACTTCCATAGTTGATTTTTCAAAAAACTGGATCTCAAGAAGCAACCTGAAATACATAAATCTATGTGAATTCTATCTTCCTAATACTAAAAAGTGATATAAAATTCATCAACACTTCACAAGTCTATCTAGTTTAAGATTTCTTTGTAGTCTCAATCAATCCCAGTCCTTTATCTCAAATTGGTGTTAAGCCTGGCTCTAAGATAAAGTCAAGAATCTTGGACTTCCCTGGTGGCGCAGTGGTTAAGAATCTGCCTGCCAGTGCAGGGGACACGGGTTCAAGCCATGGTCTGGGAAGATCCCACACGCCATGGAGCAATGAGCCCGTGCGCCACAACTACTGAGCCTGTGCTCTAGAGCCGGTGAGCCACAACTACTGAAGCCTGCACGCCTAGAGCCCGTGATCCACAATAAGGGAAGCCACTGCAATGAGAAGCCCACATGCCGCAATGAAGAGAAGCCCCCGCTCAGGGCACCTAGAGAAAGCCTGTGTGCAGCAGCAAGACCCAACAGAGCCAAAAATAATAAATTAATTAATTAATTAATTAATGAAAAAAAGAATCTAATACTCTAATGTCTCCTTGAGAAAAAGAGCAGAACTCAAAACACTAAGATAAGGAGAACACTAAGAGAAAGCACCAATTTCCTTAGTATAGCTTAATTTAACAACAAGGAATAACAATAAAGGGATCATAGACCACGTCTGCATCAGAGCCATGAAACCCTCTTAAAGCATCAACCAAATTATTTTCTTACCATCTTTAATCCTAAGAGATTAAAGCAGCATTGGTATAGAAAGCAAACTGTATTTTACAATACTGAGAAAACTCAGAGCTAGCAACATCTCATTCCAAAATCTGTCTCAAATTAAATCTGGCCACCTAATATATTCATACTTTGGCAACAGTCTTTTTCACTGTGTAATTGTTAGCTTCAAGTGTTTTTTCATTCAGTAACTATTCATAGGGAACTATGATGGACCTGTGAAGGACAGGACACAATCTCTAACAACAAATAACATATAAAGTGGAGAAGCAAGCATAAACCAACAATAATTTAAAGGAGCTTAAGAGAGATTTAAACAAAGTTAAGGCTAAGAAGCAAGAATATTTATCTCTGAAAAAAAATGTAACTATATGGCTAACTTTAACAAATACTATCTATAAATCAGAGTTCACCCTAAATAAATTTTGATGCCACTCTTAAATCCTTTATACCAAACATTCAAGAAAAATCTCATTAATTTGAAACAGGGGGTTGTAATGATTTCCAAAGAGATAAATTTGCCTTTACTCTTTGACAAAATTAGTATTTTAAACCAGATTATGTTAGAAACTATATGGGACCAACCACAGATATTTGATAATTACCATTTAACTTAAACACAATTATAAATTATTATTATTGAATTATAAACTATTAATGTCATTTTCCTAAGGACCTCTTAGGGTTAGTTCAGTACTAGTTACTTTGTATATCTGAAATTGATAAAGCTTCATTTATGTTAAGAAAGAAGGTCAGTTTACAGTGGCCTCCCCATTCAGTATTAATTTATAAAATATTACTTTAAATTTTCCCTTTTGAACAAAGGGTCAATCTTGTATTCACAGCCCCTGAAAAAATTTCCTTGTACAGAAAATACAGGCAATATTTTTCACAACATCTTAGGAATCTATGCAACAATACTGACATTTTATACTTTCAGAATTAAAAACAGTTTCTTTTTACTTAGAAAGTTTTCTTACATACTTAGTATCTAATTCAACTGATTTAATAAGCAAAACAGCATATTCCATCTTAAGTTTCATACCCAAACAATACTCAATTTGAAAACAAAACCTAATTGAGCAAAGTTATCTTATAGTATAAATATAGCTTTGCTCTATGGGTTTTATCAATTTAATAAATGGAAATTTTTTTAACATATGGGATGACCACCTCTAAGTATATTGTCCATTTTCATTAAGAAAATTATCCATTTTTCTAATCTATCAAAAGAGTCAGTGAAACTTACAAGCAAAGCCAGAAAAAATTAATATAGTAAGGTAAACAAACACTTAGTAGATACCAAACCTTAGAAAGATAGCAAGTTAAAACAGTATCAAGAAAAAACACAAGAATCTAGAGTCAGTTCTGAAATCAGACTCAGCTCTACCACTTGTTAATTATACGACTATGACAACATTACTTGATAGTCCGGAGCCTCAGTCTCCCTTTTGTGCAATAAATACAGGCCTAAAAGTAGAGAAAATTAACTGAACATTTGTAAATGGGCATACAATAAGCACCAAGTGAACCTTAGGTTTTCCATTACCTTAGGTAAGACAACTGTTTTCAACTCTAGTCACGTAGGAAATTAAACTACTTCAGTCAAGCCCAAAAGATAAAATCTAGATTCTAGCAAATGAAAATCTTCTTTAGTACAATTATACAACTAGGATATCCAAATACAGGGGAAAATGAAACTTTTTCCCCCACAGTAAAAAGAATTACTGAAAAACTTCCCAAGAAAAATTTTAGAAGCCATTAAATAGCAGTAGTTAATATATACCACTCTCCACAGTGCACAGCCTTCAACACTCCAACAGCAGCTGTAGTCTGTCGTTCAAAACCTTGTCCTATATGATCTGCATGAGCTCTTGTTCTGTCTTCAAAGAGCATCTCACGAGGCTCACTAGTTCGAGGTAGGTACTGCAGGTTTTTTATCTCATTGGTAGTTCTGTTGAAACAAAATTATACATATAAAGAGACAGAGAGAGGCAGGCTTATGCATATTAAGGCTTAATTGCCTTCAAACATTTGTACTGATGTATTGACAGGTTTAACTTTTTAAACGCATTAATAGTTACAGAACACCTACTCTGTGTCAGGCACTATCTAAGCACTGGAGCTACTGAACAAGACAGTAGTGAATAAGACAGACAAGTTCCTTACTCTCGTAGGAGGTTATATTCTAGTGAGAGATAGACCAAAAAATAAACAGCAAGAAAACACTAGGCAATAAGTGCTTTCATAAAACATGCACGGTTTATTGGAGGTAAGGGGAAAAAAACACTTTAGCTCCACCCTGGAGGACAGACATCTCCCACTGGGCCTCTCCTCCACCGCTCACCTTCTAGAATCCATATGCATACAGAAGCTGCTGCCTACTTGGCCTCACTCACTGCAGAAACCCTCTCCAATTTTGCTGCAGAAGGGGAACTGGGTGAGAAGAATTTATTTTGGGAGTCATCATCTTATTTATCTCCCTGTATGATTTTTCTGTTGCTTCCAGAGACAAATCAGGATTGCCCCCATTATTTTTTCGTCTCATCCTAGTCTACCCCTAGGGTCACTCTTCCTTTTTGGTTCTCTAACTTCCCACCCTCAAACTCTACTACTTTACTACTCTTTGTGCACTCTTGTCTTACAGTTTTATATAAACTTTCACACAGACACACACACAATGCTTTAACATACTTTTTTGCTGTTTGTGATTAATGTTTTACAGGTATTAGAAAGCTAGATGATGATGTTGCTTTCTGTGGAAAGCTAACAGGCTTTCAAACCAAGTCTCGCCTCATTATACCACATTCTAATGAATTAAGACCTTATTAAAGCATTTGGCACAGTGCCTAGGGCACTGTTGTCATTAGTTGGTCAGACTATAACGTGATGTGAAATGACCACATATACCATGGATTGTAATCCCTGAGGATTACAAGTTCCTCAAGGGGCTGGTGAACTCCCTTAAATTACATGTAAAAGTCTGTATATATCTGCATTATTCTAGGGAGAGTCTTTCAGATTCTTAAAATGATTTGTAAATCCAAATTAAGAATCACTGAGATACACACCAAGTTTACCATTTACTACCAACTTAAAATTTAACTTGTAAAAATTTCATTGAACCAAAATTTATTTTTTAAACAGACACTCTGTTTAGGTGCTAGAGACACATTAGTAACAAGCACAACATTGTCCCTGCTCTCATATAACCTACATTTTACTCTATGACCATTTCTCCCTGTTGTTTTTTCTTCTTAAATTTATGACCAGTGAGACCATCTTTAGACATCTAAAAAAAGGATTATCTCCCCCAGGATCACCCACTCCATTCCCATCAATGTTACGCTAGTGTACATTCTTCTACACTTTTCTCTGTGCTTACATAAATATACTCTTATACATGTTTTTTTAATTTCTTTTCATAAAAACAGAATCATACTGGACATATACGCTACATTTTGCTCTTTTCAAGTACCATGGATATCCAGCTCAACAGACAAAATTTCATATTATGAAATTAACTATTTCACCACATTCTTTAACAGGAAGGTACCAAAATGTATTCAACCGTTCTCCTGTTAATGGACATTCAGACCATTTTAAAATTTATATCAATGTAATAGATGCTGCAATTAACATTCTTATACATTTACCTTTAGTGCTTTTATTTCTTGGGACAAGTTCCCAAAAGTAGGGGTCCTGGTTCAAGGAGTATACATATGTTAAACTTTATGAGCTATTTTAGATTACTTCTAAAAAATGATTACAGAAGCTCACCCATAGACCAATAATATATATTACCCTGTTTCCTCACGTACCTACCAACCAGCCTGTAATATACTCGCTCTGTTAATAATTTTTGCCAATGTAACAGGTGAAAATAATATCTCATAATTCTTTTAATATATATTTAATATACAATCGACTACCTGGGGCCTATTTTTCTATTGGGTTGTTCTACATTTTTCTTCTCAATTTAGAAATGCTCTTTGTATATTAACTTTAGTCTGTCACATGTTACAAATGCCAGTCTATCATAGTTTTGAACTTTGTTGTTGATGTCTTTTCTCTCACAAATAGTATTATCATTGTATCTTTTAATCTTTGCTTAGGAAGATCTCTCCTAAGCTTAAGCATTTTATTCTAATATTTTTATTTTTTATTTATTATGTTCAAATCCCTTACTTCTTATATAACATTGGGGTTATGGCTTTGTTTTCCTCCAAATGGACTCCCATTCATGCCAGCATTATTCATTAAATAAATTTTTCTTTTCCCACTTATCTCATTATTAAGTTCCCAATATACTTTGATCTGTTTGTGTACTCTATCGTATTCCAATGATCTTTTTGAGCTACATAGTACTTTTTAATATTGAGTAAGACAAGGCCCCCCCCTCATACTTACCTTCTTTTTCACAGCTTTCTAGACTGACTTTACTTATTCTTCCTTATGAACTTTAAAATTATTTTATCCAGTGCTGGAAGTGTTAGTCCATTTGTAATGCTAAAAATTCCAAAGGACTATCATTTTTGTCCAATCCAGAACACAGATCTAAACATTTGTTTAGATCTTATTCTATATCTTTCATAAGATGTTTCAGTTTTCTTAAAATGAATATTATTTAAATTTATTTCTGAATATTCATTAAATTTATTCCAAAACAGTTTATGTCTCTGTTGTGAATGATATTTTTTCCATTCCTAGTTACAATTTATTGTCATTTGCCTACCTTTTTCATGTTTTATTTATATTTGATACTTATAAGAAATTATATCAGCATGTGTAACCATTTTTGAACTTACATTTCAATTACACTCTAAATTTTCCCTTCCTTCTTCCTCCAAATTTCAACAATATACACATACCAATGTACAAATACCCATCCCCAGCAAAAAACATTTATATCCAACATACCTTTTCCTTTTGAAAGGTGACTTTGGCATATCAGCCACAGGGATCATTTGTTCTCCCGGGCGTACCCACATGATGGGACCATCATCACTATCTTTTCGACTCTCTAATTTTAGACTAGATAGTGTCCCCCATGGCAGTGTACACTAGAGGCAAATAATTACAGAGAAATTAATTATTTTTAAAATGTATCTTCAAATATACATTAAAGACTATTGTCCCCTTGACAAAATTTCATATATACATTTGAAATACATACCTATTTTAAATATATTCATATATATTCATAAATTTTCCTTCATAATATTCTATTCCAAACATAACAAGAGAGTAATTATTCTTGGATGGTTTTCCCCACTTCCCCAACCCTGCCAGAGGTATGACTCACTGTATTTATCATTTATTATTCTTCCTTCTACCAATATATGGGTCATATGATGTTAATTAGTTGGCAAAATAAGTGTCTTCCATGAGAATCTATAAAAATGAACAACTGAGTTTAAAAAATGGATACCTCAAAAAAAAATGGGGTGGGCCTTCCCTGGTGGCGCAGTGGTTGAGAGTCCGCCTGCCGATGCAGGGGACATGGGTTCAAGGCCACAACAGTGAGAGGCCTGCGTACCGCAAAAAAAAAAAAAGGGGGGGGGAGGGGGGATATACCTCTGATTAGTTATAATCAAAACCTAACAAAACAAAAAGGAAAACTAAACCAAAATCAAAATTTATTTGTGTAGTAGTTTCTTGAAAAGGTTGCTGGTCTAAAAGCAGGAATTAACATCTTTGAAAAGAAAAGAGAAATGACCAAGGGCCACTATCCATGGAATGGTGACAAAATGAGTATTTTTTTAAAAACCATACACCCTTTCCAAAAAGGGGAGCTTGTCAAATTAAATTTCTCCAGAAAGAATGCATTTAGCTCATTTGCTTTTAAAATTAAAATCTGAAACATAAATATTTAAATGATGGTGTTTTTAAAATAGCACTCAAAATAAGTGCAACCAAATTCCATGTCACTAGTTGGGTGAAACAGACAAGGAACCAAAGGTTTAAAAGGAACAAAAAAGGAAATAAAAGGGGCATGGAGTAGGGTGAAAAAGAAAAGTAAGAAAAAGATATATATACACATATAGACTAGAAAATTAAGCATGCAGAAGTGAAAAAAGAAGAGATGTTTAACAGACTATGTGGCAAATACTAGAGAAAAACTGATCTTGTCACATTTTTAGCTTTGAATTACTGATTAAATAACTGACCTAACTACATAGATCAGAGATTTTTCTCTCAATAGGAAAGCCCCAGCCGCCCATAAGAAGAAATATTTTCTGGAATGCAGAGACTGTTGGGGGAAAAAAAAACCAGAACAGAATCTGGCTAAAAATCATTTAAAGGGGCCTTAAAGCTGCATAGTTTAAATACCTTATTTTATGGATGAGGAAACTGAAGCCTAGAAAGTTTAAACGGCTTGCCCAACCTAGGTAGGATCTCGCAAGATTGAAATAGTTATACAACTTCCCAGGCCAGTTTTCCACAAACCCAAACTGCCACTCCCTTGTCCTGAACGCTTTAATTTAGTAGACATCCTTCCTGTACCTCTTAAATCCTCTGGCACTCAGTTTATAAAAAGCTGATAAACGGATGGAACTTATTTTCCTAAAGTGGCAGCTACAGGCAGGTGTTATTTTCTGGTCCACCACTTAGCTTTGCCATTAAAATTAGTACCTGAGAAGTCACACACACAACACTACACAAGAATTACTTCTACTTTGTCATCTCTTCCTTATAATTCAAATGAAATCAAAGTTTTTATAATTCTGAAACAGCCATGATCTGTTATCACTAGTAGCATGAAAGTAACTCCCACAACTTAGACTGCTTGATATTGTTTTCTCTTACTTTTAAAAATGGTGAATCTTCCAACATGTCAAGGAACTCAGGGAAGTAATCTCCCACTTCTTCATCTACTGCTCCCACCAAGCTGATCTGTCGCATTGGGCCAGCTCTATAAGTACCGTGAGAATACGTTCTTTTTACCTGAAGGATATGGAGTTAATTAAGTTAAACATAAGATAATGCCTGTTATCACTGGATAACACTAAATTATGTTGTCTGAAAATATTAGAACATAATGTGTGGCAAGCAAAACAACAAAAAAAAAGCCTTTCACAAACAGTAAAAAAAATAAGGCACTTAAAAAAAAAGAAAAGATCAGCACAAAATCAAGCTATTTTACCTTCTCTAGCTATTCCTACACACTGCTTATGAAAATACAGTTGAGATAAACAGCGTAATTCCAGACAACTAACTATAATTTCTCCTTATAACAGAGCAGTTTATTATTTGATCTACAGTGCCATTGAAATTATATTCAGAAGTTCCTGTACCTATATTTTCCTAAATGGTTCATATCTTTTTGTCAGAATTTTCAAAAGTAGACCCTCTGAAAACGTTGCATTTAACCATCACCAGTAGTTTGTATGTCCAAAAGGCCACCAGGAATGATCTTAGCATGTTAACTAGGATCCAGTTTACATTTTTCTGATGAAAATCTACTAGAGCTTGAGAACCAAAAGTCCTAGGTCCCAAATCTGTCTACCTTTGCTATCTACCAGCTATGTGACCTCCAGAAATCACTTAAATTCCTTGAGTTTGAGTTTCCTTAACCGGAAAGATTTACCTCGGATTGCTAAAGAAAACAGTAATTGTACAGTGTGAGCAAATGGGTATCATTTGAATATCAACCAAAATAAAACAACCTATATACCTCAAGGATCACTGGTACCTAAGTTTTCAAAAGCACATTTAAATCTTGCAAAGAAACCTCATATACTAACAGTAGTAAACAAGAGTATTTTTAAAGCAAAACAACTTCTTTTCATAAACAAACTTCAAGCAAAATCCTAATTATTTTTTTCTCTGGATCAGCCTTTATGGCCACTAACTGTAGGGAAATTACATTGTCTCAGTTTGCCTGGGTCTATCCCAGTTTTAAAATGGAAAGTCCCGTACCAGACAAACCCAGATGGATGAGCTTTCATCACATCAGGGACACAGACTCTAAAATATTTTCATATCACAAGGTGAATTCCCACAATTGCAGCTGATATAGATAGTATTCTGTATCAATGTATTTAAGCCCCCACCCACAACAAAAACATGACAATAAAAGTTCTATCGTAATAGAACATTTGAGAATTTTATTTTTTAGCATAATAAGCAAAACAGCATAACAATGATACGTTAATTCCTTAATAAATTTACCAGAATTACAAGGTTAAGTTTTCATGCACTATCACAAATTCACTTCTCAGAACCATAAAACCTTGCTCCAATCCCCAAGTTACAAAAAAAAGTTGGGGTCTGTGTCCCCATTTTGTACTCATGATCTGACCTTTTTCTTCTCTCCCAAAAGTTCCTAGCATCTCCAATACTGAGAGAGCTAAAAGTTAAAATCTGACTCTACAGTAATATTTAGACTTCAGATGTTTAGATATCCTAAGAGTACTACAACAGGAAAATTAGTCATCACTATGCATTTCTGTAATGCAGTCTAACAAAGCTAAAAATATCAAGTTGAAATTTAGCAAATTTATAAGAACTGATATCAATTCTGTTGTGTGACTCTGAGCTTGTGGCTTCAGTTTTGGATCTGCAAATGGTCATATGTGTTTTTGAGAGACCTCAAGACCATTCAGTGAAATCAAACACCTTCTATTGTAAAACACAAATTTACAAGTGCTTTGAAATATTCATTTGACTTACAAGTCACATTAGGTAATATTTCCACTTCACACAAATAAGTAAATTTTCTGTGCCTCAATCTTCTCTGTCTTGTTTAAACTTAGATGACTCATCTAAATCGTTAACCAGTTCTAACAAAGCCAGAATCAAGAAAGTCTTTGCCATCCAGCTGGTTCATTCTACTACATCAACTAAATAATTTGGGCAGTGACTCAATTATCAACATCAACAAGGATCAGCTGAATAATTTGGACAGTGACTCAATTATCAACTAAATAATTAGGGCAGGGAGGAATGTTCAGGGAGGGAATCCTTCCAAAGTACTAAGCACAACTGAATTTATGAGCTCTCGCAAAGAAATGGGTACTTTAAACATACTTTTAAAGCAAAAGGCAAACGCATATATGATCTACTGGACTCTTTTTTTCCAAGGGAGTATGTGCAAGAACTAAATACATGCATACAAAAGATACACCAATAAAGAAAGAATGCTCTTTAATATGAATGTTAGGATTTGGGAGTCAGAGACAATCTACTCTGAGGAAATGTAAAGTCTGAAATTATAACAGTTTATTTAATAGGCAAAAACATGAAATAACTCATTTCTCAAATAACTGAAATAGATTTTGGAGTTCTACATAGTGGTTGCCATGCAATTCAAATAACTACTTCCATTCTAAAAAAAAAAAAACAAAAACCCTACTATAACAGTATTTAACTATAGAGAAGGGATAAATACAATTAATAATCAAAAAAACAGAACTAGTAGGACTTCCCTGGTGGCGCAGCGGTTAAGATTGCTCGCTCCCAATGCAGGGGGCCTGGGTTCGATCCCTGGTCAGGGAACTAGATCCCACATGCATGCCACAACTAAGAGTTTGCATGCCACAACTAAGGAGCCCGCCTGCTGCAACTAAGGAGGAGGCGAACCGCAACTAAGGAGCCCTCAAGCCGCAACTAAAGGAGCCTGCGTGCCACAGCTAAGACCCGACACAACCAAATAAATAAATATTAAAAAAAAAAAACACCAGAACTAGTTATTAACAAGTTTAACATTCAGCCCTCTTAGAGTAAAATTTCTGTGTTTAAATGTTAAGTAAAAACATGTATCGTTTAGTAACAGAAAAAATAAGTAAAGCTTCTTGGGTGGTAATATTAAAGACAAATGACTTATAACTTAAGTAGTTAACTAACTTTGATTTAACCAGATGTTGCTGTTTTAGGTTGGAATGATCATTTCACTGATTGAAGAGAACATTACTGACCTAGCCATATCATTTCATTCAAATTACTCCTTTACATTAATTTCCAAGTTTACAAATGTTGTTCTTTGTTTACAAGTAAAATAAAACACATCTAAATATTAGAAATTTTAACACAATAGACTAAATTAAAACAAATTTGACTTTTCCTCCTCTCCTATGTCTATTTTGAGGCTACCTAAAAGGAGGCTATATCTTTTGATGATTTTTTTTAAAGTATACCCTATTAAAATTCATAACTATTTCAAAGGATATTCGGGAGAAACTGAATTTTAAAGAGTAAAGTAATACAGACTCTATTTGTTGGATTATAACCTTAAATATGGTATTTGAATCTTCATAGTTCTGGTCACCTCATGGCAAAATACATATATACTATATGTAAATTCACTTAAACACATAATTTGCTATAATAAAATAAAAGCACAATTCTCTCCCCTTTTCACCAAAATGTGCTACAACTGTAAAGTACATTCTGTTTGTCCACTATTAAAACCACAGATAGGGAATTCCCTGGCGGTCCAGTGATTAGGACTCCACGCTCTTTCACTGGCAAGGGCCCGGGTTCAATCCCTGGCCGGGAAACTAAGATCTCGCAAGCCACGCAGTGCAGGGGAAAAAAAACCAAAAAAACACACAACACAGATATATTCCACTAAGTATGGTCTCTATATAAATTACATATACTTAGCTATCAGGTTTAAAACAAAACAGCAATTTTCTTCTAAGACATTCATTCTTCAAATATTAAAGATAAGAATCTGATGACTCAATAGGATGGATATAAATAAATTTAAAACTAAATTTAAAAAATTAGGGCTTCCCTGGTGGCGCAGTGGTTGAGGGTCCGCCTGCCGATGCAGGGGACGCGGGTTCGTGCTGAGGCCCGCGTACCGCAAAAAAAAAAAAAAAAATTAAATTAAATTAATCAAAATCTTAGCTTGTGAAAGTAATCTGAATTTTAAAATACAGTATAACTCAATTAAAAAACGGGCAGACATGAATAGACACTTTTCCAAAGAAGACATACAGATGGCCAACAGGCACATGAAAAGATGCTCAACATCACTAATCATCAGGTAAATGCAAATCAAAACCACAATGAAATATCACCTCACACTCGTTAAAATGGCTATCATCAAAAAGATCAAAAATAACAAATGTTGGAAAGGATGTGAAGGGAACCCCTGTACACTGTTGATGGGAATGTAAATTGGTACAGCCGCTATGGAGAACAGTATAGAGTTTCCTCAAAAAACTAAGAACAGGGCTTCCCAGGTGGCGCAGCGGTTGGGAGTCTGCCTGCCGATGCAGGGGACATGGGTTCGTTCCCCAGTCTGGGAGGATCCCATGTGCCGCGGAGCCGCTGGACCCGTGAGCCATGGCCGCTGGGCCTGTGCGTCCGGAGCCTGTGCTCCTCAGCGGGAGAGGCTGCAGCGGTGAGGCCCGCGTACCGCAAAAAACAACAACAACAACAAAAAACAAACAACAAAAAAACTAAAAACAGAACTACCATACGATCCAGCAATTTCACTCCTAGGTATATATCTGAAGAAAATGAGAACACTAATTCAAAAAGATATATGCACCCCAATGTTCATAGCAGCATTATTTACAATGGCCAAGATATAAAAGCAATCCAAGTGTCCAACAACAGATGAATGGATAACAAAGATGTGGTATAGGGCTTCCCTGATGGCGTAGCCAAAAGTAAAAAAAAAAAAATAAAAAAAAAAAAAAAAAAAAAACAGGACCAGGACAGAACAAAATCAAAAAGGACCTATACTATACAAGTAATCATTAGGGATTAAAAAAATGGCCATAAATTCACATATTGAGGAGAGTAAACAATTAATGAATATTATGTAAAAGCAGAAGACAACAGATTCACAGGATGAGTTAAAAAAAAAAAGATGTGGTATATACATACAATGGAATACTATTTAGCCATAAAAAAGAATGAAATTTTGCTATTTGCAACAACATGGATGGACCTGGAGAATATTATGCTAAGTGAAATAAGTCAGACAAAGAAAGATTAATACTGTGTATTATTACTTATATATGGAATCTAAAAAGTAAAATGAATGAATATAACAAAAGAGAAACAGACTCACAGATATAGAAACAAACTAGTGGTTACCTGTACGGAGGGGGACGGGGAATGGGGGAGGAGGGAGGAGCAAGACAGGGGCAGGGAGTTAAGAAGTACAAACTACTATGTATGTATAAAATAAATAAGGTACAAGGATATAATGTACAGCACAGGGAATATAGCCAATATTTTTTAACAACTTTATATGGAGTATAATCTATAAAAATTCTGACCTTGTCACCTAAAACTAATATATTATAAATCAACTATCCCCCAATTAAAATAAACAAACACACTGTAATGTAACTTTTAATTACATACCATTTAATACAACTTTCTAGATTAATAACCCAATACCTGAAACATATACTAAATCAGTTTGAACCATTAATTTAATGTTTCAAAAATGGAAAACGACACATAACAATGTATTCAAATTCAAAAAGTATATACTTCTTGATGAACCATATAGATACATCTTAAGTTGGTAAAAAAAATTATAAGAATATAATCCACACACTTTTCACAAAAAAGTAAATAGTACACCTTTTATTATGCGATACCTATTATATGGCAATATTATATAGCAAATAATCCAGTTTTCTCTATTACATGGAATAAAAGTAAATCTATAATAATCATAAGGAAAAAAGCCTCAATTCTCCAAAAATAATCTATCCAACAATTACAACTCAAAAGCAGTGGGATGGGAGAAGGAAACATTACTGCGCCATTACTGTCACAAAGGCCATGATTCACAGAAGGATACTCTTCTTACATATATGTTTCTACACTAGGCATATATGTTCTTCTTACATATATGTTCTACACTAGGCATAATGTTCTTCTTACATATATGTTCTACACTAGGCATAATTCTAACTAACATCTAAAATCATAAAGGATAAGAAACCACAAGTTTAGAAGAGGAAGGAGGGGCAAGAGGTAAGCACAGCTGCAGCTCCCCTAGGTCATCAATATTATAATATCATAATGACAAGCCTAGACTGAAAATAAAAGAGATAAGTTATGTTGTATATGCTCAGGAAAAGGATAAATCTTGGTCCTTACAACTGTATGCTTCCATTATCTAGAAAAACCACTAATCTGGAAAATCTCACATCCTGATGACGCTTGACGTGAAATTACTGTATTTGCTTCAGTAAACATTCATCACACTATCAGTTTTCTGATGCAGTTAAAAAATTAAATTGGAAATACCAAAAAATGTCACTGCTTTAAAACATACCCTATATGCTTCCTAAAAGGGAAATGTAGAGTTACAAAGAGGACACATATTGTTCCTCCCAATTTAGGTATACTTCTCAAAAAACACAATAAAAGACAGAAATGATACTTATTCATATATTTGCAAAAGCTGTTGACAGATGTAACATTTTTAATCTAAACCTCCCCTGGAGTCTCCCTACCCAGCAAAAACCCTACCACCACCATGACTGTATTTTCACATTTCCCTTCATTTATTCTCTATCTGGAGAGCAGGAAATAAAAGACTTCTTGAACCCTCTGCCAGTAAGTGTCAATAACAAAATCTCAGAAGCTTTGGTTAATGGGAAAAGAACTGTTACATCACGTTTAAACTAAACCCTATTCATTTTTCTTTACGTAAATAATCTTTAAAAAACAAAAACACAACCTTATGATTCTGAGTTTGGCTTGCTAAAAAGAAAAAAGTAGCCTTTATGACAGGAAATACATTGCCAAAAGTAAATCTATAAGTCTCAATACTGCTTTCTCTTATTTTACTTATAAAAACTGCTGCAACAAGGGAAGCAAATATGGACACATGTAATTCAAAAAACCATGAGGCATGACTCACTTGAAATAATGCTGTTTCCCAAAATGTATTCCCTGATATGTCAGTCCCTGAAGAGAGGATTCTATAGTCCAGTAAGTTTGGAAAACTCTTCCTGTTTGAGAGGTTCACCACACACTATTAAAGGCTAGGTTCTGAGAAGTCGCACAGTAAACAAACATAACTTATTTGGCCCAGTATTAGACAAACTATTTTGACTTCAAAACCTGTTTTTCTTATTTACTTGTTTTCTTTTAGTGTACCTATCAACATCCCAAGATAGTAAAAATTCCACAGAATACGTTATAAATACTTTATACTTTATACAGTATAGTTATCCATAATAAATATAGAAGATATTATAGATGCTTCTAGCTAGTATCATCATTAATGCAAAGAAAACACAAAAACAGGACAGTTATTACAGCAAAAAATTGAGGGGGTGAGGGCAGAAGAGGCTATTGGTTCAATTCTGGTGAGCTTTTTGGTGGGGGAGGGCAAGAGGAAAGAAGGGAGTCTCGTATT
Organism: Neophocaena asiaeorientalis asiaeorientalis; assembly: GCF_003031525.2. Classification (NCBI taxonomy): domain Eukaryota; kingdom Metazoa; phylum Chordata; class Mammalia; order Artiodactyla; family Phocoenidae; genus Neophocaena; species Neophocaena asiaeorientalis. The sequence continues at coordinate 1,369,105 of NW_020172463.1, read as the reverse complement.
TTAAAAAACAAGACCAGCTCACCACATTCCTACTGAGGCAATCTGAACATCTAACAAAAATATGTGTGCCACAAGGGGGAGCCATTCCCCATCACATCTGGCATATCCTTTCAAATTAAAACATATAACAAGAAATAACATATAATCAACATTTCAAAAATATCCATGTAACTATAACTAAAATAAGAATAAAATTGTTATTAATCATTTTTAAACTAGTACAAAAAGGAAAAAGTCTCTCAATTAGAACATCTGGTACCTGCTATAACAGATCAGTTCAAAAGCATTCAAGGAGGACATGACAAGCACAACTGGTCAAAATGAAAATTCAGTACAAAGGCTGGCAGTGGTCAAAGATGGTATGTCAAATCATCTTTACTGGCCTAGCATGGTGAATGACCCATGAATTCAATAAATGTTAGTTCTCTCCCCTCATTTTGCAGAGAGGCAAGGCTAACAGATCCGACCAGATTTAATAACTGTTTCACTATTAAAATATTAGCCATTTAATTATGAGTTAACACTTGACATAAATTATTTGCTACAAGCAACTCAGAACCAGGCTAAAATAAAAAATAAGATTTAGAGTTTGGGGGAGGGAAAAGGGTGATTAGAAGATAATTGCCCCAGTTTTCATATTCTCACAGTTCTTACTACAGAGTTTGGAGTGCATGCTGATTAAATATTGTATGGCAAGACAGAAATCTCAATTGTTTCTTGACAGATAAAACTCCTGTCTTACTTGCCTTTCTGTTTCCCTACCATCAAAGGCACAGGAGAACGATCAATGTCCAAATGAGTATTTGAAGAAAATAGAGATGGCAGAAAAACTAAGACAGATGTGGATGAGTTCAAATGGCTAAAAACTCTTCCCAAGCATGTATGCTCACTTCTGAGCAATGTTACTGTGTCACTCCTATCATCAAGAAGTGAATCTGGGTTTGGCCTCATGACTTCCTTTGGCCAATGGGACATCAGCAAACACAAAACAAGCAGAGGCTTGCCCCCTCTTTCTGCTCTATTTACCCTGCAACTATCAACATGTGTACAAGCCCAGGCTAACCTGCTAAATGATGAGAAAAATGTGATTATCGCCCCAATCGACATTGCACCAAACCGCCAGACAAATAAGCAAGGTCTCCTAAGACCAACTGACCAGCAAACCATCAGACATGGTTGAGGCCATGCCGCCCACAGCTGAGCTGACAAAGACTGTCCAGAGAGTCCAACAGATTGTGAGAAAAATCTTTAAGCCACTTAGTTTTGAGGGTTTCGGTTTGATTTGCAGCAAAATAACTGATATAGATATGTTACAAACTTTCTACAAAAATCCATTTCTATTCTCAAATAGAATTTTATTTCATACAGTTTGTTTGATATTATACCACTAACATCAGAAAAATGACATGACCTATAAGACAATATATAATTCTACCACGTCTTCAGATTCTTCAGGCAATCGGCAGGGATATAGATGAAGACGAAATATAGAATTATGCAAGTAAAAAGAATTCCAAAATCAAAGAACAGGATGTCTTGATCCTTTTGTCAGTATTGTGTATGTGCATGTGCACGTGCATGTGTGTTAACATATATATACCCATACACACACAAAAAAATCTCAAGTTAACATGTTTCAAGGATAAAGGCTAAACAAATGCAAAAATGAATTTCTGTGACAACTACAGAGTATTATCACAAAGAAAAGCATTATCACTATAAAGATCATAGAAACAGCTACATCTTACCTATACTGTCCTCTTTTAGTTTCTACAGAATTTAGGGCAAATTCTTTTCGCTGCTCTGGTTTTAATTAAACAAACAACCAAACAAAACTGGTCTGCAGAAAACAACTTCCTCAGTCTTCTAAGCTCTTAAAAAAACAAGCAAAGTAAAAATCCAGTTTGGGGAAACATCAAATGACCAGTTCAGGAAAGCTTTTCGCTAGATACTCCTCTTCATACCATAGGAATGGCTGGATCTGGAGGATACTGAGGTAAAGGCACATGGACCGTGCACAGGCAGCTTCCTGCCACGAAATCTAAAGCTGCAGAACTAAAAGCAGTCCTTTGGCTTCCCTGGTGGCACAGTGGTTAAGAATCCAGCTGCCAATGCAGGGGACAGGGTTCGAGCCCTGGTCCGGGAAGATCCCACATGCCGCGGAGCAGCTAAGCCCATGCACCACAACTACTGAGCCTGCACTCTAGAGCCCGCGAGCCACAACTACTGAGCCCGTGTGCCACAAAGACTGAAACCCACACGTCTAGAGCCCATGCTCCACAAGAAGAAGCCACCGCAATGAGAAGCCTGTGCACCACAACAGAGTAGTCCCCGCTCACCACAACTAGGGAGCAGCAGCGAAGACCCAACACAGCCTAATTAATTAATTATTTAAAAGCAGTCCTTGCAGATCACATAGATAGGGGGCCAGAGCCACAACTGGTAACAAAGAGGATGCATCTGCCTAGAGTTCCCTCTGTGCCATACGTATTATCCAAGAACCCTAAGAGGTAATGGCAACTAGGGTAGGTGGCACTTCAAGGACTTGAGACCCACAACCTAGCCACACACTGGCATGATTAACAAGTCCCAGCATCACGTATTTAATAAAAGGAAGCATGGTTTTCATGTTGTACACACTGCATAAATTAGGATGAAAATTATCATTTAATAAAAAATTAATAATTCCTAACCTTAAAAGCTATCTGAAAAGCAAATGTAAGTATTGTGACGTTTAAAAGATGATGGAAATAACTTGCATAGTATGGCAGCAGAAAGTTTATGATACAGTGGAAACAAATCACATTGGAAGTCAAGAGGCCTACCATAAAACCTAGCACTTAGCAGACATAATAAATGAAAAACAAATGAATGATCTAATACCAAAGGACTTTGGGCAATTATTTCTTCTCTCACTGTTTCCTCATTGCTAAAATTAAATTGTAATGAAGAGTAAATGAGTTATTACATATAAAGTGCTTAGAATAGTTCCTGGCAGTCAGCATTCAATAAATATAGTAGATACTATCACTAGATGACAGTCTAGTTCTACCACTAAACACAGGTGTAATCTCAGACAAATTATTAACCATTCTGAAATTCTATAAAATGACAGGGCTAGTGACAGATGCTCTACAGCTCCCTTTCGGCTCTAAAAAAATATTTAAATTCCAATTCTCAAACATGTTATATAGGCAATAAGTACCCCCCACACACACATTAAAATTTTAAATACCAGCATATTTTCTAGATTTCAGTATATTACACAATGTACACCAAACATACTGTGGGGTGGGGGGTTGGTATGAGAGGATGTTATTGCATGTCCAGACTATCATTTAAGGTGGAGACTATAACTTGAACACATATCAAAAAAAGAAATATACTCAAAATAAGGAAAAGAGACCTGGATGAAGTTTAAGGAAATTCTGTTCTATTCCTGGCACTGTTGTGTAACCTGGCACTGAGTAACCTTAAAACCCTAAGTTACTCCTATCTACGTTTGTTTAAGTTGAGAAAGTTCAGGATAGATGATCACTAAAAGATCCCTTTGAAACTTTCTTCACTTTTTTCCTCTTTCCAAACTAGAATGTCAATTATTACTTATAATACCGAAAGTTTAGCACAAATAAATGTGAAAATTGGTTGATCTTTGAACTAAGCAGTCTCTGCTCTGAGAATGAGTAACAATGCACCAGACTTAGATGGGCCTACATTCACTTCCAAGAGCAAGTGGACTGGATTCTGCCTCTGCTTTTTTTTTTTTTTTTTTTTGTGGTACGCAGGCCTCTCACCGCTGTGGCCTCTCCCGTTGCGGAGCACAGGCTCCGGACGCGCAGGCTCAGCGGCCATGGCTCACGGGCCCAGCCGCTCCGCAGCATGTGGGATCTTCCCAGACCGGGGCACGAACCCGTGTCCCCTGCATCGGCAGGCGGACTCTCAACCACTGCGCCACCAGGGAAGCCCTGTCTCTGCTTTTAAAATAATCTATATTCTACAACACAGAGAAGGGTAGGAAATAGAAAGTAGCTCAATATATGCACTGGTCTGCTCATTTTCTCACATAATCACATATTTAACTGATGATTCCTTTGTATCACAATATATTTAATAGCCAACATTTATTCAGCACCTTCCACATGATGAATGCAATGCTAAGCATTAAAGCATTACTGCATAAAGCAAGAAGACAATTTTAAGTGATGTTCAAGTAAGAGAACTATTGTATGGACTGGAAAAATACATAGCGAAATTCATTTCACTTCCAAAATAAATCCATGGTAAAAAGGACAACAGAATCTTAATTATTTCACTGATTTTCTTTAAAAAAAAAAAAAAAAAACACAGATAAATAGAAGCTGAAATTTAACCTCTAGCGTTCACATCAAGAAAGTAATTTATTCTTAATATTCCCAAGAGGTTTCATTATATTCTTATCTCTTTATTTCAAACGTATAGCAAAATGAGGAACAAAGAACAGAAACTTGCCTAAAACATATAATTAAGTTAAAATAAAAAAACTAAAACCTCTTACCTGAGCATGAAAATTGGACATAGTTGTTGTCTCTATATCCTTCTTTCCCAATATCTCCATTTTCACTGGTGAATTGGGAAAATTAAATGAAAAGTAGTCTAAAAAATCAGGTAAATAAGTAGCTGCCCCATGAACAATACCCATTACATAGAAAGCTGCAGAGTTCTCGTTTTCACTGAACACCAGACCCACAAACTCTTCTGCAAACCTCTCCATCTCCACAGGAGACAGGTGGGAGAGTTCATTGCTGTAGGCGTGGATAACTGATGCACCTCCATTAGGCTGGTGCTCAATATGAATGAGCTGTTTGAACTCCAAAGTGTCCAACCTTTTGAGGTTGTTCTGAACCCGTGGCTCCTTTAATGAGACAAATGGAAACTCACTGTTCTCTGGAATTTTGGAATCATAGTTCTTGGTATCCAAATTCTTTCCACTGTAATCCTTTATGTTATCATTTAGGATGCCTTTGGCTTCTTGATCTTCAACATCAGACAGCAATCCTGAGCAGATGGTTTGAATAGATTTGCTATACATTTTTGGACGCTTCCGTTTTTCATTCTCTTTGTGTTTCTTTTTCTTCTTCTTCTTTGCCTTCTTAATTTGTAAGTCTTCTACACTTGTTTTTGGTTTCTCCTTCCCACCTGTTGGGAAACATTTTTTTTGAAACTCTGTATTTTAGTTTCTTTAAAAACCATGCTTTAGCAATTGTTTTATAATAAATAAGCAAAATTCACTCAGAATGAAGTTTATATTTGGGACTTGTTTTACACAGTATTGACAATCATAATTTAGTCAGGTTCTTTCCCTCTCTCTCCACACACACAGGCACAAACACACAGAGGAAGGCTTAAGAAAAAGTTATGCCTAGAGTGCATGGTACCATTCTGACATGTAGCAGATGCTCAATCAGTATTTACTGAAGTAACAAAACGAATGCTTTAGAAACCATAATCTTCAAATTCTAAATACAGAAAGTCAGAAATGGAAAGATGAACAAAAGTCAATATGAACAATGCCCTGCAGATGCTTTCCATCGATATATATCATTTTTACTTTAAATTCTTAAAAATTGCATATAGGTGTCAAGACTTACAAATCATAAAAGGAGAAAAATACTTGCATAGTGTATCAGCAACAAACATAGCAATTCCTTAGCTTTTTACCATGTGTCCTCCTTGGTAAAGTACTCTTTCATCCAAAATGGGCTATGTTAGATCTACTAGAGTCTACAAAGTTTCCAGTGAAGACCTAACAAGGTACCATAAGAGATGACAAAATTAGAATCATTTATCATGTCCTAAGTACAAATGATATCCATGTACTGGTAAAGAGAGAAATTTAAAAAAGGAAAGAAAGAAAGAAAAAGATATGGGTCATAGTAAGTTTATATATTAATGAGTTTCTGTAACCAAAGGCAAGTAGACCCTGGACTCAGTAATTCAGAAATCCAAAGAATAAAAGATTAATCCACAGAGGCTATACAGCTATAGAATTTAAGTGTACATATATAAATACAACATTATCACAGTATACTTATTTCTATACGATACGAAAAATAGAAAAGAGTAAACATCCTCACGAGAAAATATTATGCTTCCTAAGATAATATGAAAAAAGTCATTAAGATAACAGTTGAGGAAAGAAGGCATTCACTGTTTCCATCTGTTATTTCACTTTCATAGATAACCTGTCATGAACTAAGTTTTCTCAACCTGCTTCTTTAGCCAAATTCTTCCATCCTCACATATCTCTATTATTCTTTTCTGTCTCTGGTGAATGAGATGTCCTGCCTACTTCCCCAAAATAAGTCCATCCCATCAACTCCAAAACCCTTGCTTAAAGTTCTCTATCCTCTTCTTTTGACCATCAAACTTCTTATAAAAAACTGCAATGCCCAGTGCCTTCCCTTTATTAACCGACCATTCTTATCCCCTAAATTCTAGGTCTGCTTCCAGTCTACTCAAATTTACTTTCCCAGAATGTTCATATATCAAATCCAATGATATTCTCTCAAATCACTTCCTGATCTCTCCAATGTTTTATGTAATTACCCAACTCATCCTTGATTATTTTTTACTTCCATGATACTACTGCCTTAATTTTTGGTCTAAAAGCCTCATGACTATCTCTCATCCTTAATGCGGGAGCCATATTAATCATTCTATACGTTTTATATATTGCTTTGATCATGTTCATCCCTTGACTCAACTGCTTTCAAGCGTTCTCAAATACAACCTCTTCAGTCTGGAATCCAGGGTCAATGCCCTCCAGTACGCCATGCTCTGGTCCAATCTGCACTACTTACAATTTCTTATGAAACATACCTAGTCCAACTTTATCTTTCTACTACTGGCAAAGGCATTTTCTTTCCCTAAAATATCCTTGCCCTGCCTAGTACTTACTACTGAACTCTTTCTTACCCATCCTTTAAAGACTACTCTTACATCATCTTCTTCATTTTGTTTTCCCTCATCTTTGTAGTTGGAACTGAAATCACTTCACTCTAAACTCATGTTATTATATATTCTATATCTATGAATATGGTCATATAAAGTTATTATTTTTTCATTCATAGGATGCCTGTATAATATATGTCCTTCAGGATACTGTATGAGTGAAACAAATAACTTGGATGAATTCAGAGTGAAACACTTTTTTTTACCAATCATCAAATCCCTCCTGGCATCTAGTACACTGCTACAGATGAACATTTAATGACTCCATGAATGCAAAGATTTCTCTCACCAACAGACTACCTGAAGTTCATAGGTTTTTTCCCTTGTCTCCCATTCAGTCAGTTTTTCACCATATGAATACTATCACTAAATCCTAACCCTGAAACAACAACCATAAATATTCTCTCAAGTTCATAGCAATTCTTGAAAAAGCAAAGTTTAATGTTAATAATAAACTATCTCTTCTAAAAATTCGTAAGTATGCAATGGAGACCAAATTGGTATCATTATGAAAAGCAAAACTAAAACTCTGTCAACATTATTGATTATGCAGGTTTGCAAAGTCATAAAATGCAACACTTAAAACAGTGTTAATTTTCTCGAGTCTACATGTAAGTAGCTTTAAAATATATTAACAAATTCATACTTGCTACCCAGGTATAAACTATCAAAACATCAGATTCAGGTTAAAATCTTAGGAAAAAATTAATAATAGAAAGTTAAGGGCTTCCCTGGTGGCACAGTGGTTGAGAGTCCGCCTGCTGATACAGGGGACGCGGGTTCGTGCCCCGGTTCGGGAAGATCCCACATGTCGCGGAGCGGCGGGGGCCGTGAGCCATGGCTGCTGAGCCTGCACGTCTGGAGCCTGTGCTCCGCAACGGGAGAGGCCACAGCAGTGAGAGGCCCGCGTACCGCAAAAAAAACAAAACAAAACAAAAAAAAAGGAGTTAATCAAAATGAAAGATAAAAGAGGTTTATATTCAATATATGTAAGTAAAATCCAAATGAGTCAAGCAAAAAAGACAGTAGTGTATTAAAAAACAGGACTTAAAGTTTAACGGGCTTAGGTATAATTAATAACTAAACTGGAAATACATGTAAAATTGTACAAATTAAATGGTGTGCCAAAATAAGCAGAATTTCATTTGAATGAAAATATAAGCTTAATATCCTATTATATTTACAACTAACACATATTTTAAAGTTAAAATAGTAAATATCCAGTCATGTTACTTTAAAATAAAATAGGTACAACAGTTTGTCTATTTCTTAGTCACAAGGATGGATGAAAACAGTAGTAGTATAATAGAAACTGGAAAATACAAACTAATAAGAAATTAGTCAAGAGACTATTATATTGAGCATCAAGTAATTAAACTTCCATGACAAACTACTCTGTAATTAAAGTCAGCACAGTGTGCAGAAAAGAGTTAAACATAACACATCTGAGACTGCTACCCTCAGGCCTGCTTGCAAGGGTGGTCTCTGGCTGGTATCTGAGAACTTGTATTTTGGGAAGGTTACTACCATTCCCTCATAAGAGTGGCTCACTGTACCTGAACTGTTTGTGCAAACAATATGGTTTACATTGAACACCTGTTTTCCTTCTGGAATTTTGCTACATGCTACACAGGGGGAGCCTATGTGACCAGCTCCCAGTAGACACCCTGACTATTGAGTTTCTAATGAGCTTCCCTGGTAGACAACATTTCACATATTTTATCACAATTCACTGCTGGAAGAATTAAGTGCATCCTTTGTGACTCCACTAGGAGAGGACTCTTGGAAGCTTGTGCCTAGCTTCCTCCAGAAATTGCCACATGTGCCTTTTCTCCTTACTAATTTTACTTTGTATACTCCACTATAATAAACCACAGCCATGAGTACAAATTTATGCTGAGTCTTGTGAATCCTCCCAGCAAATCATCAAACCTGGGGGTAGTCTTGGGGATCCCCCCTCAGTGGGTACAAGTAAAATGCATTCTTTACATTTAAATCAAATCAAGGCACTAGCCTTTACTAGGTAATTTTTTTAAAAGTTTTATACAATCTCTCACTCATTTAATGTCTTGGAATGATACATGAAATGCAACAGATACATATGTAGGAAATTTTTAAATACTTAAGGAGATAAGATCATTTTGAATACTAATGTTTTTCTCTTATACTAAAAGGTATTTAAAGTACATATTTACTCTAAATTCGTAATTCTTCAAACGGAGCCCAATAAATCAGAACTATAGTGTTTTTTTTAAAGGATCCTGGTAAATACCTATAACGGAAAGAATTGCTAAGTAATATGGACCCTCAAAAAGTATAAAAGTATAAGGTTAATGCGAGACCCTCCCCACAAAGAGCCACACACATATGCACAGTTGACCTCAAACACACACATACACACACACACACCAAGTAGACACACACATGCACAGATAGCCAAAGAGAATCTGACACAGAGAGAAATGGAGACACACACACAGTCAGAAGAAAGAGGCACTCATACAGAGACAGAAAAAAACCACACACACAAACAGATAAAAAAAACAGCATGCGTTGTTAATGGCAAATTATTTTTTAAAAATCTTTAAAAATCACAAAATCACTGGAATTAATTTCCACTCCTAACCTTAGTATATTTTTAGTGTTAATAAAGGAAAAATAAAGGTTGCCCAGAGATACTGGATATGATTTCATATCTAATATGGGAAGTAATATATATATATATAATTCCATTATCATACACAGAAACAAAGCAGTAATTAGCTTAGCTATTTTCAACCTTTGGTCTTTGGGGAATGACTTTCCTTTTTTGGCACAGCAACATCTTCGCTCCTCCTGTCATGAATTACCTACCTGTGACCTTTAGTACACTACCAATAACCTTGAACACTGGCTTCTTTTCATCCCCTTTCTACCTGCTCGTCAGCAAGCTTCACTGATATGCTATAATGATAAAATTTACTCTCAAGAATACTATAATCATAACATCCATGTTCTCACACCTTATCAATAAACAACAAAACGGCTGAAACACATAAGTGTACTCAGAAAAAGTAGTTGGTAGACATTAGTTATAAAAGGATGAGCTAAATAAGCTTATGTTTCAAATTTATTTGTTCCTTTAAACTGTTTCTAATAAAGCAAACTCCTATTTTATCAGTGAAAAACATTTACAAGATTTCTGCATCAATAAAACATTTCTGGCATGTATATAATCATGTACATATTTCTAGTCATAATGCAGTTTTTAATGAAAATGTGGAAGAAATAAGACTGGTGTGGAGTAACAGTTAGTTACTTTATTTTTTTCCCCCTTTTAAAAAAAAATTTTTTTTTTTTTTGGCCGTGCCCCGCAGCATGCGGGACCTTAGTTCCTGGACTAGGATCAAACCGTGCCCCCTGCAATGGAAGCACAGACTCTTAACCACTGGGCCACCAGGGAAGTCCCATGGAGTGAGAGTTAGCATCTACTGTCAGATATTCAAGTGTCATCACCAATCAATCAATGCCTGCGTCTGCCATAGCTTGCAATTGTTAGCATTATCAGAAGGAGAAAATTTTAAGGAGAGAATAAAAGTTGAAAGCCATAAAAGAAAAAGGGACATAAAGTAGTAAATAATAGGATACTTACTGCCCCCACTTAACTGATTCTCTTGTTGCTCCAGGACACCAGTAAAAAAGGATGCCTTTCCCTGATCGTAAGGCTCACTTGGGAAATGGCCGGCCACACAAGCAGAACAAACTGTTTTTGCCAGATAGTAGCAATAGCTTACACTTACTCAGTGCTTACCATGGGACAGGCACAATTTCTCAAATTAATCATGTTTTTATTCATTTAATTATCTATATACTACCCACTAGGAGGGGAGATAGTTTTGTCATTGTTTTTAATCACAAGAGTTAATCTTTCATGTGTTTATAAGTAACATTCATAGCTACTTATTGAATACCTGAGGGCTAGACAACTGTACTTGGCACTTCCCCCTTACTTTACCTCATTTAATCTCTGCAACCCTGTAAGACAGTAATTATTATTTACCTCCATTTTACAATAAATTGATTTGCCTATGGTCATCCCAGAGGTCACCAATTTATTTCCAAATCTATCTCTTTTTTTCCCCTCTATCATCACTAGGTTTTAGTTTAGCTCGATTCAAAATACCTCTTAAATTTTTCATTTACTTCAAAGTCAAGGTTACCACTGTATATTACTGGAAAATCTCCACTTTTCAGGCTATTTAAAATTCTGTTTGCACATGTAATTTCTAGGTTCACATACTTGACATTAATCGTATGTTAGGAATCTAACATTCAACCAAGTGACAGGAATTTACATCACTGTACAGACGGATAACAAAATGACTATATGACTAAACCAATAGGGTAAAAATAAGAAAACATTTCAAGTGTTAATCATTAGCTGCTGTAGAGCACTAGTGTGATTATATTCAACTCCTGCCTCAAAGGCTTACAGTCTATTTAGACAACATAGATAAAACACACTGGCAAAAAAATAGAAGAAAAGGACCATGAGCATTCACCAAGTAGCCATCAACTTAAGCTCTGACATGTTTCTTCAAGGTCAAAAGAATTTTATAGAAAATAAAGTTCTGACAAGTAGAAAATAGAGCTTAGACAAAGTGCCACCAAAGAACATCTGGAAACAAAGAATGAAATGAAATTATAGAATCTAATACTGTTTACTTTAAATAATATAAATTAACCAGTAATTTCATTGCACCTACAGTGCTATGGCCTTTTCTCCCTTATGCAGATAGAAAGGCTTATCCACACATAAATTCAATATGAAATTAATCAAAGTCAACGTGTTCTGATCCACAAATTGTTAACTTGATGAGGCAGCAAATGAATTTGCTAGCTATCTAGCAACCAAATGCCACTGATTCTTCTTACCTTGCTATCTAAGTGAATTTAAAACTATCCTTCTATCACAAATTCTCTCTGGAAAAGTTCAGATTTATTGACAGGATTTATATTATTACCTCACCATCCACCCCTATGTATAAACAACAACTAAAAATAGTTGTAATGAGAAAAAACAGGAAACAAAAAGAGGATATTCTTAAGCATGCAAGAAACAAACAGTAAAACAACACCTTCTTATTTAGCTCAGAGTAAAATGCTCCCTCTAAATCCCAGACTATGCTATGGTGATTATCATCAAATACTGGTAAGATCACTTCCTCCACCATAACTATCATGCTAAAAATTTCTTTAGCCTTTTATTTTAGATTATCTAAATATGGATAAAGACTAGTAATATAAACACAGAGTTAGAGAACCTATTTTCAAATAATTTAAGGAACTTTATAATTACCTTTAGTACTTTCTAATAACTCACTAAATAAATATACTAAAGACATATTACTACACAGATTAGAAAACCTCACTATTATATTTACTTTTCATAGTCTGACCACAAATGTTTATTCCCAGCAAAATTCAGCACCAAATAACATTTCTTACTTTAATCACTAAGCCAATACATATATACTGAACAATGTAACACAGTACAACTGAAATCACTTAATATAAACTTACTTTTCAGCAAAATCTTTACTTCTCCATTTTCTTTCTTGATCTCATTCATTATTTTATGCTTCTTTTTTTCTCTTTCCTTTTCTTTATCCCTTTCTTTAATTTTGTCTTTGATTTTATCTAAAAGACAAAATAAATATTTAAAACTATTTTAAAATTTTATTTTTTTCATGAACTACAGTGAAATTTCTAGAATTACAACACACAAAGAAAAACAAACATGCTTTTTTTTCTTTCTCTAAGGTTTTAGTTATTTATAAATTTCCTTTCATATATTGAACACTGGAATACATAATACATCATAAACTATCAAAATTTATCACTACACATTTTATTCTAAAGATTATTCTTCACATACTTCATGTCCAATACAACAACAAACTAACTTCAAATCACTTAAAGTAAGTGGCTAACTTTAATCGAGAGAGTAAACTACAACGGAAAAGGGGCTAATTTTGAAGCTGGGCACATCTGGATTGGTTAACATAACACTGGAAAAAATACTCATTCTCAATATTCTAATATGTAAAATAATGGTTGATATCTTTCTCATGAGTTACTACAAGGACTAAATGAAGAAAGATATAAAATGACTACCCAGAGCCTGGTATATATATATAAGACTAGATGTTAGTTCCCTTATACTTGCACCTTTTAAAAAAGATATGACTGACATGGCTAACTGGTGATATTATGATATTAAAATAAAGGGTATAGGAACTCTAAGAATCAATGACCTGCATTCTAAAAATTCAAACTTTGTGTGTATAAAATTATTCGATGTCCTTTTAATTATTGTTGTTCAATCAAGCTCCTATGCACCCAACAAAAGACGAAATGCAGAGGAGAATTTTAAAATAGTGATGAAATCCTTGTCTTCAAAAAGCTTACTACTGATTAAAAAGCTATGATGGAAACACACAAAACTGCAAAAAGCCTGTAATGTAACACCCAAGATTATATAACATATATGCCAATTGCATAATTTCTTAAAATCCCTCCTTACTTCTCTTTCTATAAATACTACCCTAAGTTCAGGTCCTAGTCACCTAATGTTTAGATTACTGTCTTGATCAGCTCTGCAAACAGAAATATAATGGTTACCACATACGTAAATTTAAATTTTCTAGTAGTCACATTAGAAACAAAACAAAACTAGTGAAATTAATTTTAGTAATATTTTATTTAGCCAATATATCTAAATCATTTCAACATGGAACCAATACTAAAAACGTACTGAGATATTTTACATTCCTTTTTTCCTAATAAGATTTCAAATTCCAGTCTATATTTTACACTTATGGCACATTTCAATTCAAAGTAGCTCAACTTTAACTGTTCAAAAGCCACATGAGGACTTCCCTGGTGGCACAGTGGTTAAGAATCCACCTGCCAATGCAGGAGCCATGGGTTCGAGCCCTGGTCCAGGAAGATCCCACATGCCGTGGATCAACTAAGTCCATGTGCCACAACTACTGAGCCTGCGCTCTAGAGCTGGCAAGCCACAACTACTGAGCCCACGTGCCACAACTACTGAAGCCCGCTCGCTTAGAGCCCATGCTCCACAACAAGAGAAGCCACCGCAATGAGAAACCCACACACCACAACGAAGAGCAGCCCCCGCTCGCTACAACTAGAGAAAGCCCGCATGCAGCAACGAAGGCCCAAAGCAGCCAAAAATTAAATTAATTAAAAAAAAAAAAAAGCCACGAGTCTAGGGGCTACCATACTGAACGACTCTCCAAACTACTTAACTAGATAATTCTCAAAAAAGTTAAATCTATGTATTTAATAAACATTTTAAAACTTATTAATTTAAAAAACACAAATTCAAACAAGGTATTTTCACCTATCAAACTGACAAAGTGCTTTTTTTAAAGTGATAATACTCAAAGCAGATGAGAGGACAGTTGATGGCTGAGCAAACTAAAACAGGGATTCACTGACTTAACAAATACACATTGCTGAGTATAAGAAAAAGTTAGGGACACAGAGATGAAAAATCTAGATAAAGTCCTCATATGTTCATATACAACTTATTCTAAAATTCTAGAATAGATTAAGCTGTTCTCACACTTCAGATTGGCTCACTACTCTTAATTTTTGCTGTTTTAAAGTCCTTGAAAACATGTCATAGGCTGTCATCCAGCCATAAAATGTCAGTACAAATAGCTGGAGCTCAGACACATATATAAGTTAATATTGCCTAAGTAACTACACATTTTTAAATGAACTAGTTATATATCGTTAACCACAACTGAAGAAAATAGTCATCTGAAATGTCTCAGCATTTCTTTTCCCTATTAATCTTATTAACCTAAAAGTATTATTTCAATAATTATTAAACTTTTAGAAGTTTATTAAAGTATAATATACATACAGAAAAAAGCACATAAGTATACAGCTCAATTTTCACAAAAATGAACAGCACCCGGAACCCATCTCAGGTACCCCCTTCCAGTCTTTATTATGCAGCACTGCTAAGGGTAACCACGATCCTGACTTCCAACCCCACAGATTAAAATAACTATAGAATTTTAATGACATATATAAAGAATATGATACACTATAAACCATCACAGTCACAAAACAAGTTTTTTTCAGAATAAAATTAAACTAGTTTCTCAGGAAATAAAACTATAATATAATATGACCCAATTTTTATAGACTTTATTTATAAATATACTTATTTATAGACATTATAGACTTTATTTTTTAGAGTAGTTTTAGTTTCCCAGCAAAATGGAACAGAAGACAGAGATTTCTCATATATACCTCCTGCCTCTACACATCACAATTTTTTTTAATTTATGATTAATATACACATTCAGAAAACAGACTGAAAGATAACAGTGCAAATCATTAAAAGCCATTACTTTTATTTTTTTTAACATCTTTATTGGAGTATAACTGCTTTACAATGGTGTGTTAGTTTCTGCTGTATAACAAAGTGAATCAGCTATACATATACATATATCCCCATATCCCCTCCCTCTTGCGTCTCCCTCCCACCCTCCCTATCCCACCCCTCTAGGTGGTCACAAAGCACAGAGCTGATCTCTGTGCTATGCGGCTGCTTCCCACTAGCTATCTATTTTACATTTGGTAGTGTATATATGTCAATGCCACTCTCTCACTTCGTCCCAGCTTATCCTTCCCCGTCCCCGTGTCCTCAAGTCCATTCTCTTTGTCTGCGTCTTTATTCCTGTCCTGCCTCTAGGTTCTTCAGAACCTTTTTTTTTTTTAGATGCCATATGTATGTGTTAGCATACGGTATTTGTTTTTCTCTTTCTGACTTAATTCACTCTGTAGGACAGACTCTAGGTCCATCCACCTCACTACAAATAACTCAATTTCATTTCTTTTTGTAAGCCATTACTTTTAAGTGGCAAAAAGTTTCTAAGTTTCTGCAATAGGAGCATATTAGTTTTGTAATACAGGAAAAGGGGTTTTGAAATATGCCTTCAAGTATGGTATTAAATAGTTCAAGTAAAAATAAGTTGAAGGTGTGAAGTCATTATACAAAAAACACCTATGGAAACAAAAACAGTGGCATAGTCAAGACTATAAGAGTGACTGATGACATAACTGCATTTACCTCCTACCCTATACTACACCCAAAACCTTCAAAGCAAAGGAAGCAAAAACAAATCAGTCTATATATACATAGTAGAAAAGCATTTCTTTCTCTTTTTCTTTTTTTTAAATAAAGACTTTATATTTTTTGGCTGCGTCGGGTCTTAGTTGCGGCACGTGGGTTTCTCTCTAGTTGTGGCCTGAAGGGTTTTCTCTCTCTAGTTGTGGCACCGGAGCTCCAGAGCACATAGGCTCTGTAGTTTGTGGCACGCATGCTCTCTAGTTGGGGCCATAACAAGTCAGAACCTCACTGTCTATAAAACCTCAAGTCTGCTGCTACCACACTGTCATGCATTCATATTTATAAAAGCCACTTCGAGGTCTTTTCACAAGGAAAAGACTCCCTGGCATCAAGTTTACAGTTATACATTGTTCTTTAACAAGTGTCATTCTTAGTTTTTACTTCTTTTCATGACCATGAATTTGTACAGTTTTATCCTTCATGATTTAATCTAAGGCTTGGAAAGAATTTCTAGCTCATCTTCCCATCACAATTCTTAGAATAAAAGTGAGAATTATTCCACCATAAGAACAACAAATTATGTTTTGAAAAGCCCAATTTAACATAAGGACACTTTTTATTTGAAAATACAAAGGGGGATAGGGGACAGACGGAACACAGATGCTAAGAGACCCATGATATGATTTGAATTTAAAGATGCAAAAGGAATCTAAGAATGGAGGGAAAGAGAAGGAATAAATAAGTCATTATCAACTCAGAACATACTTTAAATTATATATGTGGAAAAACACACATGGGCTAAAGACATGCCTTATACGTAGAAGTTAAGATATAAAAAAGAAAGCTGATGAAAATAATTTCAAACAAAATATAAATGGGATTTTCAAACATATGGTCAACTTATGATTTAGCAGTATATGCCACATATGCATCAATGTAACATGTATTTCACTCACCCAATACATTTCTATTGAGCATTTACGTGTATGAGATAAAAATGAGTAATAGTGCTGCACTAAAGAATGTTAAAATCGACAAGGTATCAGTTGATTTTTATTATAAGTACCACTTTGGAAACCAGTTCTTAAATAACAAAATAAATGTTTTCGTCTGATTATAATAAAATTCACTTGTCTCCACAAGTATTAATGTCATTATAATAATGTAGGGATGAAAAACACACACACACAAGTATTATATGAACTGCTCCAGTAAGAAAGCAAAACATAAAAAGTTTTGTAAATACTTTTAAGAGACTGATCAAATAATACATCAACAAACCATTCATCTGGAATCTTCAGAATTAATTCACAGATTTCCAGATAACAGAAGATTGCCACCCATTTTTTAACAGTTCTAATTACTTTAAAAAATGTACTACATACATCCCTGCTTTCAAAAATATAAGAAATATAATTTACTCTTTTCATTTTGACAAAAATTTTAACTCTCACTGTCATCCTCATATTGACCTCAAAAACAGAAGAAAAAATTAACTGTTCAAAACTAAATAGCAGCTGAGAATCATTTCATTTTTATTGTCTCACCTGTCTCTTATCACTTCAGGTAAAAGACGTGACAGCTCTAACTTCTGGCAGTCACTGATAGGCTCATTCTCATTTGTTCTGTGCTAAGAAACTAGACCAGGTCCATTGTGCTATAATACAGCAAGCAGGTTCTCTATATCACACCGTATTCTAGTTAGTTACAAACATATCTTTCTTCTTAGCATTATTCCTAACCCCACCAGTGTACATTCCTTGAGGGTAGAGAAGGCTCTCCCTCAATAAATGCTTGTTCAATGCATGAAACGAGTCCTGTAATAAAAGTGAGAAATTACTGTTATTTTCTACAGTACATCATGACTTTCTCTCCAATAAGGTGCTCCAGGTTGATCTTTGTTAATCCTTCCTTCTTTTCCATGGCAAGGAAGGGAATTCTTAGTCCTGAAAGTCTTTCAGTAGTAGTTCTTCAAATGTATATCCCTTTTCTAACTGACCTGGTCATTTCTGACAAACAGTTCTAAGATTTAATAAAGCTATTCCTCCAATAACAGTAGGGATCCAAAATTTTTCTGGGTAAGTCTCAATAAAGACAAATAATTTTCCCCAAAAGACAGTGGGCTGATTTCTTTTTTATGCAGAGTTCTTTTTATATAAAGAACTTTCACAATTTACCACCAAAAAAAAAGAAAAATTAAAAATAGAAAAATAAAATTTTAAAAAGAAAATAGGAAAAGATACAAAGGACACAAAACAAGCAAATTTCAAAGAATGCTAATGTCAAACATGAAGAAAAGCTCAATTAAAATAACATGAAATCATTTCTTCACCTATCAAATTGACCATTTTTATTGAGATATCACTGACAAACAGCACTGAATAAGCTTAACGTGTATACAGCATAATGATCTGACTTACATACAGGACGAACTGATTACCACAGTAAGTTTAGTGAATATCCATCATCTTACATGGACACAAAATTTTTTAAAAGACCAATTTTCTTAAAAATAACAGTAACCAGTGCTGCTTGGCAAAGGTGAAGCGAAATAGGCACTTCTACACAGTGATCAGCATAAACTAATAGTCTTTACTGGAGAGCAATTTAACAATATGTTGGAAAAATATTAAAACTCATCATTCCTTTGATCCCACAATTCCACAACTAAGATTAATAAAAAGAAAACCAAGCCTGCACAAAAATACACATACAAGGGTCTTCATCCCACATTATTTTGAACAGTGAGAAACTGTAAATAACAAATGTTTAATAATGGAGATTGGTTAGATAAATGTGGTTATATTCAGAAATGGAAAATTATGAAGCCATTAAAAATCATGTTTAAATAACAGTTAACATTATGGGGGAAATGTTCATGATACGTTAGACGAAAACTGCAAGTTAATATATGTAAATGTAAATCTATAAAAGGATCCCAAATCTGACATATATATGTATACTGTGTGTATATATATAAACACACACACATATACACACATTTATGTGTATACATCTGTATATGTATGTATACACACACACATACGCACATACAGGGATCTTAAAACAAGGGTAATTGTTTAAAAGTTTATATAAGAAAGAGTTGGACTTCCCAGTTCTCCCACCCTCACCCCAAACATTCAAGTGATCATTTCAATCTCACCCTTTAAGACAAACACTGAAACTTTCATTTTCTGTAGGAACTGAACAGGCCTCAAGGCTCAGGTACCCTAGGCAAGGCAAAGACAAGCTGATTGTACTTCCCTAAAATACTCAAGCTGAATTGAATCAGGAAATTTAAAAAACAAGAACTTTTAAAAATTAAAAAGACAATAGCAAAACAGAAGGCTTAATTAAAAGGTTGGAAGAGATAAAGTTTAGATAATCTTCCAAAAAGCAGAGCAACAAGACAAAGAAGTGAAAAATAGCAAAAAAATAAGGCAACACAAAGGATCTATTCAGGAGATCTAATATCAAATTAACTGAAATTTCAGAAAAAGAAACCAATTGCATAAGGAAGAAAAATATAAATAAATAAATAAATAAATAAATATTTCCCATAAAAGATCAGTCTCCAGAATGAAGATTCTTCAAGGGATGAGTACAAAGAATGGACTTCACCACTGTAGCCCCTCTGGCCCCAAACACACCAGGCACACCCTCATGAAATTTCAGTACACTGGGGATAAAGAAAAGATCTTAAAAGCCTCCAGAAGAAGCGGAAAAAAAAAAAAGATCGCATATAAAAGATCAGGTAACAGTGTGGAACTGGACTCCGTCAATGCAACAGTAGATGCTAGAAAGTAATACAGCAGTAACTTCAAAATTCGTAATGAAAATATTTTTTAACCTAGAATTCTAAAATCTGCCAAACTATCAATCAAGCATGATGGAAGACATTTTCAGACAAGCAAAAGTTCAAAATTTTTACCACACATGCATCCTTTCTGAGGAAGTTACATGAGGGCATGCTAAGTAAAGGAGTAAACAAAGAAGGAAGAAGACATGAGACCCAGGAAACAAGGGACTCAGAGCACAGGAGAGCAACACAAGAAAATATCAGTATGAAAGCTGTGCAGCTGGCTTAAAGGGTTAACAGTTCAGGTCGAAACACAGGAATGGAGAAATGCAGAAACAAGGCCCCCCAGGAATAAAGGGGAATTGCCAGATTACCTCTTATCACACAACAGAGAATAAGACAGAAAATGAAGCAATAAGTATATACGTAAATGAAAAAGAGAGGCAATTTTTAGCTACATGAAAACCAAGAAAGCCATAGAGAAAAGGATCTCTGATTTGCACTGAACAGCATTTGCAAAGTCACAATAAGCCCTGATTATTGCTTCAACTAAGGTTTATGAAGTTATCAGAGATAGGAAAGAAGCTAAATTTTAAAGTGCTAAATTCTTATTTATTTTAACAAGAATGCAATATACGTCTAAAACTGATTGATTCAAAAATAAAAGGCAGAATGAGCATTTTATTTAGAAATTTGGAATTAAAAGGAGATGAGAATTAAGAATTACAGCCGGGGGAGGGATGGATAGGGAGTTTGGATTAGCAGATGCAAATTATTATAAATAGAATGGATAAACAACAAGGTCCTACTGTACAGCACAGGGAAGTATATTCAATATCCTGTAAAAAACCATAATGGAAAAGAATGTGAAAAATAATATATATATGTGTATATATATATATTTATGTATACCTGAATCACTTAGCTGTACAGCAGAAATTAACACAACATTGTAAATCAACTATACTTCAATAAAATAAATTTTTTAAAAAAGAGTTACAGGGCTTCCCTGGTGGTGCACTGTAAAAAAAAAAAAAAAAAAAAAAAAAAAGAATCCTCCTGCCAGTGCTGGAGACACGGGTTCAAGCCCTGGTACGGGAAGATCCCACATGCCATGGAGCAACTAAGCCCATGCACCACAACTACTGAGCCAGAGCTCTAGAGCCCACAAGTCAACTACTGAGCCCACGTGCCACAACTACTGAAGCCCGTGCGCCTAGAGGCCATGCTCCGCAATAAGAGAAGCCACGGCAATGAAAAGCCTGTGCACCACAAAGAAGAGCAGCCACCGCTCACCGCAACCAGAGAAAGCCCACGCACAGCAACAAAGACCCAATGCAGCCAAAAATAAATAAATAAATATATTTTTTTTAAAAAAAGAGTTACAGCTGGACAGGGGGCTGGAGACAGGAATGGAGAGTGTTATGGCCCTTTTTCACTATAAACCTTTCAGTATTATTTTATTCTTTTAATTAAATTTTATTTAAAAAATTTACAAAGCCATGGTCTTCCTCCCAAATACCCATAACCCCAGTCTAATCATGAGAAAAACATTAGACAAATCCCAATTGAGAGACATTTTACAAAATACCTGATTAGTATTCCTCAAACTGTCAAGGTCATCTAAAGCAAGAAAATTCTAAGAAACTACCATAGCCAAGAAGAGCCTAAACAGACATGATGACTAAATATAATGTGGTATCCTCATGGACCCCAATGTTCACTGCAGCGCTGTTTACAATAGCCAAGTCATGGAAGCAAACTAAATGTCCATCAATAGATGAATGGATAAAGAAGATGTGGTACATATATACTATGGAATATTACTCAGCCATTAAAAAGAATGAATTAATGCCATTTGCAGCAACACGGGTGGACCTGGAGATTATCATGCTAAGTGAAGTAAGTCAGACAGAGAAAGACAAATATCGCATGACACTGCTTATATTCGGAATCTAAAAACATGATACAAATGAACTTATTTACAAAACAGAAACAGACTCATAGACTTAGAGAAGGAACTTATGGTTACCAGTGAGGGAGGGTGGGAGAAGGGGAAAGACTGGGAATTTGACATTGACACGTACACACTGCTATATTTAGAATAAATAACCAACAAGGACCTACTGTATAGCACAGGGAACTCTGCTCAGTACTCTGTAATAACCTAAATGGGAAAAGAATTTGAAAAAGAATAGATACATGTGTATGTATAACTGAAAAAAATTAAATTAAATTAAAAAATAAAACTCTACAGAGCAAAAATTAATTAATTAAAAATGTGTTATCCTCAATAGGATCCTAGAACGGAAAAGGGAAATTAGGTAAAAACTAAGGAAATGTGAATAAAATATGGACTTTAGTTAATGATAATATATCAATACTGGTTCATTAAGTGTGGCAAATATACTATACAAATTTAAGATTTTTAACAATAGGAGAAAGTGAGTATAGCATATATGGGAACTCTGTACAAAGTTCCCAACTTTTCTGTAAATCTAAAACTATTCTAAAATTAAAAGCTTACTGAAATCTATACTTTATATAAATTTATAAAGGCAAAACGTAGTTAATTAAAAGAAAAACATACACACAGACACATACTGTACATGTGTATATAAATTTAACACTAATGGACAGAGCTCCAAGACACACTGTTAAGTTAAAAAGTACAAGTTACAGAAAAATGCATATAGGATATTTAGGTTTTAAAAAAATAAACTGAATATTCTTTTCTGTGAGTGTATATATGTATATACGTAAATGCATAGCAAAAGGTCTGGAAGGACAGACACAAACACCTAAGGAACAAAGGGAGCTCTTGGTTTTTATTTCATGTACTTTTAAATTATTTAAAATTTCTGCAACAGAAAGGGATACATATTTATGTATTACATGTGTAAATAAGTTGTTAGCCTAAATCTTCTCCCTGAAAGAACTGATAATTATTTTCAGACAAATATTTTTTAAGAAAGAATTAGAATCACTTAAGCCATATTAGAAGGAAAGAGATGAGTAAAAAACACTTCAAAATAAAATACTGAATTAATATACTAGAAACTAACAAACACACACAAATAATCTTACTTTTTCCCAAGTCCTCCCTTCATTTACAACTATTCAAATGCATTTCTGCCTCACTTTACATACATTACCTCAAGGTTATAATTTAAAAAGAGAAGAACAAAAGAAAGAAAGAAAATATAACACAATTATATATGTATACATATGAGTATGTATACATATATACATTTGTTAGATTTAATCGTTTTTAAGAGAAAGATAGAAATCCCACACAATATTAAGACTTATTAAACCACAGATTTTGCTATAAAGAGGGATATTCATACAGGCTCATTAGGTTTTTTTAAACATTTCTTTTTATTTATTTATTTATTTGGCCCCCCGGGTATTTAGTTGCAGCACACAGGCTCTTCGTTGCCTCATGAGAGATCTTCCTTGTGTCATGTGGGATCTTCAGCTGTGATATGCGGGATCTTTACTTGCATGTGAACTCTTAGTTGTGGCATGAGGGATCTAGTTCCTGACCAGGGATTGAACCCGGGCCCCCTGCGTTGGGAGCGCAGTCTTAGCCACTGGACCACCAGGGAAGTCCTCAGATTTTTTTCTTTTGTTTAATGTAAGTGTCATAAAAATCCACACTGGCAGTTCTTAAGAAATGTTGGTAGAATTTCATGCTAAAGCTTTCAGCTGCAATACATTCGTGTAGCCCAACCTCAAACAGGCTTCATGTGATCACAGTTTTACTCGCTTTGTTATATGTGCCATAATTCACGCTGCAATAATGCAGTCCATGAAACTGATCGGTCTAGCAACAACACTGATATCCTCCTCTATTATCCTTCCCGATCCACGAATAAGTATAGCTGGAAACAGATCTGAGAACAAGCAGGAAGCAGGAGAATAAGAGAAGTGATACAGAACTGAAGTGGGGAGGCAGAAGGGAAAGTAAATTACAAAAATAAGAATATCAACGGAAAGAAAAAGATGAAGGATACAATAAAAAGAGAAAGGACTGCACATACAGTGGATGGGGAAAGAAGACACTTATCACACCTCCTCCCCCAACAAAGCTAATCAAGACCACCAAATCCAATGTTTTCTCAGCCCTTTTTTCTCAGTCCTTAGTGCAACAGACATTATTGACCTCCAACTCAAAATTCTCCCTAAGTTGCAGTGAAACTGCACTATCCTACATGACTACTCAATAACTCACAATTTATCATCCCAAACCTGCACATTCCCCTAGGGTATACCCTAGGCATGCTTCCTCTCTTCTTTCTATTTCCTCTAAAAATGCAATCCTATGATTTAAACTATAACTTTAGGCAAATAAATCCCCAAACTAATCTTTCAACCCAACCCTTCCACCAAGTTCCACGCCTTCATCTCCTTAAGAAATATTTAACACCAAAATCATCATCTTTATCATATAACTAAGGCTCAAGCTCTCCTTTTAATTCTCTCTTTATGTTAATGGCACAAAATCCTAACATTAAAATTCAAAAAATTCTCAAAAACCTTTATAATACTTCCTTCTTCCATTTCCCCGTAACATTAAGTCACCTGCTCAGTTCAGTCTATTTTTCCATTAAAATATGTCTATCTTCCTTTCGCTTTCCATAGCTACCACCACCATTGATTCATTACCTTTTGAAAAAAAGTGATCTTCCTACCTAGAGTTTCTCTCCTCCCCACCAGTCCACTAAGCATAGAGTGACCAAATATTCCTTGAAAGTATAGTTTATCATGGCACTCTCTTCTGCTTTAAACAAACCCTACCAAAAAACGAAAATTCCCATAGTATGCCATTCAAGGATCTTAGTCAAGACTCACCTTATCTTTTAATAATTTCTTCTACTACTCATCCACATGTATACATACACAAAATTCCAGAATGTTTGATTCATTATTATTCAAATGTCTTACTCCAGTATTTTTGCTAATACCATTGAGCTGGAATGTCTTGCCCATCCCAACTCTGACTACCAAAATCCTACACAGCCTGAAAGATCTAGGTGAAATTCAGCTTCTTTCATTAAGCACTCCTAGATCCCTACAACTAGAAATGATCACTGCCTCTCTCTCTTACGATTTGAATTCTGATTGTGTAGCTGTTCCATCTGCCCTACTGGATTATAAACTCTTTTGTAGTTATCATATCTTACTCATCTTTGTTATCTTCTACAGAACCTAGAAGAGTGTTTTGCATATAAATGATGTTCAATATGAATGCAGTTTCCAGGGGAAAAAGAAGAAAATGGTTCAAGTAAATAGAAACAAGTTGCTAGTGATAAGCATCTAAAGTGTCAGCAGTCACAGAAGACAAAAAAAAAGGTCAATATGCAGAAAAAAGAAACAAGATGAGTAACAATACAGAGCCTTGCTTACACTGCAGCTAATTATCTCTCCAATTAAATTATAAATACTCTAAAAGCAAGAAATATAAATAGGGCTTCCCTGGTGGCCCAGTGGTTGGAAGTCTGCCTGCCACTGCAGGGGACACAGGTTCGAGCCCTGATCCGGGAAGATCCCGCATGCCGCAGAGCAACTAAGTCTGCGAGCCACAACTACTGAAGCCAGCGCACCTAGAGCCCGTGCTCGGAACAAGAGAAGCCACCGCAATGACAAGCCCCCACTCGACGCAACTAAAGAAAGCCCATGTGCAGCAACGAAGACCCAACGCAGCCATAAATTAATTTTAAAAATGCTCCTTTCAAAAAAAGAGAGAAATATAAATAGCTTTCCTCCTTGCATTCCCCCCACAGTGCCAAGTGTACAGCAGGCAGTAAATGCTTGTTGAATCCACATAAGAAAGAAGTACAGGACAAATTAGAGAAATCATAATGTAATATAAGAAAGTACATAAATTCTTTTATAAAACTCTAGAAATAAGCAGGGTATAGTGGAGATACAACAAGAGAAGAATAAGATAGTGCTGGAGTGGGGCAGTTGTCAGAAAAGTTTCCACAGAATTTGTTTTTTCATAGGAACAACTTAGAAATCTCACCTACTATCCTCATTTTACAGAGGAAAAAGTTGGGTCTCAGTGCACTTAAAAGATTTTCCCAGGAACAGACACTAAATGGCAGAACCAGGACAACTCCTAATCAGGTCCCCTTGTTTCTAGTTAAAAACTCTTATACCACACATTAGGAAAGAAAACCAATAAGTATAAAGAGAATTATTTACCATGAATGTTTTTTGATATTTAAAAATAAGAGACAGTTTCTAACTCATAACCTGCACATATATAAGCACTACTTCTGGCTCTTCTGCATCAAGTCTTGCCCAGTAAATAGAGTTGTACAATAGGGGAAGAAATAATGTATAAACAGGCTACAGAAACTTGGAAGGAAAAGAAGAAAACTTTTCCTTCCTATTTAAGGGATGGCTGAGATCTGACAGGCAAGAGGCAGATGGTATTTAAAACACCTGACTCCTCCTCCGGAGTTGTTTACCCATCCACACTGAGGGAGACTGCTGAAATCAGGGTGAATTGTCCTTATGGACATAACTGTAAAAACTGATACACTAAGAACCCCGAGATTTGAAAGACTTATGCAGACCCAGTCGACTAAGAACACAAGGACTTGTGAACTGCTGAAATGAGGGAGTGTCATGGAGCTTCTGCTGCTTGTGCTTGTATAATCAGGGGCAATAATAACTGACCTCTGAAGACTCCTTCTTTTCTAGTATTCCTTAATTCTATGTTTCTTTTTTTTTTTTTATAACGGGGAAATAGTACAATGACTCATACAGTAACAACATTCTGTGTTTTGTACCGCAGTGCAAAAAATGGTTCTGCCTCAAGATATGAAGAGGAAGTTCAAACTGTACAATTCTTATGTCTCCTACTACTCAGGAATAGGCCAAAAAAAAAAAAAAAGAAAGAAAGAAAGAAAAAAAAGGAATAGGCAGGTTGCTTTGGCTAACATATTAGAGGCCAAAAGAAAAGGAAAAAAAGGGACAAAATGTTGAAAATGGGACAGTTTAAGACAGCTGGAGATGAAGAAACTTTAAATGGATTGTAATTCAGTAGTCTCCCCTTACCCTCGGGGGATATATTCTAAAACCGGTTGGATGCCTGAAATCACAAACAGTACTGAACCCTACGTATACTATGTTTTTCCTACAATACATACGATAAAGTTTAATTTATAAATTAGGTACAGCAAGAGAATATTCAAATTGCCAGCATCACTACTCTTATGCTTTGGGGCCATTATTAAGTAAAATAAGGGTACATGAATATGACGGTAGATCTGATAACTGAGATGGCTGCTAAGTGACTAACAGGTGGGTAGCGCATGCAGTGTGTGGATGTGCTGGGCAAAGGCATGATTAACTAACTGGGAGGGATGGAGCAGGACAGTGCAAGATTTCATCATGCTACTCAGAACAGCACACAATTTACAACTTATGAATTGTTTATTTCTGGAATTTTCCATTTAATATTTTCAGATGGTGGTTGACCCCAAGTACCTGAAACCACAGAAAATGAAACCTCGGACAGGTGGTCTACTGTACGGTGGAAATAACTCAGGCTTTGCAGTTAGACATATTAAGTTCAAATTTCAGCTCTACCACCAACTGACCAACTGACACAAACAAGCTACTGAATTGTGTTGTGCCTCAGCATTCTCATCTGTCAAAGACAACAGCATTTATCTTTCAGATTTTTTTAGAAGAATTAAAGGCAACATATGCATTATTTCCAACACATGCCCAGTATATTAAAGGCACTTGATAAATGTAGCCATTACTGTTAAAAACAAATAGTAGAATTTTATTAGTAATGCCTCTAGTAACATGCATAGAGTGACAAAATAGTATAGCAGTAGTAGTCCCAAGAACACCAAAAAAAAAGTAACAGGAAAACAAAAATACTTATACACCTACATGAAAGCCAAGCCAGGCATAACATGGAAGAGTGGTCTGGGCTCCCTCTCCTGCCATAGCAAAAGATTTCAAGTCAGGTTTTCTTCATTGACCTAGCAGGAAAAATTTGCCTCTAAAGCAGAAGTATAATTACTTCTTCTTTTTTCAATATATTGTAAAACAAAGATATTAAGTAGTGAGATATTATAATTGGTATCTAGGTTACAGAATTAAACCACTCTAGTCACTGAATCTTACACTATAGTTGTTATATAAAATGTGACACATATTGAGCTTCCCTGGTGGCACAGTGGTTAAGAATCCACCTGCCAATGCAGGGGACACGGGTTCGAGCCCTGGTCTGGGAAGATCCCACAGGCTGCAGAGCAACTGAGCCCGTGTGCCACAACTACTGAGCCTGCACGCTAGAGCCCGCAAGACACAACTACTGCAGCCCACGTGCCTAGAGCCTGTGCTCCACAACAAGAGAAGCCACCACAATGAGAAGCCCGAGCACCGCAATGAAGAGTAGCTCCCGCTCACCACAACTAGAGAAAGCCTGCATGCAGCAATGAAGACCCGACGCAGCCAAAAATAATAAATAAATTTTAAAAATAAATAAATTAATTTTTTTAAAAGAGAAATGCATAATAGAAGACCCTTCACTATCCAGCCCCAATTTCTCTTTAAAAAAAAGTGACACATAAAACCTGGGACATTCTAGACCTCTTAAGTCGACATTATACAATTATTTAGTTAAAATTATACTCTATAATGCAAACAGTAAATCATATAGTTCTTTCCGGTTAATGTAATAACATAAGTGGGAACAAATGCTCTTTTTATACACTCCTAATTATATTTTTTCATACAACCAATTAAGGTTCTAAATTTTTAAAAGTTATGTATTTAGCTAATACCACTAAATAACTCTCCTATAGGTGCTTTATCTATTTCAGTTCAATGTAGAATATGCTCTTAATAAAATTTTACAAAACAAATATATCTATTAAGGCCCTAATAAGTATACAGGGAGGAACTGTTTCAAGCTTTCAAAGCTAGGTTAGAAGAAGCCTTGCTGTTTCCACCCAGGTCTCTTGGTCTCCTTCTGCCATGTAAGAAATCCTACTATCCTGATGAGGAGATCATGTAAAAAGGCACTGAGATGACAGGAGAGAGAGGGGACCAGCTCAGCATCTCATCATCCCTGACAGGCAACAGGCACATGAGTAAAGTCATGGACTCACCAGACAAGACTAACCATCAAATAAACACCACTGAGTAACCTCAGTCAGCCCCGAATGAAGCAAAATTACCTAGCCAATCCTGCTGAATTCCTGACCCAGAACATCATTAGATACAATAAAATGGTTGTTGTTTTAAGCCTCCAAGTTTTAGGTTAGTTTGTTACACAGCAATACCTAATGCAGTCTTCACAAAATCTTATGCTCAAAGAAGTTGGGCTAAGTTATGTATGTACAAGACATGCAATGACTTCAGAGAAATGTTAAAACAGAGTATCTTACAAAAACAACTGATATTTTAAAATCTACGATGAAGGGCTAGAATAAAGATGCTTAGCAATATATAATGTCAAAGCTATAAAGAGAATCAAACATCTATAAATTATTTCCTGCCTCAGTATCTGTGACACTGCATAGCTCAGTTTTCCTATATAGTTCCCATGAATGTTACACTTCATATAACGCTCTAACTAGAACTTCTTTAACTCTTTATTGAAATCCTACCACACTGTCTTTCAAAGTTTATCTCAAAACACCCTCTCCTTCCTCCTGCATCCCTTCGGGAGAGCAAAGGGATTCTTAAGAAAGAAAGGCATTCTTAACATCTACCTGCGCCCACTCCCACTAGCTACCACCACTACTTTCCATTGGCCTTGTGGTATTTAACTTACTGTACTAAATATTATAACTACTTTTTCTAGTACCCTGCTAGATTGTTTAAGTTACTTGAAGGCATGGACTGCAAATTATTGATTTAGTCATTTTTGTTAACACCTACCACAGCATCTAAGTACTAAAAATGTTTAAGTTGAATAATTATACACTCTGCTACTAGAGATCTCAGATTTTAAAGACAAACACAATGCTTGATGTACCACAAACAAATCACTTCCTGAACGTTACAAAGTAATCTTTCTGTAATTCAACCTGTTCCTGATTATAATTGATAACTTTTCACTGTTATAAAATTATATACCCAATTATCAAGTACATGTAGAAAAACCAAAAGCTTTCTTATATACCAGTAATAATCTGGAAAAAAAAACTCCCCAAAATAAAACAAAATACAAGAAAACTCATAATATGTATTAAATATCAATAAATTTTACAGAGATATGAAAGAATAGGTAAAGATATACATGTAGCTTTTAAGTACAAAGATAATTCTGTAACAATTACAGTTTGCCCCTAATTCAATCAATATATTTAATAAAAATCTCTATGGGATGGGGAGGAGGGGGTACTTTACAAAATAACTCTTAAGTTAATCAAAAAGGAAAAATAAGAGTAAAGGAACCTTGATCCAAAACTCAAATACAGGGCTTCCCTGGTGGCGCAGTGGTTGAGAGTCCGCCTGCCGATGCAGGGGACACGGGTTCATGCCCTGGTCCGGGAAGATCCCACATGCCATGGAGCGGCTGGGCCCGTGAGCCGTGGCCGCTGAGCCTGCGCGTCCGGAGCCTGTGCTCCGCAACGGGAGAGGCCACAACAGTGAGAGGCCCGCATACTGGAGAAACAAACAAACAAACAAACAAACAAAACTCAAATACAAAAATTTTCCGAATGCATCACAGACCTAAATTTAAAACCTAAAACTATAGAGTATCTAAAAGAAAACATAAGAGAAAACCTATATGACCTTGGGTTAGGCAAAGCTCCCTTAATTCAGACACAAAAAGCACAAACCACAAAAGAAATAAATTATAAAGTGGACCTAATCAAAATTCAAATTTTCTGCTGTGAAAAAGTATAAAGGACAATATTAAGAGAAAGAAAAGCCAAGGAATTGGAGAATACATTTGCAAAAATACGTATCTCATATGGAACTTGTTCACAGTGTAGAGAACTTTCACAATTTCCTAATAATAAGAAAACACCCAATAATAGACAATTTGAACAGACACTGCACAAAAGAGATAGGGATGGAAAATAAGCACATGAAAAGATGTTCAACATCACTAATCATTAGGAATTGCAAATTAAAACCACAATGAAATACTACTACATGTCCACTAGGATGGCTAAAATTTAGTAAACTGACAATATCAAAGGGCTAGTGGGAATGAAAAATGGTACAGCCACTTTAGAAAAGTTTGACAGTTTCTTATGAAGTTAAACATGCACTTAACCATACAACCCAGCAATTCTACTTCTAGGTATTTACGGAAGAGAAATGAAAACATATATCTATCCCAAGATTTGTATGTAAATGTTTGTAGCAGGCTTTTTAATAATTATCAAAAACTAGAAACAATCCAAATGTCCATCAACTGGCAAACGAAAAAACAAAGTGTGGTGTCTCCATACAATGAACTACTACTAGAAATAGAAAAGAATGAACTGATTAATGTAACAACTCAAAAGCAACATGCTAAGTGAAAGAAGCCAAACATGAAAAAAGTTAGATAGTTCAACTTAAAAGACATTCTGAAAAAGGCAAAACCATTGGGACATAAAACAGATCACCCCCAGAATGGAAGTAGTGGGAGAGCACTAAGTGGCAAGAGGGAACTTTTTTTAATTTTATTGAACTATAGTTGATTTACAGCATTGTGTTAATTTCTGCTGTACAGCAAAGGGACCCAGTTACATATATTCTTTCTCATATCTTTTCCCCTCATGGTTTATCACAGAATATTGAATATAGTTCCCTGTGCTATGCAGTAAGACCTTGTTTATCCATCCGATATATAATAGCTTGCATCTGCTAATCCCAAACTCCCAATCTTCCCTCCCTCATCCCCCCTTCCCCTTGGCAACCACAAGCCTGTTCTCTATGTCTGTGAGTCTGCTTCTATTTTGTTATGTTCATTTGTGTTGCATTTTAGATTCCACATATAAGTGATATCATACGGTATTTTTTTTTCTCTTTCTGATTTACTTTGATTACTATGATATAATCTCTAGGTCCATCCATGTTGCTGCAAACGGCATTATTTCATTCTTTTTTAATGGCTGAGTAATATTGCACCGTATATATACACCACATCTTCTTTATCCAGCCATCTGTTGATGGACATTTAGGTTGTTTCCAAGCCTTAGCTATTGTAAACAGTGCTTCTATGAACATAGGGGTGCATGTGTCTTTTCAAATTATAGTCTTGTCTAGGTATATGCCTAGGAGTATATGGCATCTCTATTTTTAGTTTTTTTAAGGAACCTCCACACTGTTTTCCATAGTGGCTGCACCAATTTACATGGGTGGCTGCACCCAATTAAATCAACATTGCAGGAGGGTTTCCTTTTCTCCTTACCCTCTCCAGTATTTATTATTCGTACTTTTTAAAATTAATTAATTAATTTGCTTGTTTGTTTGTTTTTGGCTGCATTCGGTCTTCGTTGCTGCGCACACACTTTCTCTAGTTGCAGCGAGCGGGGGCTACTCTTCGTTGCAGTGCGTGGGCTTCTCATTGCGGTGTCTTCTCTCATTGCAGAGCATAGGCTCTAGGCATGCGGCCTTCAGTAGTTGTGGCTTGCAGGCTCTAGAGCGCAGGCTCAGTAGTTGTGGCACACAGGCTTAGTTGCTCCGTGACATGTGGGATCTTCCCAGACCAGGGCTCGAACCCGTGGCCCTGCACTGGCAGGCGGATTTTTAAGCACTGTGCCACCAGGGAAGTCCCTATTTGTAGACTTTTTAATGACAGCCATTCTGACCAGTGTGAGGTGGTACCTCATTGTAGTTTTGATTTGCATTTCAAAGAGGGAACTTTTTGATTTTTAGTAGTATGTGATAAAAGCTGGCATTCTATATCTGTGTGGAAAGGAAAAACTATTCAGTAAATGGTATTAAAAACTAATTACTGGGGGCTTCCCTGGCGATGCAGTGGTTGAGAGTCCGTCTGCCGATGCAGGGGACGCGGGTTCGTGCCCTGGTCCGGGAAGATCCCACATGCCGCGGAGCGGCTAGGCCCGTGAGCCACGGCCGCTGAGCCTGCGCATCGGGAGCCTGTGGTCCTCAACGGGAGAGGCCACAGCAGTGAGAGGCCCACGTACCGCAAAAAACAAAACAAAAAAAACTAATTACTGGAACAAAATGAATTATGATTCCTACCTAATTTTATGTCTAAATAAATTCCAAACAGAGCAAAGGTTTTCATTTATAATTGCATTACAGATTTTGTAAACAAGCTCAGATTAAAAATATAAAATATCCTGTTTGTACAATGTGTAATAAGTTTAATTTTTTGAGGTTAGAATATATAAAATAGCAATTGTGATAATTCAAGATGAGTCAAACATTCAATTATTATTATCCACACAGTTCGTTTTCTTTCTAGTTATCATGCCATTAATACCTGCCTCTTGTGCTCACCTGACAATCTGCCCATTGTTTGTGAGCAGCTGGTCAACTTCTCATCCCATTATCACCTTCTGCTGTTTTCACATTTGAAATAACCTGCCAAGATTTTCCTGAACAACAATCAGACACCTCTTCTGGGGAGGCAAAAACAGCCATAACGTAGTGCAACTTATTCATTCTCAAAGTTATCAAGTACCCAGAAGTTGAAGGCCTGACCTGAAACAAGATAATCACAGCCCCAGATTCCAGAGAGCTTACAGTCTGGTGAAGAAGACAACTAAACATGTGATTAAAATGAAGTGAAGAAAATGAAAAGACAACCCTCAGAATGGGAGAAAATATTTGCAAACAAAGCAATCGACAAGGGATTAATCTCCAAAACATACAGACAGCTCATGCAGCTCAATATCACAAACAACCCAATCAAAAAATGGGCAGCGGATCTAAATAGACATTTCTCCAAAGACAACATACAGATGGTTAAAAAGCACATGAAAAGATGCTCAACATCACTAATTATTAGAGAAATGCAACTCAAAACTACAATGAGGTATCACCTCACACCAGTCAGAATGGCCATCATTTAAAAGTCTACAAATAATAAATGCTGGAGAGGGTATGGAGAAAAGAGAACCCTCCTACACTGTCGGTGGGAATGTAAATTGATACAGCCACTATGGAGAATATGGAGGTTCCTTAAAAAACTAAAAATAGAGCTACCATATGATCCAGCAATCCCACTCCTGGGCATATATCTGGAGAAAACCATAATTTGAAAAGATACACGCACCCCATTGTTCTCTGCAATGCTATTTACAGTAGCCAGGACATGGAAGCAACCTAAATGTCCACCAACAGAGGAATGGGTAAAGACGATGTGGTACATATATACAATGGAATATTATTCAGCCATGAAAAAGAATGAAATAATGCCATTTGCAGCAACATGGATGGACCTAGAGATTATCATACTAAGTGAAGTAAGTCAGAGAAAGACAGGTATCATATGATATTGCTTACATGTGGAATCTAAAAAAGGCTATAAATGAACTTATCTACAAAACAGAAACAGAGTTACAGATGTAGAAAATAAACTTACGGTTACCAGGGGGTAAGTGGGGGCGATAAATTGGAAGATTGGGACTAACATATACACACTAGTATATATAAAATAGATAACTAATGAGAACCTACTGTATAGTACAGGGAACTCTACTCAATAGTCTGTAATGGCCTATATGGGAAAAAAATCTAAAAAAGAGTGGATATATATATAATAGATTTGCTTTGCTGTACACCTGAAACTAACGCAACACTGTAAATCAACTATACCCCAATAAAAATTAAAAAAAAAAAATGAAGTGAAGAAAGTCAGGATATGGCAAAGTGATACGGGAAGAGACAGCAAGGAGACCTAATCTAGTCCAGGGAGTAGCAAAGGCCTCCCTTTCAAGTTCAGTCCTAAAAGATGAGTAAGTTCAGTGGAGTAGAAGTGTGGAACTAGAGATGGAAGGATAATGGATGGAGAAAGTTCTAGGCAGCAAGGAGCACTGAGGAGAAGCTGAAGAGCTAAACGAGGATATGATCATCCAGAACCTTAGGGGACATTTTAAGGAATTTGAACATCATCTCATAAACAGAAAAGTGACATCAAATAGGCATTTA
Source organism: Neophocaena asiaeorientalis asiaeorientalis (assembly GCF_003031525.2). Taxonomy (NCBI): domain Eukaryota; kingdom Metazoa; phylum Chordata; class Mammalia; order Artiodactyla; family Phocoenidae; genus Neophocaena; species Neophocaena asiaeorientalis. Next base: position 1,334,048 of record NW_020172463.1, on the reverse strand, counting down.
GATCTCTAGTTATCACTTAGGCTGTAGAATGAAAAATGAAATGAAAGATCATAGATGTGAAGTAGAGAGCCCAATAAGGAAGCAGTTATACAATAACTGAGGTTAGAGATAATTAGGCTAGAGATAATTAGCTTTCAACTAATACTAAAAGAAAGGAAGGCATAAAAGTAGATAGACAGGAAAGACAGTGGCTAGAAGCGAAAAGATCTGGCTATAGGTGTGATAAAGTTAAAGTGGAGAATTCAGTTTTCAAACTTGAGCACTGAGATAAGGAGCATATATGGAAAGACAAATTTGGGTAAGGGAGACAATGGGTTGTGAACATATTACTCTTACGGTTCTATGGACCACCTAATAGTGGTCATGTCAAGGAGGCAACTGAATACACAGATCTAAACCTCTGGACTAAGCTAAGATTTGAAGAGTGCTAACAATAGACGTAAGAAAACTAACAGGGTCATTAGCAAAGCCAGAGAGTCTACTACTGTAAAAGGGCCCCAAACTAAACCAAATGCTAAAATACATGCAGCAGAGATAAGGAAAATGGCAGGGGACGCTAAAAGGGGAAGGACAAATGGAATGTAAATTGTTAAACTGAGTGGAGTGAAGGTTAAGGGACCATGCCTAATCTTGGGGTTTTTAGAGACCTTTTGAAGACTGTGAACAGCTGGTTACCTAAGAATTAATGATCTGAGATTATTTGCTCCTCACAGAAAAAGCCCTCCACATACACACACTGAAGCACACATGTTCACTGAACAGAATCTCCTACATACAGAGCAACATTTTTAAACCTCACCCTTGGACTCACTACTAATTTGACATGCATCTGATAACAGAACTTTAATAAGGTACTTGCCTGCATCTCAAACTCACATCCATCTTTTTGAACCAGTTCTCTTACAGGCATACCCATATTTTTTCAAAAAATGCTTATTCTCTCCATCTGAAAGCATAAAATAACATGTAAATTCTCCTTTCTTGCTATATATTTGAAAACCATGATGCCCTATCATATAATCCCTCTTAAAATCTTCCTTTTCATGTCCAGGAGCACCGATCATTTCACCACTAAAATCACGTCATTTCACTACTACAGTAGTCTCCAATACCCCTGACTCTACAATTTTCTCAGCCAATCTCTCCTAAACAATGCTACTAAAGTAATATTCCTAAAATACCAGTTTGAATATATTATCGCCCTACTAAAAAACTGCCTTGCTGTTGCCCACAGAATGAAGTCTGAACTCCTTATCCAGACAAATAGAAAGCAGATTATGGCAGACTTTCAACTGCCATGCAGTCCTATCTCACAACTTTGTACAAAATCATCAATCCCAGCCAAATGGTTCTTCTCACAGACCACTGAACATGCCAGACACACTCCTGTCTCTACAATCTTGCTCACACCATCCCTCCTGCCTAACAAGCCTGTCTCCATCATCTCCATTTACATAAGTCCTAATTTTCCATCAAAGCCCAGTTCATTTACTTGGCAAACTATCTCACAATGCAAGGTACAATTCTGGATGAAGGAGATTTAAAAATATTAACATGGTTTGCACAGTAGTTTAGAGAGAGCTCTGAGGTCAAACTATCTAAAGATCTGAAACCTAGATTTACTACTTATTTCATATCCTTCAGCAAGTCATTTAAATTATTCTGAGCTTCCATAAAGCACTTTCAAAAGTCTACTATCGAACTAAACTTTAAAGAAGTTGTGAAAATTAAATAAAAATCTATATAAAGTGCTGAGTATATAGTTCTATAAATGTTAACCCTTGTTCTTATTTTTGTTGTTTCTGTCCTCAAGAAGCTTATATTCTAGCACAAACTGCACCTAAGTACTCACTGCATCAGCTTGTGGCCCATCTCAAAAAAGCTTGACAGAATTTACTAATTCTGACATTTTCATTATCCTCAAAGGAGAAAACCAAAATTATTCTGTTCTGGTTTCTTCTGTATTAATTAAATTATTTTCATGATAAAAAGTTAAATATTTTCAAAACAAGTTAAAAAAATTCAAAAAAAATGTACAAAGTTTAATGTACCTTCAGAAATAAAAATGTTTAAAGTGATAAAAAATTAGTTTAGTTGGTAAGAGTGTACATTTATTATTAATTCTCCTTAATCACACACACACAAAGATTTTATATAAGCCACAATTATTTCATCAGAATTCTTTTTACTGTACTGAAAAAATATCATTATTTTTTCAATATCCTATTTTAAGTAGTTTATCTGTAATTTGAAACTTTAATTCATTTGAGGATGGTGAAAAATTAATGACATTTACTATAATAACTGGAAACCTCTGACATATAAACTTCTTTCAGCAAGTTAGTATGGTTCATACTAATACCAAAAATTCTCAGAAACCAGGATACCAATGGGAAAACTATACAGGTTATACATACCCATGAATTCAGTGAAACTAAACGTGTCCAATGTGTTATACAGGAAAGAATGGTTAGGAACTAATATCCCTACAAACGCCTACCATATACCAGGCTCATGTAATTCTAACAACCATGCTGTGGACACCGATAATAACAGATGAGTATGAGCTCGAAAAGATTAAGTGATTTCACCAGTGTCCCACAAATAGGAACAAATCAAAATAAGGCTAAAATTTAAGATCTCTTCTTGAAAAACATACCACAACAATAGGGAGAAAAAGAACTAGAAACATAAATTCCACCTTTAATGTAACTAGGAGATACTGTAACTGTAATCTGAGATATAATTTATAAAGACAGAACGTTGATGGTGGAATGGTAAATGACCTGGCATAAATGGAAGAAGGTTAAGGTAAGTCCCTATAGAAAGAAATAATGACAAAGAACCCTGTTTACTCTGCAGCACCCCAGAAGGGCTTAGAAATGGGAGGTGCTGGGAAAGGCAAGATGACAGAACCACACTGCTTCACCCCCCGCCCACGCTCCCATCCCCACACTCCTAAGGGAATGAGAGGTGTTCAGCAAAACTGAATCACACCGTGGCTCCAGCCTCAGGGGCAACACACACAGAAAAAGGGAGAAGCGAGTACTGGTATGAATACAAGGAGACTAAGTGAAAATTTAGAAACTGGTGAGACCTGTAGTAGCTTTCTTCCTCCACCCAGCGCTAGAACTCTGCCATCAATACTCATTACTTCTGCCAATCCTCTCCTCACTCCATTATTCCACTTATGCAGACAGACAGAAAAATGAAGGACCATTATTTGAAGAAACTGAAAGCCTTCTTACCCACCACCTAGAGAAGAAAAAATAAAGATAAAAACAAGGGAGTTCATTAGTCACTAAGCTATGCTCATGCATGCCCAGTGAGCTTTCAATTAATTTTGCAACATTCTCTTGAATATGAAGGAACTGCTGAGGATCACACAGATCTGAAGAAAGCCTTCAACAACAACAAAAAAGAGACCAAAACAAACAGAAAAAAGAAGAACCAAAAACAATGCAAGGCATGGAAGAAAATGTCAAAGAAACTGTAATTAGTATCCTTGAAGAGATAACAGAAGATGCTGTACCCATGAAAAAGAAACAAGATGCTATAATACAGAAATAGAGAAGAGCTCATAAAACATTTTTTTTTAAAAGATACCTGAAATTTTAAAATTCAGTGAAAGGGTTGAAATCTCCCAGATAGGACAAAAGACAGTTTTTTGGAGATCAAATTTCTCAGCATCAACATTGGAAGCCAAGCAATAAAGGAACACCTCCAAACTTTTAAGGAAAAATGATTTCCAATACAGAAATCTCTCAACAGCCCAACAGTCAAGCGTGAGGGTAAAAACGAAAGCCCTCAAAATATCTCATGCACTCTTTCACAGTTAATAGTAGAGAAACCAAAAAGAAGGAATAAACTAAAAGGAAGGCATGGGATCCAGGAAAAAAGGGACTCAACACAAGTGAAAAAAATTCCCAGAATGTCCCAAGATAACAGCTTTGCAGCAGGCCTAAACAGAACACAATCCAGAATAAAGCAGGAAGGACAGCTACAGAAGGGATGACTACAGGAATAAGTGGAAGTGGTAAGTTTATGTGACAGATTTGACCATGTGGAAAATTGTACTGAGAAGCATTTTACCGAGCTGCTGGAGGATACAGAAAGACAAAACTAAGCAAATGAAAAAACAAGGCATGAAAAGCAAAATGTTACACGGGAAAACTAAATCATAGTAAACTACTATCTCAGCAGTGACAAATATTTCGTTGGAATGATGAAAACTCTCAACGTGAATTTAACCTGAAATTGCAGAATAACAGTACTAGAAAGATGGAGGAAAAGCCTAGTTTGAAAAATCTTTAACATCTATCCCTTTAAAATCATTGATAATTACATACCTCAAATTATTCAATTCTAAGGAAAGCCTCTATTTTCATTAAATTCTGTAACTACACTTTCAAGGCAAAAATTTAGTGAAATGCACTGGTTTTGTCTTGGGCTACTTCACAGGGTAATTTTAAGGAAATAAGGTAATAAATGCAAAGCAAAAATTCTAACAAAAATTAGAAGATCTATACAAGTTTTACTGGTTACTGGAATCAGTTAAGGCAGCTTATTATCTAGTAATATGTTTGTTCTATTGTTTGCTATAATTCTTTTTTTTTAATATTTATGTATATATTTATATTTATTTTGGCTATGCCTGGTCTCAGTTGTGGCACACGGGGTCTTCGTTGCAGCATGTGGCATCCTCAGTTGATCTTTACTGCAGCATGCAGGATCTTCTAGTTGCAGCATGTGGACTTCTTAGTTGCAGCATGCATGTGGGACCTAGTTCCCCAACCAGGGATCGAACCTGGGCCCCCTGAACTGGGAACACGGAGTCTTACCCACTGGACCGCCACACAAGTCCCTGTTTGTTGTAATTCTAAATGTTGGAGACCTTCAGCACATGTTCACTTTTACCTTCCACATTTACCAGTTAATAATTTATTCAGTCTTACAGGAAAATGGGCTGCGAACTCTTTAGTAGTTTACCTCTTTATACCACCAAAACTTTTATTTCATAGTTTTAAAAATCTAGGACTTCCCCGGTGGCTCACTCGTTGGGAGTCCACCTGCCAATGCAGGGGACACGGGTTCGAGCCCTGGTCTGGGAGGATCCCACATGCCATGGAACAACTGAGCCCGTGCACCACAGCTGCTGAGCCTGTGCTCTAGAGCCCATGAACCACAAGGGCTTAAGCCCAGGCGCCTGGAGCCTGTGCTCTGCAACAAGAGAGGCCACCATAATAAGAGGCCTGCACACAGCAGCGAGGAGTAGCCCCCGCTGGCGCAACTGGAGAGAGCCCGTGGGCAACAATGAAGACCCAACGCAGACAAAAATAAATAAATTTTTAAAATAAAATAAAACTAATTTAAAAAAATCTAAAATGTTTTGCACTTTTCTTTGTATAAGAAATAAATTTAACTTTTACTTGATGACTCAGGCTGTCATGCAAGTCGGCTACAGTACTATGACTAGATGGCCTCAGAGGTTTTAGGTCTGTAAGGCATCAACCCTTATGCTAAATGGACCTAGACTGGTATGCTTTTATAACCTTCCTGTTCATCACTCTTAACTTTCAGATCTACTGTCAACGATCCTTCCTCTATCTGGATTGACCCATCTTTCATTTACTATGAGGTTAAAAAAAAATCATCATGCTTCTGACTCAACATTTACTAAATGCCCTGCCTTTCATACACACACTTTCATTTAATCCAAATAACTTCTGTTAGAATGGTAGTCAATGTAAAAATGTAGCAGTTCTGACTAAAGACTTTAAAAAAACCCACTACAAATAAATACAGGAGTTTAATTGCTTAATGGAGTTTGGGGGCTGCATCTTTTGGATGGTTTTGGGGGGTTTGTTTGTTTTTTGAGAGAAGTATTTATTTTCCTTGCTTTGGTGTCTTTATAACTAATTTCCAGTTCTGATCAAGATTGGTCAATCAATGATCTATGGGATAATTGTGGGAGTCACTGAACTATCCTATGTGCTATCCTATCAACTATCCAACTTAGAGCAATATCAAAAAGAGATATATACTTAAAACTACAGCCACGTGGTCATCCATTCACTAAGACTCACAAAAAACGCAGAAAAATGAGAAATGTATTGCAAATTAGGACTTTTATATTTGTAATTATATCTATATTAAATGCATGTATATAATTTTGTTATTTTAATACTTCTGTTGCTTAAAAATTTTCTTAGTTGAATAAAACAGAACCTCAATTCAGTTAAATCTGAACTTCAGAAGGATATGAGTACTTCCCAAATTAAGAGATAAAGATTTTCACCATTAAATGTATCACCAAGACACTGAAAAGCAATCCTTCTCATTGATTTTTAGTTATTCCTCTATAAAATAGCAGCATTTCCATTAAAAAAAAGAAAGAAAGAAAAGAAAATCTTGCCATAGCGTTACTATCTAGTCACTACTCAAAAAACCTACATAAATCATGGAATAAAAGCTATCATTGTTTATATTCAGGCTTAATAATGTAAGCTGTAGCCTTCAAAAGGAGGATTCTAAATGTAATTTAAAAGACTAGAAAACTTTCTCTTTAACAGCCATTTCACTTTAAAAGCAATTTATGTGCTCCAGAGAATTGTTAAAGAATGCTTACTTATTTATTTTCAGCCATTCCAATACATCGACAATGTTATACCCATATTCACGTTCTCATTCAAAGACCTTAGAAGAGCAAATACACTGTTTACACATCACAAATAAGACTAATATTGAGCTGCAAATGCTGACTTCCAGGCACTTTCAAATTTTAAATGTAATTATTAAAACAAAATTGCTTTAAAATACTAATCACCTAAAATCCCAGCCTAGAAGTCGTATAAATTCCATCCTCAAAACCACTTTCCTGGAAACAACACTCTCCAAAGCTGAGGGATCCTTTACCTTGTGCCAGAGTACCTGATGCCTATGCTTAGATGTCAAAGCTTTGCTACAGGCAAAATATCAAAAAAGTAACACTGTTGCTACGTACTCGTGCACAACATTTTTAAAAATTGCGAAAATATACCTTTGTAATTCAAACAGAGAATTTTTCATGATCTAACCTATCATTAGATCAGCAATGCTAAAACTGCTTGACATTTCATTTTTCCTAAAACAAACAAAAATACTTTCACAATACTGTGTATCGATGTACATTTATAATAAAGATCACTACGTGCTTTAAGCTTTTGATCACATAAAGATCTAATTTTCAACCAGTCTCCACGTTGTACCACTGTCCAAACTGTGTATCAAACATCTAAATAGGGAGGACCATCTATTTTATATAAATACTTCCTGAAAATCATATGACTAGCCTACTTTTTAAAAGAAAACCGCGCAGTCGTGTCTGAAAAGAACGCTTAAGAATTTGCCTTTCTCTGATGCTGAAACATTTTGCAGCAAGTACTTGGTCTGGCCAAAAAACGTCAATGCTCCTGATTTTATCATTTGCTGCAGGAAAAAAAGAATATGGCTGAAAATTCTTTCTGAAGGGTGGTATTTCAAACAGGACCACTCACAACACTTAAGAATACGGAGCGGAGAGGAGGGTGGAGGGAGGGTACCTTATGAAACAGCACACTCCGGGCCCTGCACACACCTCATTTCCCTAATAGGGATGAAAAGCTCAGGCCTCTGGTAGCTTCCAGCTGACGCCAATGCTCTCCACACCCCTTTTTTTGACAGGATTTTCTGGCGTTAGAGCCTGTGTCACAAATACAAATTCCGTGATCACGTCTAAACGGTCTAATAATCAAGCATCTTCTACAGGACCAAACCCTTCGCGATCCCATTCCCTCCCATCTCCCTCCGTAGCGAAACACACCTAGGCGGGTCCTCTACATCGAATTCTATCAATCCTGCCGCGCATTATCGAGGCAGAAACGATACAGAAAATAGATTTCAGCCATCCCCCTCAGTGCTACCGAAATTACAGGCTCCATTTCCTGTCCCCATGGGGACCGCAAAATCTCCGAGGGAGAACCGGACGCCTCCCGCCCCCTCCAGGCTGGCGCAAGCGGCCCCCGCGCTCCCCCTGCCTGGGCCCCGCGGGCGCTAGCGGGTGGCGAGGACCCGGGGCGCCCTCCCTTCCCCCCACCCGGCGCCGGCACCCACCTCTCGGCAGCGGCTTCATCTCCCCGTTCTCCTCGCGGGCTGCCCCGCCGGCCTCGCCTGCCCCGCCGAGGCCGTGCCTCCTCCTTTCCTTCTCTCGCTTCTCCTTGGGTCTGCGCGGCTTGGCGTTGGCTGAGGAGGCGGCGGCCGGCAGCAGGAGATGGTGAGGCTGAGCGTGCAGCAGCGTAGGAGGGACCAGCAGTTTGCGCGGCACCGGCTGGGACGAGGAAGCAGAGGCTGAGGAGGGGACGGCCGTGCCAGCGGAGAAAGAGAAATTGCTCCGAGCAGAGGACGGGGAGGGGACAGCAGACAGAGCGGCGAAGCTCCAAGACCCAGGGCTGCCATAGCTCTGAGGCGAAGGTGCCGCGGAAGACTGCAGCTGCCTGCTGTTGCCGCCGCTGCCTCCTTCTCCGTTCAGTCTCCGCGGCGTCTTCTTCTCCTCAGTCCGGATCTTCTTGGAAGACAGAGGACCCGGCGGGTCCCTGGAGGGGGGCTGCAGCTTGGAAAACGGTTCTTTCTCCGAGACGGCGGCGGGGGCGCAGTGCACTAGGCTCGGCGGTTCCGCCATTTTGCGCTTCTGTTGTATTTACTCTCCTCCGCTCCCAGGCGCGGGGCAGGGGCGGGCTCTCCTCAGGGGGCAGGGAAGGGGCGGAGCGGCCGGGCCCTCCATTGGGCGAGCCACGCTGAGGGATATCTTAAGAACCAATTAAAAGCGCGAGTCTGGAGCCGAAGTTGTGGGGGGAATCGCCAAGCGTACCAGTTTTGGAGGTCACAGGGCCGCGGGGCGCGGCTAATGGCGGAGCAAGCTGTGAGGGGAGGGTCGTCCAGTTGTCGTCAGCGTGAACGCGGGTGCCCAGTGAGTGTCTGAGAGAACCCCAACTCCAGACCCCAAAGTCTGCCCCGGCCCCGCGCTCGTCTCTGCCTCGTCGACTTTGTCTTATACCACTGTCCCTTCCTTTTTCCCTAGGGGGTCCTTTTGGTCCCTCCCCTGCCTTTTCCCGCTCAGAAAGCCGAATTTCGCAGATTCTCAGCTCCAAGGAGAAAATTTTGCCGGAAATTAAATCCTTCCTTCTGTTAGGCAGTAGTCGATTGATGGGAGGAGCTAAAAGTCACTTGGTGTCCTGACAAGATGTGTTACTCTTTTGCTAAGATCGTCATCTCTGATGCTTTGAGGGAGGTAACTTCTGCACACCTAGAACTTTCGGATTACTACCGAGCTTGAAGGTAAGACTCTCCTGGAGAATTTTTTTTTTAAGCGCTTGTGATTAGACCGTTAAAGATTTTAATTTTATTATAACTCAGATTCGCTAAGAAAAATTCACTAGCGATATTTATAGATGTTTGAAAAGCAAGGTTTTTTTTTAAGTGTATTTTATCGTTTAGTTAGCAGTCTGAGTGTTAGATGTTTTGTAAGCGCGTGCTGTGAATTGTACCTTAGAAGATAAGGAATTTGAAAAGATGGGTTACAGTAATTGCAACCAAGTGAAGAGTACGATTATAATTTTACTCTAAGGTCTTACATGAGACCAAGAAGTCAAAGGAACAGATGTAAAAATAAAAGTAGTCAAATGAGGAGATGACCAGTCAGGATATTTTGAGTCCCAAAAGGTGCCCTAAGCTGCCTGTAACTTTGTGAAAAACAATTAAAAGTAACTTTCCAGAATTACCAGTTCTCGTGACCTCATGAAGTTGGCATTCTTTATTTTGTTTTCACTTTTGAGGGGTAAAGGGGATTGGTTTTAATAATATTTTGGAGTCAAAATTTAATATTGGTTTATAGACTTTTTTTGAGGTGCATCAAATTTTTAAAGTAATGAAAACTATTCACTGTACTTTAATGCATAGCAATGAAAGCAAGTGTAAGCTGTGTAGTTGGAATTGACTGACAGTAGATGTCTTACTGAAAAGTGTGGACAGAGATTATGGGGCTGGAAATCATCTGCTACTGACTAGCTTTGTGACCTCAGTCAGGGTGTTCTTTATCTGTCTGAACTTCTGTTTCATTTATTAAGTGAGTATATTTGATTACATGATTACTAAGATCCCTTCTGCGCCCTAAACTTCGGCTGTATTTAAGAAGCTTTTCAAAATCACACTGAAATCATTACAATTAAAATAACTTCTTAATTGTTTGCCCTCCAGATATGAGAGTGTCTCTTATATACATAATATAGTGCCTGTAAATTTGCACCATTTATACCCTTATCTTCCCTGCAGAAGTCTGGAAAATCTGACTTCTTAAGGGCCCAGCTAAAGTGGACTCTCACCTGAATTCGTTACTAATTGCACTATATTCTTTTATACACTCTTATCAAGGCAGGCCCTAAATTTATAGAGCCTGAGCAAGAGTGTGGTTATGGAGGTTCACAGACCGTGTGTCTAAATATTTAAGTTATAAATCAAGATAACAAACTATTATTAAAAATATATTCTACTCTCCTACCTTGGCAAATCTACTTAAATAATGATCTGGAAAGCCAGGGTTAAATTTAGAATTCTTAGACTAATGGAGTCCTCAGACGGACCCTGTTCTCTTCCCATTCCCAACTTCTTCACCCACCTCACCCAGCATGTCCAAGCTATGTCCACATCTTGAACCCCCTGCAAATAGTGATGTGTAATCAGCTGCTCCATCTGCCCTCAGATCTAGCCACTCTGAAAGAGGAGTGCAGGCTCAAGGGACAGACATGGCCCCTTGACCTCATGGACTCCTTGTCCTTTGCAGCAGGAGGAGGGTACTCACTCAGGTCTAAGGGCAGTACTGTTACAAAACATGCTCAATTATCTGTCTTTTCTCCCATGTAATCAGCCATTCCCTTACAACTAGGTCATTCCTAACAACATTAAACTAGGAGAGAATTCCCAGTACTGTCACCAATTCCTACTGGCTTAATCTCTACTACCACTAAAACCATCCACTTCTCTCCATGTCCATTGTTGGTACCCTATTCCAAGTACCACCCCTCTCACCTGGATGACAACAGTAGCCTTTTTTGTGGTCTTCTTATACTCCAGTTTTCTCCAGTCTGCCTACCATTCTACCCAGAATACACTTTTCAAAAGATAAATCTGATCTTGTCACTTTTCCTTGCTTCAGACCCATCAATGGCTTCCATTTCTCTTAGGATAAAGAACAAAATCCTTAACTGACCAACAAAACCCATCATGATCTAGCCCCTTCCTCTTCTATCTCAAAGTAAAAGGTCTTCAATTTCCAGAATGCACCATACTGTCTTACAATTTAGGAATATTATATATGTTGTTTCCTCTACCCGACTGCTTTTCTCTTTACCTGATGCTTATGTGATGATTTGGATAATGGGCATAAGGGAGGCAGATGTCATTAATACCTCCTACATTTCTAACCTGTGTGACTTGATGGACAGTGGGACCATTCACTGAGCTAGGAGACACTGGAAGAGTGACAAGTTTGGGATGCTCTTTGATCTGGGACCTGATGAACATGAGGTACCTATGAGACATCACATCCTTTGGATCTCAGCTCAAGCTAAGCCTCACTTCCTTGGAGAAGCCTTCTCTCCCTGTCAAGACTAGATTCCTAACTTGCTGGTTCCTTTTCTTCTCATCCTCATTTCTTTTCACTTGTTGTTGTTTACTCACTTATTATCTCTCCCACCTCTTTTCATTCCTCCTCTAACAGCTAACAGCTCTATTGAAAACATACTACCCTGTACCCTGGTTCTCCATCTTCTTGTCTGACACCTGGCTGCCCTCTGAGGACACAGACTGTACTTTTTTTTTGTCTCTCTCTCATATGCTATTTTAATTAATTTTTATTGGGGAGTTGGGGATTCTTAGGGTTATGTCATTGCTCTTTATCTGACTCTGAATACCTCTATGTGGTATTACGCATCGCAGTGTCTTCTGATTTATTAGAAATGCTGTCAATTCCCAAGTCTTTCTCTCCTGCCTTGACCTTCTGCCCGATTCCTGACTCTTATCCAGATGCTAAATGTATGTTGCCGATTTTGTAGCCACTTACACCTCAGATTTTATACCATCCATTCTCATCCTCCCATGTATCATTCTCCTGCATTTTTTATCCACCTTAACATTCAAGCTACAAGCCTGGGACTCTTCTTTGACTTCTTTTTTTCTCTCACCCTCTGCGTTAGTCAGTCACTGTCTCTAGCCAGTTTCTCTTCCCCATTCCCACTGCTGCCTTTTGCCTTCAGGCCTCAAGCCAGCTTGGATTTTGTCAATGATCCCTTCCTAACTGTAAGTCTTCCATCTTCTAAACTATCCTCCATGCTGCTTCCAAAATTATATTTCTAAAATATTAACCTGATTATGCCTCAGTCTCTTCACTAATTCCCTTTGACATATGGGATAAAAGTCACACTTTCCAGTGTAAATACAAGCCATTCTTTTTTTTTTTTTTTGCGGTACGCGGGCCTCTCACTGTTGTGGCCTCTCCCATTGCGGAGCACAGGCTCTGGACGCGCAGGCTCAGCGGCCATGGCTCACGGGCCCAGCCGCTCCGCGGCATGTGGGATCTTCCCGGACCGGGGCACGAACCCGTGTCCCCTACATTGGCAGGCGGACTCTCAACCACTGCACCACCAGGGGAGCCCAAGCCATTCTTGATATAACCCCAGCACTCCTTTCTCTATCACTCTCCTACAGCTTTCCTCTGTTTCATCTATTCTGAACTATGTGTAATTGCCAAAAGGGTGGCATTCTTTGTTGCTCTGTGCATTCTGCCTGTCATACCCCTCCAAGATTGGGTTCAAGCATCTCCCTAGTACTGTGCTTCCTGACCTGCCAAATCAGAGTTGATCATTCCTTTGTGCCATCATCATTCTGCCTAGGAGCATTTAACTCAGTGGTCTCTGCTTCTAGCCTGAGAGCCTCCTTAAGAGCAGGGATGATGCATTATTTATATTTGTATGCATAGTATCTGGGACATGGTTAGAAAACAAATGTTGAAAAGAAGTATATAAAGAGCAGTTTGTGATCTTTATGGTAAGATGAGGATCAGAGGTTACAATCAAATGGTCTTGATAGGTTAAAAATAATAAGGCAGGTTGACTATAATATAATAGGAAGTGGTGAGGACTGTGGAAACTGGGAATTATATGCCTTATCTACAAGGTACATTGCTGATTGTTCCTATATGGAAATGAAGCAGGCCTACTTGCTAAATATCTAGATTTTTTTAATGTGAGGTTTCCTAAGAATCTGTGCAAGCCAGACAAAACATATCTGTGGGTCACATAACCCAGTCTGACTTCTGATCTAGAAAAAAGTGACTTAACTTCGGATAAGGTAGCCTTTGAGAGTTTTGTTTGTTTGTTAACTCAGGGCCCTTCCTTTGTCAATTGCTAGAATAGACAGATACTAAGCAAATATTTGTGAACTCGTAGCCACGATAAATGTGTGTTAGCAGTGTTTAGAGGTATCCTCCTAGAATCTGGTTTTCTCTGTGTATAATGTCCTCCAGTATTCCTGAGCATAACTGATTTTTGCTCTGCAGTATACTATCCTCTGGCCTTGTCCAGGTTCCTGACACCCTGAGTTTTGTTTTTTTGTTTTTTTAATTTATGGCCGTGTCGGGTCTGCATTGCCGCACACGGTCTTTCTCTAGTTGCGGTGAGCGGGGGCTACTCTTCCTTGCCGTGCGTGGGCTTCTCATTGCGGTGGCTTCTTTTGTTGCAGAGCATGGGCTCTAGGCGTGCAGACTTCAGTAGCTGCGGCACACGGGCTCAGGAGTTGTGGCTTGCGGGCCCTAGAGCGTGGGCTCAGTAGTTGTGGCGCACGGGCTTAGTTACTCTGCAGCATGTGGGATCTTCCCGGACCAGGCCTTGAACCCGTGTCCCCTGCACTGGCAGGCGGATTCTTAACCACTGCACCACCAGGGAAGTCCCCCCTCTGCTTTATGAAACCTGTATTAACCTTAAAGACATCTCTTCTACCCTTCTGGCATGGAAATCTCAAAGTCCTACCTCTATCACACTGGCCTGCACATCTTTATGTGTCTTTCTTTTGTGAATCAACATTGACCAGTTATAAAGGGTGGTTCTATGCCTTAGGAAAGCCTGATCTTTTCAACTTTCATGTTGTCAGTTCTAATTTAGTCCACACTTAACAGGAGCCAGCAAACTTGTTCTGTAAAGAGCCAGATAGTAAATATTTTAGGCTTTGCAGACCACATGTCTCTCTAGCAACTACTGCTTGTAGCACAAAAGCAGCCATAGACAATATATTAATGAGTGGGCATGGCTGTGTTCCAGTAAAACTATAAAAATAGGCAGGCTAGATTTAGACTGCAACATATAGTTTGCTGACTCTTGCTCTAGGATTTTGATTTCTACCTTTGATTTCTACCTTTATATCATGTGGAAAAATGGAAAGAACATCTCTTCCACACTCCCCTTTGCTCCTGCTGCATCAGTCACATGGCTTTCTCTCTGTTCCTTGATCATGCCCAGTCCTGCCTAAGACCCTTGGCCCAGGCTAGTTCCCTGCCTGGAACACTTCTTCCCTCCCACCTCTAACTCTTCTTTCAGATGTCATTAAAGGCCTTCCTCTTTTCATTATTCTTGGTCACAGCATTCTCTTTCTTTCAGAGCACCTATCACAGTTTATAATTATTTTACAATTATTTCCTTACTCTTTATCATTTGTCTCCCTCAGTAAATAGTAAGCTCCATGGGGACAGGGACCACATCTTTCTTATTCACTCTTACTCACCACTGTATCTCTGGAATCTAGCAAATGCCTTGTATACATTAGACACTCACCAAATGGTTATTGAATGGATAAATCAATTAATGACTCAGCCTAAATTTTGATTAACTAATTTAGATGTTTTTCACCAGAAACTAATAGAATAGTTCTATAGTGATGCAGTAGTATATCCACAAAAAAATCAATGGACTTCCCTGGCAGTCCAGTGGTTCAGACTCCATGCCTCCACTGCAGGGGGTGCGGGTTCAATCCCTGGTCAGGTAACTAAGATCCCACATGGTACAGCCAAAAAAAAAGTCAAAATTTTAGCTTTCTGATGAATCTAGTTATACCTACATATGCATTTCAGTCATAGTGACTGTTTCTTAGTTTATTAGTTTTACTCTTTCTTAATGTATTGATATTAGTACAGTGATGCATTGAAAATTCATACAACTCAGAATACATTTCTATAACTCTTTTCCAAAAGTGCAGAATAGCTCTAGCTGCAGATCTGAATAGTGAAACAATGCCAGGTTTATAGCATGAGATTTTATGGGTGTCCCCCTCATACAGGGATGGTCAGGGCTGTAAGAAAAACACTGACATAATCTTGTCTTGTAGGAAGAAAGGTCTATTTAGATAACAGAGTAGTAACAGGGGTAAGAGGGTCAATTTTGATTCTTCCATAGCTATCTTCAGAATCTTGGAGTTAAGCAACTCTGAATAAACTTCAAAAAGAACTCTATCAAACTGGAACAAAACATAATGTCTAGGACCAGTTTCTTTGTATTCATCTGAAAACTTTCTGTTTTACTGTTGAAGTAAAAAACCTGTTGACCAGCATTGCATCCATCCACACCTAACCTGTTAAAAGAACTATTGGAATTAACTATAGAAAAGGAAACTTATTAACGTGCATAACATTATATTTTTGCCCTTTCTGCTGACAGATAAGATCCCTCTCAAGTTTGAATCCATGTATACATATATGACAAAAGAACCCACTGAGCCATAGATTCACCATTAATTTGCTGGCATCCACCAACATTGGGCTCTGTGATGATTATGTAAATCTTTTCCCTCACCCTGGTTATAATCATTCTTAAATTTAAGAGGTAAAAAACAACCTATTTGAGGTCCCGGAGTTGAAATATGCTCTGTGTTGTAAGTAGAGGTGTTGCATACAGAAATAATTAAAGTAACTCCGGTTAAAAAAATAAAAGGCGGGACTTCCCTGGTGGTCCAGCGGTTAAGACTCTATGCCCTCAGTGCAGAGGGCCCAGGTTCGATCCCTTGTCAGGGAACTAGATCTCGCATGCTGCAATGAAGACCCGGGGTAGCCAAATTAATTAATTAAAAGGCAATTAATTATTATGAGATCAGGTTACAAGAAAAAGTTAAAGTACCCAAATAGCATTTGTTTAGCCATATAGTATCCAAGATAAAAATTTTTAATAAATAAAGGATGGTGTGGGGACACCAGGAGAAAATTATCATTCAAATTCAAGTGCAACTATTAGTTCACTTGAGTATCTCAAAAACATTTCAGACTCATCATATCAGCTCCTTCTCACAATATTTTATAGGCTCCTCCTCTTGAGACTCTCAAGTTTCAATTTAAGGCCATTTTTTCCCTCACATTATTCCTTTTCTTGGCCAATCTCAAAAATGCCCATAATGTCAGTAAATTGTTTTTATAGTGACAGTTCCCCAGCGTATATCTGTAAACCTGGCTGGTCCTCTGTGTTTGTGACTTAACCACTCAGCATCTTCCACAGATATATCAAAAGCACCTCAAACTCAGTATGTCTGTGGCAGAGATGTCTAGTATCTGTTTTCCCCCTTCTTCCTACTACCTGAACTTTATTTCATTCAGGTGCAACGTGCCTAGGTAAAAAAATACAAACAAACAAAAATGTAGATTGCCCAACCTCCCTCATTCCTAGGGATGGCAGTGATGTCATGGAAGTCTGGGTGAGGCTTTCAGGACAGCTCCTTTCAGGGTGGGAGGGGGCACTTAACCCCTTTGCCCTTCCCCCTTTCTCTCCTGCCTGGAACTTGGGTAAGGGGGAAAAGAAAGGGCCTTAACTATCAAGATGTGAAACTTTCAGCCCGTATTTTTCTAATTCAACAATGCGGGTGAGTTGAACTCTCACCTCTTAACCACTGATATTTTACAACAAATATGACTTAACTGCTTGCTCAATCACAGTCTTTTCAGTTCGCATATGTACTCAAGTTTGGGGGAAGTTGAAAATTGTAGGTGAGGCAGTGGCTGCTGCTTAAAGGCTTCGTTGGAGAGTCAGCAGCCACCACAGAGCAGGAAGAAGGCAGAAAGAATAAAAGGGATCAAACAGAGTAAATAGAAACCATCTGTAACATCTCTTGGCAGGTTAATTTTGCTGCCAGAATTTTTGTATGGAAGGACATCAGATCATTTTGATACTTATTTATTTATTTGGTTGTGCTGGGTCTTAGTTGTGGCAGGTGGGCTCCTTAGTTGCGGCTTGAGGGCTCCTTAGTTGCTGCATGCATGTGGCATCTAGTTCCCTGACCAGGGATCGAACCCGGGGCCCCTGCATTGAGAGCATGGAGTCTTACCCACTGTGCCACCAGGGAAATCCTTTGATACTTATTTTTAAGAAAGGGATAGGAAGTCTGTAAAATGTATGACAGGAGCCTTACTCAGTGTTGTAAATCTCTAAAAAGACAAGCCTAAGTTTTATGGTACTAGTCAGTTTTCTGGAAAGAGGGAACTATTTTAGCTAAGAATTGGTGGGTAGAGGGTAAAGTATATATTATGACTTTGAAACCTAAGTGTGGCAAAGGGTGTAAAGAAAGATGATAAATTCATAGAATTTCTATTTTGAAAACCCAGCCCTGTACCCAATTTGTGAATTTCCTTTGCCGCTTATACTTTACTTTGTTCTTGAACAGGAAAACTTCACCTCCAGAATAACTGTTCTCTGCTTCATTGTTTCAGCCACACTTGCAGACCATCACTGTGGGTAGGGGGATAATGTTTACTGAGTGCCTTGTGTAAGCCTCATGTTTATGGACATTTTACCTCATCCTATGCTTTGAAAAGCCCTACAAGGAACTTTTCACAAATGAACTGGAATTCCATGTTCATCCTGACACTAAACTAATTTTCTAATGTAGCCTATCTTGCAAGAGGAAGCAGAAGTCTAAAGTGTCAAAATTTTAAATCTAAACATTGATCATGCCTTTTTAGAAATTTCAGTTAATTAAATTATGTTTCAAAAATACACATTCAGAAAAGATGCATTGTTTCTTAGGGGTGCTGGTAGACACAAGTGCTTTTATCTCATACTAGACCAAGAGTATTTTTAGGGGAAGGAGTGAGAGTGGGAGAGGGTAAGGACAGACAGACCTATATAAGCAGTGGCTTGAACTTCTCAAGACACTTTACAGTTCAGTTGCCCAGACAAAGTCTGGGTAACCTGAATATCCTGAAGCCGGTCTAACATATTCCCAGAAGGGATGACCCACAGAAGAACAATTTTGTGCAAATACTGCACTTGTCAGTAGAGCCAGGAAATTACAAAACTATGACTGTCACAAAGTTATCATTTCAATTTTTTGGTTTCACAGATTCTAATTTGAAAAGCTTGTCTGAATATTTAATGAACAGCGCCATGAAGTAACATGTATCTTGCCTCAGGTGCAAGTGCTGGCTTTTCTTGATTCTCCTTGGATGAACGACTACTTCTGTGTACCACTAGATTGAAAAATAGATGTATAACTAAAAGAGCTAAACTAAAAAACCATCAAATAAATACCCACTTTTTAAGTTAACTTTTAAATCCAAGCCAAGCTCTGATTAAGTCTATTTACATTGTAATTTCTATTTTTAGGATTTTAATCCTAGTCTTTGCCCCATTTTATCCCTATGTTTGATTTCAATGAGTAGAAAATACTAAATTCTAGAATAAATTCACTGGGAGTTTTACATCTGTTAGTGAAAGAGGACAGAAAAAGGAGGTATAAATCAGGTACCTGGAAACCTTGACTACCACGGCATGAAACCTGGGGTCAAGGGTTGCCACATCCAACCTTGCCAGCACAGATGGGCAAGTCCAAGTGCCAAGCAAAGAGGGTAAGCTTTCTATGTGTAGAATTCTTATAACCTTGGGTGGAGTTTGCCCTGAAGTCTTAATCTTGCCATCTGACTTCACAAATACTGCCAGTGTACCTTGACCGTCACCTTGATCTAGGTCAAAAGTGTGAGTGGTATAGGGACTTCCCTGGTGGTCCAGTGGTTAAGACTCCGCACTTCTAATGCAGGGGGCATGGGTTCCATCCCTGATCGGGGAACTAAGATCCCACATGCTGCGTGGCGCGGCCAAAAAAAAAAAATAGTGTGAATGGAATGGACATTTAGAGATTTCAGCTTCTTCATAGTGAACTGTAAGTACATGGGCATAGGTATTAGAGGCACGCAGGTCCTCTTAAATATTGTTTGATGATGATACCAAGTTAAGTGCTTCAGTGTATCATAGGAAAGCAAGCCTAAAATGATGCAGCACCAATGTAAATTACAGGTATGCAGTCATAATGTGGTATGCTTGTCAATGAATAACTGACTCCATTTGGAGATTAAATACCACTTTTGATGCCCCAGGTAGAGGTATTAAACAGGAAAACACAAATGCCTAGTGGCAAATGATACAGAATCTTTTGCAGATGTGAAGGATGTTGTTATTTTTATTTCTGTGGTCAGGCTAATGTCTATGACCACTCTGACTAACTGAAAACATAAATCATATTTACATGAACTTATATTTGCCTCTCCCCCTCAGTATTTTTTCATGTTTATAATATGTTTAGTAATTTTTAAAAAAAATTTTTGCTAATCAATGATCTTATTGTTTTCTACAGTTTCTTTATTCCTTGATATACTACCTCTTATGCTAGAGGTGCTTCTCTTATTACCTCTTTATGGATGCCCTTCTTCAGTCTATCTTCAATTAATATGTAGTCTGCTTTTTCTTATTTTCCATATACATTAAGTATTTAGTTAGTAAATATTTATAGGATGTGAGGGTGATCTGGCTGCAACATCTGTCACACCATTAATCACCAGGGTTGATCTGGCCAATCTGGCTGGCTAGGAAGGTATCCCCTCCCTCACTACTCCATGTGTGTCCCTCCCAAAGCTGTGCGCTCGGTCGAAGAGGACAACCGTCCTCAGTAGAGGTGGACCATTCTTAGGTCAAGGGTATAGGAGTAGCTGTGCTCCCCTTCTAGAACCTCCAAACAAGCTCTCAAGTAAGTACTTACAAAGCATCACATGCTGCCAGGCAGTAGACTAAGTACTAGGAATATAGCAGTAGACAAGGCAGACATGGTCTCTGTCCTCGTGGAACAGACTTTACTCTGTAGTCACAATTTGTTTCCAAATAAGCTTTTCATTAGTGCTTTGTTTTTCAAGACTGTCATTTCATTTCTTACTGATTTATTTGTATAACAAACGCCATTGAGTATCTGTGGTGTACCCAGCACTGTGTGATAATATAATTGAGAAGATAGATGTCGACAGGTGAATTATAGCACTACGGTTAAAATAATGCAGTGGTGGCATGAACTATGTACAGTGAAGATGCAAAAGGCAGGTCAACAACACTAGCTGGAGAAATGGGGAAGAAAATCCCAGAGAAGATGATATTTGAGCTGACTTTTTAATAAGTAGAAGGCAAAAAGATGGAAAACGATTTTTGAGGCTGAGGAAAGAGCAGTTAGAAAAAGATATGTAATAATGACATATTTAATGTGGTTTTCTCTGTGAGAAGTTCATTGTAGTTCAAGTATATGGGGCATGAAATGCCGTAAAAGGAGAGGAGTCTCTAAAATAGACAAGAACCAGATTGTGAAAGGTGTTGCTCATGACTGCCTTGGCACGCTGAAGACTCAGTGCATGCATTTTGTTAATTTAAGGGCTTAATGAGGAAGAGTGGAAAATGTTCATGTAACTGTGTTTCACTTCCTTCTAATTTCTCACAGGCTTCACCAAGTATTGCTTCCTAACTCTAGCTGAATACTTCTGCAGGCCATGCTTTTTAACTCTCTGTGTAATACTTAAATGCTATCTCAGTTATCACAGCTTTTCTACAAACTGAATAAAATTAGGAAAAATTTGAAATTCTAAAATTAGATTTATATTAGCTCTCTAAAATATTGCTATAATTTAAAATATTATTCATTTTATACAATAATCTCTTTATTTAGCTCTCCTGTTTATATTCCTTATGATTACTTGTATTTTTTGTTCGAAAGCATAAAAATATTTTGAAAGTAAAACAGTAAAATTGTAAAATATATTTATATTGATTACAAAACGATACTTACATAGCTCCTTCCTGCTTTTTCTCTGTTTTTAAAAAACGAGTGTCTCTTTTGAAGAGATTTTACCACACACACAGATACAAAAGCAAGGGAAAGTAATTTAAAATACTATTGAACTAAATAAAGCCAATGAAGCTTAAACCAATGGTTTATTTTATAGGAAGGATCAAGTGAATATCTACCCATTCTTGAAAAGGAAAATCTGAAAGTGGAAGGTATATGTGTAAGCCTTTCCTTACTTTCAAGAAGCATATATTATGGACTTTATGTCAAACTCCATTTTAGTCACTGGAAATATAAAAATGAATAATACCGTCCATGCTCTCAATGGACTTGTTGTCTAGTGAAATATTTAATTGAACCACATGAAATTACATCGGTTTTTAGATCAAAAATAGTCACATATCAGTTCGGCCTAAATGTATATGTAAACAGAAATTTGCAATAATAGAGATATGAACAAGGTGCTACCTGCCCTGCAAAAGTGCTTTGTGCTGCCTAGAGCAGTCTGTGCAGGCTTTCCAGAGATGACATTTGAGCTGAGTTTCAGAAGATGGTTGAGAGTTCACTGTGTGTTCACGGGAAGCAAAGAGAATGAGCACATTCCAGTAATAGGAAACAGCAAGTGCAGAGTTGCTGAACCGAGAAAGAGCCTGGCACATGTGGGAAACTGCAGATACTTTAGATTGGTTGGAATGCCAGGTATGTGGTGGGTGACAGAAGAGGCAGGCGAAGTAAGCAGAGGGCAGATGTTAGAAGGTAGGATGTACCAAGCCAAAGAGCTTGACTTTATCCTTGAAATGGGTGAGATGTGTATAATCCAGAGTGTGTGCAAGGCAACCTGTTATGGTTCATAAAGAAAATATTACTACTTCTAGTATATTTACCTTTGTACTGTTTTTTTAAATTTTCCAATTTTGTAGGGGTTACAGTGTATATAATTTTCTGCAGTACTGGATGTAAATAATTTATAAATAAATAAATAACATGTATTATGGTGCATTATGGGCTGAATTGTGTCCCCTCCACAGAATTTATGTTGAAATCCTAACTTCTAGTATTTCAAAGTATGACCTTAATTGGAAATAGGGTCATTACAGATGTAATTGGTTAAGATGAGGTCATATTGGAGTAGAGTGGGCCCCTGAGCCAATATGATTGGTGTTCTTGAAGATAAAGGCGGATTTTGGGGTAATGCTTCTACAAGCCAGAGAACTCCAAGATTGCCAGCATACCATTAGGAGCTAGGGGAGAGACATGGAACAGATCCTTCCTTCATAGCTCTCAGAAGGAACCATCCATGTTGGCATCTTGATCTTGGACTCCTAGTCTCCAAAACTGTAAGACAATTTTCTGTTGTTTAAGCCACCCAGTTGGTAGTACTTGGTTACAGCAACCCTAGAAAACGAGCACACGCTATGGGATCGGAAAGTTTAGAGACCCTGATTAGATGATGGGGAGCAATAGAAGAGGTGGTTTATGTTTAAGAGTCCAAATTATTTATGTCCTGTAATTATGCAGTCTCAGAATTCAGTAATTTACTTAACTCGAATTGATTTCTTGACTTCCCAGTTCTTACTCTCCTTCTTTAAAACATTATAGTTTGCAAATAACTTGCTTGCATTTGTGTTTGGTATAGTTTATGGTAAAGGAAGAAGGAATTAGGAAATACCTTTAGTTCAAAACAGAGGGTGATAATATGCAACAGTTTTAGGGGAAAAAAATTACATTTAAGAAAAAAAAGTATCATTTAATCCCATTAGGTAGAAATGGAACTAAGAAACAGGATCCTACCAACAGAAGTCATAGCTGTAAAGAGTTTAATCAGTGCAAGGAGAATTGTAGGTAAAACATGCATTATTCTAGCTATATAATCTTCAAGTATTAAGCACAACCAGTCCTTTTTATGTAAGTCATATGTTAGTCACTTGCCTGAGGTTCCAAAACAGAGTGATTGAGAGAGTTTTCAAGGCCAGGAATAATACCCTAAATTCAGATGTACCTATTTGAAGCCCGTTTCTAGGTCAGCAAAATCCAGAAGTCAGCAATACATTAATTAATTAATTAAAATACAAAGTATATTTTGTGTATTATATTTTGGGCATTTTAGATCTTTGTGGGCCATGGAATATTTGATACTTTTTGGCCTTACTTTTGCAAATCAACTAAAGCATTTTGAAATACTACCTTTTAAAAAATCCCCATGTATTGTAATAGTTCTGCCATCCTTTAGACAAGTAGTTTTCAGACTTTCTAAAAGAATCCACTCTTCAAATGAATTCTTATGTGGAAGCCCACTATGCAATAACTACATTAGGCAGTTTACTGCACCACAGAAGACCATATATAGACCCTTGATGTTTTAAATCATTTTTTCTTGTATCTAGCCTGGAAGTTCTGTATTTTGTGATATATTCTGTAATCACTGTTTAATATGTTAGCAGAATGAAAAGAAATTTACGTGATAGGAATAATAAATATGCTACTGACCTATGATTATAGGGCCTATGCTTGGAGTTGCTTTCCCATAGTAGGGCTGGATTTATAAGAATCCATCCATCGTCTCTAATTTGGTCCCCTTTGTGACCAACACAGCACTCTGTGACCTATATCTACTTGGTCAAGAATATAATGTCCACTGTTCTCATTAAGGGACCTCCTTTTCTCTGCTTTTACCCCATTCTTTTAACAATTTTTGGTTTTGCTTTATTCGTTTAACTACACCTTTGCTACCTTTGGACTCTAAAACTCAAAAACCTGTTTGTCCAGTTTAGTACATGGTTATTTTTTCCCTCACCCATGACTTACAATCATATTGCTGTAAGCTGATAAATATTTGGAACTATGTATACTTTTTATATGCTTAGATTATTATAAAAAGTAGCACCAATATGGAGAGGAGATAGCAGTGGAGACTCAGAGTTTTCACATTCACGGTATTTATTAGATGAGTAACTTTTTTAAGATCAAGATAGGTCAGGTGGCCAATCTGACAGCCCATAAATCACAATTTAGAGACTTACCTACCTTTTTCTGAAGTGTACATATAAAAGGATATAAATAACAGGCTTTTTAGATAATTGGGCATCAGTGATTCTTTTCAATAAAAATATAATCAGAGTCTTTATTCTTTTAGCAAATGTTTATTGAGCCCATACCACGTGCTAACAGTCATTATGCTAAGTTTTAAGTATAAAGTGGCAGACTAAATGAACATGATCCCGGCCTTAGAGAATAGATGTATTACACAAAAAACTCTTTATATATCTGTATACATACACACACACACACACACACACACACACACACACACATACTCCCTGGTATGAGTTATGAAGGAAATATATGGAGTTCACAGCAGGAGTAGAAGAAACTACTTTTTTTTGGTGGGGGGGTGCCACGTGGCTTGCGGGATCTTAGTTCCCCAAGCTGGGATTGAACCCGGGGCCACCACAGTGACAGCGCGAGTCCTAATCACTGGACCTCCAGGGAAGCCCCAGAAGAAGCTACTTTAAATAGAATAGTCAGAAAAGGAACGGGAGGTGCAAAGAAAAGCATTCTAGGCAGAGAGTAGCCTGTGCAAAGGCCCTGAGGGAGGAGGAAGGTGGGCTTGTTCAAGGAACAAGAAGAAAGTTAAGTTCCATGAGGAAAAGATTTTTCTCTTTTGTCTAGAACAATATTTTAAATAGTAGACACTACAGAAATATTTGTGTATGACTGAAGGAATATCTGTATACCTAGGATGTAGTGAGTACAAGCTGAAGTTGGAAAAGTAGGCAAGATCTAGAAGACAGCAAGTCCTGTTAAAAAAAATGGGGGGCTTCCCTGGTGGCACAGTGGTTGAGAGTCCGCCTGCCAATGCAGGGGACACGGGTTCATGCCCCGGTCCGGGAAGACCCCGCATGCCGCGGAGTGGCTGGGCCCGTGAGCCATGGCCGCTGAGCCTGCGCGTCCAGAGCCTGTGCTCCGCAACGGGAGAGGTCACAATAGTGAGAGGCCCGAGTACCGCAAAAAAAAAAAAACTGGGGGATCTAATTTACATTTTATAAAGATCACTCACAACTGTGTGAGCAATTGTTTGGTGGGGAGCAAAAATGGAAGAAGGGAAACCCAGGTTCGTGAGTGCAGTAGAGGTGGAGACAAGTAGATCAAAGAAATCACTAAATGACTGTATGTTAGAGCCAAGATCAATGGGTTTAACTTCCTGCACATTTCACCTCTTCAGCATCTTAGCAAAGTGAATGTATCTGATTTACCTTTGTATCCCTAGAACTACCACTGCCCCTCAACCCTCAGACCAAGCCCCAAAAGAAATTAACCTTTGGCAAAGAATTTAATCGAGCCCTTGAAGAAAATAATTTCAAAGTTTCTCCTGGGTCTTTGTATTATTGAGGGAGTGACCATCCTAAATGCAGTCACAAGGAAAATCAGAAATGTGTGTTATTCTGCAAGATTACAGACTTGGTCTTGTAAAAAAGTCAATGCCATGGAGGAAAAAAGGCAGAGAAACATTCTGGTTATCTACTACTGTATAGCAACTTATGCCCAGTGAGTATCCCTTCTGAAGAGATTTTACCACAGGTACAGAAGCAAAAGCAAAGGAAAATCATTTTTTAAATGTTGTTATGCTCAATAAACCCATGCAACTTAAACTAATGGTGATTTTTATAGAAGGCTTGCCCCTCTCACACCTCCTCTGGCACTATTGTAAGGGGATAGCTTGTTTTGTGGGGCCTCTACCCATAGTTCTAAGGAGTGACCAGCAGAGTTGAATCTTGGTACTAGCAGAGAAGTCTTTGGGAAGCTAAGAAGTGATTGCTTGGTGGAGAACTCAGAGGGACATTAAGACAAAACTCTCTTTTTCCCAACATATACTAAAAATAACCTTGAGGGGAGCTGCAAAGCTAATGGTTGTTTTATAGCACTGATCAGCACATAGGTTCTCAGTGAATGGGGATTTGCTACCTCTCAGAGTAGTCTGTTCTACTTTTGAATTGCCCTAGTTGTTAGGAAGTTATTTCTTTCACTGAGCCAAACATTTTTACCCTCTTATTCCCACCCACTGCATGTGGTTTTACTCTCTAAAACCTTAGCAAATAAGGCTGATCTCTACTGTTGGAATTTTAAGATTTAATTTAATTTAATTTGGAATGGCTGCCTGGACCACTTTCAATCTTTTAATCTGTAAGAGAAAGTGAAGCTGTAGCAAGAGTTAAATTTAGTTGATGGGGGCTTGCCTGGTGGCACAGTGGTTGGGAGTCCACCTGCCGATGCAGGGGACACGGGTTCGCGCCCTGGTCCGGGAGGATCCCACATGCCGTGGAGCGGCTGGGCCCGTGAGCCATGGCCGCTGAGCCTGCGCGTCTGGAGCCTGTGCTCCGCAACTGGAGAGGCCGCAGCAGTGAGAGGCCCACGTACCGCAAAAAAAAAAAAAAAATTTAGTTGATGCAGTAGACAAAGTTCCCCATGTGAAGGCAAGTTTTGTCTTAAGATTTGTAAGTCTCTACAGCCTTTTTAATGAGGCAACTCAGTCTGCTCCTATATAACTGCCAATTTATTCTCCTGGATCTTAAAGGAACCCCAGCTCCAGGTGGGCAGGCCTCTGCTGGAATAATAATAATAAGCAAACTAATTAAAAGCCAGATCACCGCCCTATTCCCTTCCCTCTCCCCCTTTCCTAAGCCATCTACGTAACTGGTAGAATAGAATCAAGATCCTCCTTTTGAGTTCTATGGTACTCATCCTTTCACTACCTTGCTCTTGGTATGACCTGGTGCTTCCCATTCCTGAGATACTGCCAGGTTCTGCAGAAAGGAGTGGCTGTCCCCTCGGCCACACTCTCTGCATTTCTCTGCTGCACTGTTCCCTGCCCTCTTTCTTCATTAGCTAATCCTCCACCAGATTTCCTTCTTCCAGAAGTCTAATCTCTCAGCCAGGTATAGCCTCTACCATTCTCTTCATTTTGTGGTTTTACAAATGCTTCATTATCATTGTATTGGGGCCTCTTGGGGAAGAAGAGATAAATATGCATTGTCAGTCAGCCAACTTGAACCAGAATTGTAGTTAAAATCATATTTTAATATAACTAAATCATACTCCAGTGATTTTTTAAACAATTCAGTGATTTTTAGCATATTCACAAAGTTGTACAACCATCACCACAATCTAATTGCAAAACATTTTCATCACCCGAGAGAAGCCACATACCATTAGCAGTCACCCCCTTTTTCCTCTACTCTCCTGCCAGCCCTAGTCAATCACTAATCTACCTTCTGTCTAAAGATTTGTCATCAGTGCTGTTTGTAGAGGGGACAGGTGCAGATGGGGAGAAAGGTGAGCTCAGGTCTGGAGGGGAGCTTCTACTTCAGATCTCTGCTTATCTGCCATCCCAGAATTTGAAGTGAAAACTCCTTGCTTCTTTGAAGATTAATTTCATTCCAAAGATTCTATCTGATCTCCTAAGGTATTTACATACAGTATTTATAAACATAAATAGATACATAGATACCAAAATTTAATCTTATTTCATAACTTTAATCTTATTTATTGGGAATGAGTAACCCTAGTACACACACATGCACACACTCCCACCTTTTTCTGAGTTATATTTCAAAGCCTTGTCTATACTGACAATAAAGGACACCATGCCTCAAACACTTTCCTCTAATTCCCTAATTCCTAGGTTTTTCAGATCAGGCTGCCATACCTGTATCTTGTTGATTTTAGGTAAGATATCCGAAATACTAGGTGACAATGAATGAAGCATGGGGAATGACTTAGAGGAAACACCCTCTCTGCCCTGTGTACAACCAGAACTGAACGTGGGGAGATGAGGAGGGGTAGCAGGTCAGTGTGGGAAGGCTCTTTAGCGGGTACTTTTTCTAGCCAGGGCATCTGGGCCTCCCCAGCACCCCCAGCCCTCAGGAGTGGTTCTTTGTGATGTATCAGCCGCCCGTAGCCACCATTGGCTGTCGGGAGTGCCCTAATGACCAAACAAAGCAGAACAGGTATGACTCCTCATTATCCTGGGGAGAGGTATATATACAGAGGGAGGCCTGGCAGACAGGTAGACAACTGAGTGGCTTCAACATGGCAGAAGTGACCAAGAAATCATGGAAGCCACAAACTACAAGCATCAAGCAGGGGAAGAAGAGGAAGACCCCCTCTCGGCCTGGATCAAGAGGCAAGGTCAGATGACCCTACCCGAGCTCCTCTTCTTCTTTCCCTTTTATGCCCTCTATCCCCCAACCCACCCCAGATAATCCTGCCCCTGCCTGGCACAGACCTCCTCCTTAGCTGCCCCCTTTCCACCCAGCCCCCTTCTCTTCTCCCAACCAATGACCTCTGGGCTCACCTTGTTGCCTTAACAGGTGGTGAAGACATGTAAGAAGCTAAAAAGACCACTTCACGTGTGTTCAAGGAAAAAATACTCTTCTAAAGTTTTAACTACTTCAAGAAGGCAGAAGAGGGCAAGAAGGGCCAAAAAGCTTCAGCCAGTCCCATAGACTGAGCCAAAAGCAGCTAGGCCAGGCCCAACGCCCCTGTAGAACAACACCACTCTGAGATAAGACCCAAGCAAACATCACCTGCAGAGCAAACTTGAGAAACCTCAGACAATCTGCTGTATCTAGAGTCCTGGCTGCAGAGAAATGGCCAACTGGATAGAGACTGGCTCAGACGCTAACATGGAACATGGAACACAATGATGGTTATTAAAATAAAGTCAGCAAGGTGTGAGAAGCCGGTTGAACAAATAAAATTAGGCACTGTGCACAGAAATGTATCGTGTTGCATTGGCGTTGTCTGATATTGTTTCTCAAACTAAGAGAGTGAGAGGACAGAGAAATTTAGCATCTTTGATCCCCCCATATCCACCTGAGGAGAAAATGTACACGCATCTCACCAAGGGTGGAAAATACCCTTTCCACCAGGTTCCTCAGCTCTGGCAGACCAATTTCACCATTTCTGTACTTGGTAGTCAACATTTATTTTAAGTGTGAGTGAAGTCAGCAGAGCACAGCAGGGCCAAGTACACTCTAATAGATTTAAAGGCAACGGAGAAGGGAAAGGGGGAGAAAGAACAAGGAGAAAGCTCTGACTTTCTCAGTTATAACACAGAACTGAGCTGCGCTGGTCACTTGGGATAATTCAGTTGTGAGTTGAAGGCCCCTGAGCCTCATGGCTCCCTCATCCTTTGTTGACCTTGTGATGAGTTTTGTAACAAAGGAAAGGGCAGCACCAGGCCCAGCCCCTAGGAGAGGATAATCACGAGGCCACACTGAGCAGAGACCTTACCAGATACTTGTTGCTGGTCTGATTATGCCTGCCTTCCCCAGTCTCACCCTCCCCATCAATCATTCTTCCCCTTTAAAGCCCAGAATGGAGCGCTTACTCAGAGTCCCCCACAGAGGCGGAAATGGTTGGGAGTTCAATATTTATAGGTTAGAACAGTGATCCTCAAAAATTTGTTTTGTGTCTCTCCAAGAATTTGAAAAACTATGCACCTCTTTACACAGTTTTAACTTAACGTTCAAAATTTTTATCATGAGTTTAAGTATTTACTAAGGACATAATTTTTAATTTATTGTAAATACTGCTATTAAAAGTAAAACTATTACATCAGTCTTTTTTTTTCTTTTTTAATTTATAGTCTGATGTATATTTTTATCTGGATAAATTCACCCCAGTTTGCTAAGGAATTAGACTAGAGGGGTGCCACCAGACAGGGTTATTATTTGGCGTGGATTTTTCTCTCAAAACTTTGAATCTTTGAACATGCACATGGTTGAGACTCAGTTCTTTGCCATGCCATATAAATGAGAGGATTTTTTTTCTGTACGTTTTTAAAGGCTGCTATTATGTGATATTGGCCTGAACCGTAAGTGCCTATCTGACTGCTGTGCGCTCCGTGCCCGTGGAACATGTTAGCTGCAGGCTGCACACCAGCAGTGGAGCCAATGAACTGATTGTAGCCGGTTGTTTAGGAGTAGTCACATAAAAACCAGATGTCCAGTGTTGTACAGCATCTTTTGTGAACAGAAATGTCCTGACCATATTTTGCTAGTGAAAAATATAACACAGGTGTATTTCTATAGATTTGCTGAAATTTAGAATGCTTACAGCATAACACCAAAAACAGTCCCCTGTATCACCTTTTGGCTTTTTTCTATGTCTCTTTATTAAATTTAAAACGTTTCTTTGTCCCTAGGAAGATGGATCCACAGAAAATGATAGCATTAGTTGTCTCTGGAAAGGGGAACTGAGTGGCCTGGACAGGCATGAGAGGGAAACCTCTATTGTATGTCCTCTTGTATCTATTGAATATTAAGCCATGTGAATGCATTGCATGTTCATATTTAAAATCTAAAAAATAAGAGTTAACTATGTGATAACTTAAAAAAAAGACTTTGCTTGCCTGAATTGTAGTAAGATGTATTTATTTTGGTTTTCAATCATTAAAACATTTGTCTAGTTCTTGAAGATTTATCTAATTTATCCAACAAGCATACATAGTAATAACATAATGGCAACAAGAAAATTACTGTCAAGAAGACATCAAAACAGCATAATGAAGCCAGATTAGGGAAAGGGGGCCCAAATAAGAAATTAAGACTCAGTACCCCAACTTTTATTTTTTTAAACTGGGAAGGAATTCCCTGGCAGTCCAGTGGTTAGGACTCTGTGCTCTCACTGCCAAGGGCCTGGGTTCAATCCCTGCTCTGGGAACTAAGATCGCATGAGCTTTGTGGTGTGGCCAAAAAAAATAAGATTATATAAAATAATTAACTAAATAAAAAACTGAGAGATTAGTACAATGAACATCCGTATTAACACTCTTCATTTCAGTTTCACCAGTTGTTAAATATATTACAAATACCATGTTTGCATTATCACTAATCATTATTGGGCTTCCACAGGCCCAACAGACCCCAGTGCTGTCTGGGACCTTTTTGATCTTGTTAACAGCTTCATCAGACTGTCCTATCAGGACTTTGCCCTGTGAAACTGTAGAGCATATTATTCTCCTATCACCAGAGCTGCTGGTCTGGTATCCTCAAAGAAACTGCAGACCTGAGGGTGCTACGTACTTTCACAACTTGGATCTAGGCCCATTTATGGTCTAAGAAAATCGTGAGAACTTGGCATTAACTGAATTGATACTTAACTTTTGTCAGGTGTGTTGTAGGCAGGTACTGTGGAACTGGTATAAGGGAAGGAAAAAATTAGGGCTCCTTGGAGGAGTTAAATCCCTTCATGGTAAACCAGTGACCTAGGAATAAAATGTTTCTCTGAGTTCTATGAGCCACTCTAGCAAATTAATCAAACCACGGGAGGGCGTTGTGGGAACCTCCTCTTTATAGCCAGTCGGTTAGAAGCACAGGTAACCACCTGGACCTGTGATTAGTGTCTGAAGTAGGGGGCAGCCTGGTGGGACTGAACCTTAACCTGTGGGATCTGATGCTATCTCCAGGTAAATAGTGTCAGAACTGAGTTGAATTGTAGGACACCCAGCTGGTGACTGAGAATTGGTTGGTGTGGGGAGAAAACCCACACATTTTCATTGGTGTCAGAATTGTAATAAACAAACAAATAGATGCGGGATTCAGGTGCCAAACCTAAAGAGAGAACTAGGACACTTAAATGACATTACTGTTAGAACATCTACATCTAATTTAAAAACAAATTATGAGGCTAATAAAACAACTTTAAAGTTAAAGAAAGTGGTACAAACTTCCTGGTTTCATCTCTCTCCCTCTGCATTTAAGAAATAAAGAGTGTAAACTGGAGAAGAAATATTTGTCTACATGCTTTGCCCAACAGGACCTCCAAATAGCAGAAGTGAGGACTTCCCTGTTGTTCCAGTGGTTAAGAATCCGCCTTCCAATGGGGACGGGGGTTCAACCCCTGGTCAGGGAACTAAGATCCCACATGCTGCAGGGCAACTAAGCCCACACGCTGCAACTACTGAGCCCTCGAGCTCTGGAGCCCACGCACCACAACTAGAGAGAAGCCTGCATGTTGCAACGAAGACCCAACACAGCCAAAAATTTAAAAATAAAATAAATAATAAATAAATAAATATCTTAAAAAATAGCAGAAGTTACTTCAGAGAAGGAACTGCTTCTATTGG
>NW_020172463.1:1300975-1301716 GCF_003031525.2 Neophocaena asiaeorientalis asiaeorientalis | reverse complement strand
GCAAACCTGGGTCCCAAAGAAAGCCCCCAAATAGACCATTTTTTCTAAAAACATTCTGCATACTTGGTCTGGTATTTTTTACTTTTTAAATGCAATCCATCAAAATATTTTTCTATTTTCTAGGTTATTTCTATTTAAGTATAAAATTAAATTTATTTTAATGATATTATATGCAGAATTCTAACTTACAGATACCTCCATTCATCAATTTCTTAAAAGCTTTTTAGTTTAAGGTTTTCACAATATTTAATCCATACTTCCGTGGACTTTTATGTTCTTAATCCCATGATTTTTAACGTTCTGTTTAACCTAAACCTCAGACTTGGGAACCATCTCTTCACATAATTGTACTTAATCGTTCATCTTGCCCAAATGTCTTGCATTTGACTGAACATGCCCAGTTCTTCTGACAATTTTTCATAGGTCTAATTTAACAAACCTTCAATCAATTGCTGTTCTCTGAACACTCTCCAAGTTTTTTTTTCCTGTATATAGCATGGCATGTAAAGTTGAATATCGATTGATCCAACTGAAGTCTGGCCAGTGTCAAATAAAGCAAAAGTAACTGCTTTTCTTTTCTTTTTTTTTTTTTAACATCTTTATTGGAGTATAATTGCTTTACAATGGTGTGTTAGTTTCTGCTTTATAACAAAGTGAATCAGTTATACATATACATATGTTCCCATATGTCTTCCCTCTTGCATCTCCCTCCCTCCCACCCTCCCTATCCCACCCCTCCAG
>NW_020172463.1:1290588-1300940 GCF_003031525.2 Neophocaena asiaeorientalis asiaeorientalis | reverse complement strand
TTATGATTTTAGGCAGCCTCTCTGCTAATGGGTGGGGTTGCGTTCCTGTTTTACTAGTTGTTTGGCATAGGGTGTCCAGCACTGTAGCTTGCTGGTCGTTGAGTTAAGCTTGTTGCTGGTGTTGAGATGGAGATCTCTGGGAGATTTTCGCCGTTTGATATTATGTGGAGCTGGGAGATCTCTTATGGACCAGTGTCCTGAAGTTGTCTCTCCCACCTCAGAGGCACAGCACTGACTCCTGGCTGCAAAGAAAGACAGGAAGAGAGAGAGAGAGAGAAAGAAAGAAAGAGGATAAAAGAAAATAAAATTAAGATAAAATAAAATAAAGTTATTAAAATAAAAAATAATTATTAAGAAAAAAAATTTTTTTAAGTTAAAAAAAAAAACGGACCGATAAAACCCTAGGACAAATGGTGAAAGCAAAGCTGTACAAAGTCTCACACAGAAGCATACACACTCACTAAAAGAGGAAAAGGGGAAGAACTCATAAATCTTGCTCCCAAAGCCCACCTCCTCAATTTGGGATGATTCGTTGTTTATTCAGGTATTCCACAGATGCAGGGCACATCAAGTTGATTGTGGAGCTTTAATCCGCTGCTCCTGAGGCTGCTGGGAGAGATTTCCCTTTCTCTTTGTTCGCACAGCTCCCAGGGGCTCAGCTTTGGATTTGGCCCCGCCTCTGCGTGGAGGTCACCGGAGGGCGTCTGTTCTTCACTCAGACAGGACGGGGTTAAAGGAGCCGCTGATTCGGGGGCTCTGGCTCACTCAGGCCGGGGGGAAGGAGGGGCACGATGCGGGGCGAGCCTGCGGCGGCAGAGGCCAGTGTTACGTTGCACCAGCCACAGGCGCCGCCGCCATGCATTCTCCCGGGTAAGTTGTCCCTGGATCCCAGGACCCTGGCAGTGGCGCGCTGCACAGGCTCCCGGGAAGGGGGGTGTGGATAGTGACCTGTGCTTGCACACAGGCTTCTTGGTGGCGGCAGCAGCAGCCTTAGCGTCTCATGCCCGTCTCTGGGTTCCGCGCTGTTAGCCGCGGCTCGCGCCCATCTCTGGAGCTCCTTTAAGCAGCGCTCTTAATCCCCTCTCCTCGCACACCAGGAAACAATGAGGGAAGAAAACGTCTCTTGACTCTTCGGCAGGTCCAGACTTTTCCCCGGGACTCCCTCCCGGCTAGCCGTGATGCACTAACCCCTTCAGGCTGTGTTCACACCGCCAGTCCTCTCCCTGCGCTCCCACCGAAGCCCAAGCCTCAACTCCCAGCCTCGCCCTCCCCGGCGGGTGAGCAGACAAGCCTTTCCGGCTGGTGAGTGCCGGTCGACACCGATCCTCTGTGCGGGAATCTCTCTGCTTTGCCTTCCGCACCCCTGTTGCTGCGCTCTCCTCCGCGGCTCCGAAGCTTCCCCGCTCCACCACCCGCAGTCTCCGCCCGCGAAGGGGCTTCCTAGTGTATGGAAACCTTTCCTCCTTCACAGCTCCCTCCCACTGGTGCAGGTCCTGTCCCTATCCTTTTGTCTCTGTTTATTCTTTTTTCTTTTGCCGTACCCAGGTACGTGGGGAGTTTCTTGCCTTTTGGGAAGTCTGAGGTCTTCTGCCAGCGTTCAGTAGATGTTCTGTAGGAGTTGTTCCACGTGTAGATGTATTTCTGGTGTATCTGTGGGGAGGAAGGTGATCTCCGCGTCTTACTCTTCCGCCATCTTCCCCCTCTCCTCAAGTAATTGCTTTTCTCCTTTTTCTCATATATGCCTTAATACACTCCTATTAAGTACTTATTTCATTTCAACATAGAGAAGACTCATCCAGCTTGACACCAGCCATAATTGTTGGATCTCACTTGGCTTTGTTTCACTCATGGTTGTCTTAGCCGGTATTTCCACATTTGTTGCAAATCGGTAGCATATTAAAAGTTAAATGTTAAATCCATAAGAGGATTCCATGTATTTTTCCTTCAGAGATTGTTCCCTGAACAATTGGTATAAATGTGGAATTTAGTGCTTGGAGTCTCAAGGACCCCAAGGCTTGAAACATTCAGAATATTTCTGTGATGTGAATTGGAAAGGATTCAGATGGCTAGATACCAGGAGAGGTTGCTGAAACCTGCAGAAGCAGCAGGCTGCCTTTGCTTTCTCTTATCAGAGTTCAGCTGTAAGCACTATAAACCAATTTCAGCCAACTTAAGCAAAGGGGAATTTATTGGAAGGATATCAGTATTTTCAGTAGGCTGAAGAACCATGCTTAGAAACTAGCAAACACCAAGAATGCTCCAAAAAGCAAGAATCTCAGCCGTGCTCTGAAGAAGAGCATTAGCATCCACTTGTTGAGACTGTTGTTTGGTTCTTCCCGAGTCCTTCAGGGTTCTAAACCCTGGTGTTGCAGGAAAAATGCACTTCAAGAGGATGGTCATGTCCCAGGTCTCAAGTGAGTCCCTGGGATGGGCTGCCAAGTGAGGGTCCTTGGCTTCACACAGGAAAGAATTCAAGAGCGAGCCACAGTGAAGTGGAAGCAAGTTAATTTAGAGAGATACATATTCCACAGACAGAATGTGGTCTGTCTCAGAAGGGAGACTGGCCCCCAAATATGGGGTGGTTCGTTTTTATGGGCTGGGTTGTTTCATAGGCTAACAAGTGGGAGGAGTATTCCAGCTATTTTGGGGAAGGGACAGGGAGTTCCAGGAATTGGGCCACCACCCACTTTTTGGCTTTTTATGGTCAGCCTCAGAACTGTCCTGTTGCTGGTGGGTGTGTCATTTAGCATGCTAATGTATTACAGTGAGGCTCAAGTTCTACTGGAAGTCAAATCTTCTACCATTTTGGGCCTAATCGGTTCTAACCAGTTTATGTCATATCCTTGAGTATGTCATTCCTTTAAAGGTTATTCTCTGTATCTATAAGCTTAGCTTTATATACATATTTTAGATTCCACATTTAAAAAAGATCATACAGTATTTGTCTTTTTCTGTCTGACATCTCACTATTTCACTTAGCATAATGCACTCGAGGTCCATCCATGTTGTTGCAAATGGTACAATTCCATTCTTTTCTTATGGCTGAATACTTTTCCATTGTGTGTGTGTGTGTGTGTGTGTATATATATATATATATATATATATATACACCACAATTTCTTTATCCATTCATCCATCAGTGGACGCTCAGGTTGTTTCCATATCTTGGTTATTGTAAATAAGGCTGCAATGAATGGGGTTCATTTATCTTTTTGAATTAGTCCGTTTTCTCTGGATAAATGCCCAGAAGTAGAATTTCTGTATCATATGATAGTTTTATTCTTAATTTTTTAGTAATCTAAATACTGTTTTGCATAGCGGTTGCACTAATTTACATTCCCACGAACAATGCAGAAGGGTTCCCTTTTCTCTACATCCTCTTTGAGTCCTTTTGATAATACCCATTTTGTCATGTATGAGGTGATATCTCATTGTGGTTTTGATTTGCATTCGCCTGATAATTAATGATGTAGAGCATCTTTTCATGTACCTGCTGACCATCCGTATGTCTTTGGAAAAATGCTTGTTCATATTATCTACCCAGTTTTTAATTGGATTATTTGTTTTCTGATATATGAGTTCATTATATATTTTGCATATTAACCCCTTATCTGATATATGATTTGCAAATATTTTCTCCCATTCAGTAGGTTGCCTTTTCATTTTGTTGATGGTTTCCTTTGCTGTGCAGAAGTTTTTTAGTTTGATGTAGTCCCACTTGAATTTATTTTTGCTTTTGTTGCTTTTGCTTTTGGTGTCTATTGTTCTTATTCTACAAATGATGAAATTGAGAGAGCTTAAGTGACTTGCAATGATATTGCACAAAGATGAATTACTAAGAGCTATCACAGTAATTTTATCAGCACAATCCAATTACTTGGGGGTGATGAGATGTGAAACTCAGAGTAAATTCTTGCTTGATTTTGTGGCTTGCATGTAAGATCCTCCCAAAAGTAGTAAATTATAACCTAATAAATAATTCAAGTAATTTATTAAGAATATGTAATGTGACAATAGCCAAAAGGTGGAAACAACCTAAATTTTTATTGATAAATGAATGGACGAACAAAATGTGGTATTTCCATAGAAGTGAGTATTATTAACCTTAAAAAGGAGTGAAGTTCTGATACATGCTACAACATGAGTAAACCTTGGAAACTTTGTGCTAAGTGAAATAAGCCAGGCACAAAAAGCAAATACTGTATGACTTCACTTACATAAGGTGCCTGGATTAGTCAAATTCATAGAGATGAAAAGTAGAACAGTGTTCGCCGGGAGCTGGGGGGAAGAGGTAATGGGTAGTTATTGTTTTATAGGTACAGAGTTTCAGTTTAGGATGATGAAAAAGTGATGATGAAATCTTTACATGGATTACCTGACTTAATCTTCACAACAGACCTATGATGTAGATACTATTATTATCTCCATTCTGTGAATAAGGAAATCAAGGCACAGAGTGGGTTAAGTAATTTGACCAAGATAATACAGTTGGTAAATGTTAGAGCTAAGAGTTAAACTTAGGCAGTTGACTTCAGAAGCTCTCTTGTATTAGTTAATTTTATTACATCCCTTGAGGGAATTTGAGATGCTTTAGGGGGCTGAAAATGGGGGAATTCCTGCCCTACCAACCAATATTTTCAACTTGTTCAGTTTCATGTCCAACACCTGAATAGGGAAAATGAATTCATAGAGTTGTTGATTATTTT
Source organism: Neophocaena asiaeorientalis asiaeorientalis (assembly GCF_003031525.2). Lineage (NCBI taxonomy): Eukaryota > Metazoa > Chordata > Mammalia > Artiodactyla > Phocoenidae > Neophocaena > Neophocaena asiaeorientalis. Next base: position 1,296,234 of record NW_020172463.1, on the reverse strand, counting down.
ATTTATTTTTTGCATTGCAGAATCTTATTTTGGAAGAGACTTTTTGGTTTTTCTAGACATTGGACTTTCATGTACAGTTAAATTTTCAAGATTAATTTTGGAGACTAACATGGAGTTTACTTTCATTTTTGCCAAGGTAAGTGCAAGAAAATATAAAACTAGCATTCATCACCACTACTAACAAAAAGGACATCTTAACACCAAATAAATAGGAAAGTCATAAAGACAGAGAAAAAGAAATTTCAATTCAATTGGGTACGTTTACCCTTATGAAAGTGTCGCTCACTGCATGTTTCTTATTTCTCTGAATGTACCAGTGGCTAGTAGAAACCTTGACATAGAGAAGCAACATTCTTAGAAAAAGCAAATGAATATTTGGTCTTAGTCAACCACCTTCCACCAATATCCAGTGCTTGAATTCATCACATTCTCACAAGTGGCAGGGAGCCTCTGATGTCTCACTTGGAAGAATGTGATTTCTCTTAGGTATGTTTTAATGACAGTCATCACTGGGCTATTTGAAAGTCTTGTGGGGACCTGCAGAGCATATGTTTATTTAGTGAGAGGGTAGCACTAGCTGTAGCAGGAGATTGCTTTGGACATTTAACCTTTTATAGCTTATGGCATAAAACTTCTCTACATACCGATTTTGAGTATAAAATACAAGGTGATTTTATGGTTTGTAAACCTTTCTAATTTGCCGGTCCCTTGATTCCCATCTCAGTAGGCCGCCATTGTGATCTCTAACAGGAAAATTGAATAGATTTGAAATTATTGTTTATGTTGCTCTCTATACAGACACAATAAAAAATAATTTGTCTCTCATTCTCTTGAAGAGACTAAAATATATTTTTAAAAATCTCACAGTAGCTGTTGAGATGTGTGCTAGCTTGTTGAACTTGTGCTGAATATGGAAATGCTCTTCCAGGCCAAGGAAATCTCAAAGAAAATTATCACCTTAAAAAGGTAATTTTAACACTGCAGCACATTTAAATTTCCTCAGGTATCACCAGTCTGAAGGTACAAGAGGAGAGTAACATCAACGGTAATAATTCACATTCCACTGACTCTTGCCCCCACTGATTTACAGACAAACTTCGCATTTGTTTCTGGGCAGTCCAGGGTGTGTTTGCAAAGTGCCCGAACAGTTCTGGGAAGTTTTCCTGTGGTCCCCATCAGAAGGCAGGGCTGGGACTTCCCCGGCCGTCCTGTGGTTAAGACTTCACCTTCCAGTGCAGGGGCTGCAGGTTCGATCCCTGGTCGGGGAGCTAAGATCCCACATGCCTCGGGGCCAAAAAACCAAAACAGAAAACAGAAGCAATATTGTAATAAATTCAGTAAAGATTAAAAAGTAAAAAAATGCAAAGGCAATGCTGCTTCTTCCCAGCCATGGGCTTTGGCACAACGTGCCCCACAAGTCAGCTGAGCCTCAGCGGCGGGTACACGGTAGGCTGGTGCTGAGGTTCCTGCTGCACATATGGAAACCATGGTCCCTTCTGTGTAATTGGAGTTCCAGCTCTAGGTAACCAACCCATGCTCTTATTTTTATGTTAAGGCTTATTTTTATTTTAGAAAAACTTCTTTCATTAGTAGTGGCATGAAATATATGAAGATTGTGTTTGGAATCAAGCACTTGAATTCACTACTTCCTTCAGTGAATATGTATTGAACACTAGTATGTGCCAGGCAGTGTTCTACATGCTGGGGATAAATGATAAAACAAACTAAGCCCCTGCCCTCAAGGAGAGTAACAATAACCAAATCAACATTGACTTTATGATGCCAGCTCATTTCTGCAAATATAACGTCTTGATTTCCAGCAAGTTTTCTGAGATTCTGATCTAAAGAATTGCTGCCTTCAATAGCACAAATCATTTGACGGGGAGAGGGGCCAGTTATGTATTTCCTCTTTTATAATTAAAGTAACTGTAAAAAGAGGAGGAGAGTTCTGAGGGTAAAGGCAGAGAGTGTTGCAATCTTGCTAGATTTCACATTGAGTCTCTGACTCTGATTGATGCCATTTACACTCCGTGCAACTCCTTCTCTAGATCTTCGCCAGGACTTGACAATTCAGGACACTATAGACTAATTTACTTTCTAATGCATTTTATGTCATTTGGAAGCCCTTCAGTGCCCAAATACTATATACTATGTTTGCAACTTACTTTGAAATGTATCAAAAAATAAGATGGATTAATGTATGATAGAGGGATGCATAGATGGTTAGGTATGCAATAAAGCAAATATAACAATGTTAACTGTAGAGTCCAGGTGACAGGTATACGTATAATTAGGTCACTGGATAGGTCATGGTATAATTCTTTTAACTTCTCTGTGTTTGAACATTTATGTAGTAAAATATTGAATAAAAATCTCTTTACTAGACTGAAGATTTATACTTTTTAGTTCACATTATGGAATTAAAATTTCGTGAAGACAATATTTAAATTACCTTTCAGTAAAATAGTCTTCATTAATGGACATGGATTAATTTTTCTTAACATGGATTAATTTTTAAATGTTTTTAAAAAACACTGGGGGGAGGGGGAATTGGAGGAAGATGGTCAAAAGGTACAAACTTTCAGTTATAAGATAACTGAGTACTAGGGATGTGCTGTACAACATGATGACTATAGCTGATACTGCTGTATGACATACAGGAAAGTTATTAGGAGAGTCTCATCTAAGAGCTCTCCTAAGAGCTCTCATCTCAAGGAGAAAATTGTTTTCTTTTTATTGAATCTATGAGATGATAGATGTCACTTGAACCTATTGTAGTAATCGTTTCACAATATATGTAAATCAAGCCATCATGCTGTCTGCCTTAAACTTGTATAGCAATGTTTGTCAATTATTTCTCAAAAAACTGGGGTGGGGGGGAAGCACTTCCGTGTTTCTTTTTAGAAAGTTTATACAATGGGAATGTGAAATTGCTATATGATTTTTTTGTTTTAAAAAGACATATCTTCCTAGAATATCTATTTTACATACTCAGGCAAATTGTTAACAAGTTTAACTATTAATAAATTCACTTCTTAAAATCAGAGAGGCAACTGTTTGACAACTGCTGAAAATACTTTTTCTTAGAGGAACTGTATTGGTCAGTGTTCAAAGCAGAGAACAAAATCTACTCTTCAGTAATTTAAGCCAAAAGGGATTTATTACATGGTCTATTACAAATGGTTGGCAGGATTGCAAAAACAGCCTGCCGGCTAAGCTTCAGGAGTGACTCACAAATTCAGGCTATAGAACCGAGCTGTCAAGGGACTGTTGTTCAGGCCATTCTCGAAGTCCACCTGTTGAATGGGGAAGCCACCCCTACAGCTACTGGTTCCACAGCCATATGTCCTTCACTACAATACACCCTGTCACGAAGATGCCTCATAAACTGCTCCTCCCCCACTTAGTTCACTCTACACAAGTGCCTCTAGTGGTGGAATTTATATCACATCAATAACTCTAGCTGCAAGGGAATTTGAGAAATGCATTTTCAGCCTTCTAGATACTAAAGCCCAAGAAGGCATGTTAAGAAGATGGTGGCATTAAATGAAAGACTGTTGGAGACTTTTTGATGAACAAATCAGCCTGACAGCGCTCACTGATCAACATTACCATTGAGTGTCTACATTATTAACTATAGCCCTTCTGCTGGGTGTAATGAGTAAATGGCAGCACCTATGAAGCCTTCTTGCCCAAAACATCAAACCTGAATCTGAGAAAGCCACCAGATCCAACTATCAAGTTTACAAGAACTAGAGGGATAGAGGCACATGTTAACACCACCACAGGGATGCAATTAGCAAAATCCAGCGTGGGAAACTTTATAGGACAAATGACACAGTTCAACAAATAAATGGAAAGGGAAAAAAAAAGGGAGGGGAACCTAAAATTAAGAAATTTAAGAGGTGTATCAAGTAAATGCAGTGTGTGAATCTTGTATGGATCTTGATTCAAACAAAACAATTGTCAAAAACATGAGACTCTCAGGGAAATTTGAACATGTATAATACTTGGAAAATTGATCATATTAAAGAATTATTAATTTTTTTAGATGCGATAATGGTATTGTGGTTATGTCAACAATAGTTTCAGTCACTTAGACAATAAGCTCTTTGCTTTTCAGTTGGTTATATATTGTTTCTTTCATAATTTATGGCTTCATGTTTTATTTATTTATTTATTTTGCTGTATTGGGTCTTCGTTGCTGCATGGGGGCTTTCTCTAGTTGCAGCGAGCGGGGGCTACTCTTCGTTGCGGTGCGCGGGCTTCTCATTGTGGTGGCTTCTCTTTGTTGCAGAGCACAGGCTCTAGGTACACAGGCTTTAGTAGTTGCGGCGCACGGACTTAGTTGCTCTGCAGCGTGTGGGATGTTCCCGAACCAGAGCTTGAACCCGTGTCTCTGCATTGGCGGGCGGATTCTTAACCACTGTGCCACCAGGGAAGTCCGTGTGTTTTATACTAAAGAGAAAGTTTATTGTGCTAGGCATTTTATGTATGTTAAATAATTTAATCCTTGTAACAATCCTTTGGTAAAAGGAAATTATGGTGTTCATTAAGGGAAACACCTATTACAGCCTTTCTGGAAGGCTGTAATATCTAATTTAAATATCTATCTATTTTAAAGTACACTTAGTATATTTAGGAAGGAACAAGGAGGCAGAGAGTCTTTCAGGGAAGGAAAACCATTAGGCCTCTCAGCTAATTAATGGGTAAGGCAAATTATCAGATATCTCCGTTCAAGAAAACAGATTTGTTAGATTCCATAAAGTAAACATTAGATTCAATGTTCAAAATATTTTCAAATTTTTCCCTTGTCCCTAAAACTATGAGAGAGCGTGAAACTACTGTCTCATTTTAAAGATGAGGAAAAACCCAAAACACACTCCCATCAGGGTGAGCTAAGGGTGAGAAGCACATTGAGAGTCTTGATATTTTCAGACACAGCCAAGGGGATGACACCTGGCCCATCAGTGCGTCTAAAACTAGTTGGGCAGAATCTTGAATTTGCAGTTTTCTGTTAATGGGCTTATACCATGCATTCTGAAACTTCTTTCTTGGAGGCAAAAAGACCCTTAGATATGATAGTGGCTTGTGTCCCTTCAAAACTCAACTCTACCCAACAAAATCTTATTCCTTATTTCTCTCACTAGGAAGAATTTAAATTTAATTTAAATTTTCTCCTATACGGGGAGGGCAATAATGGAAAAAAAAAGTTTCAGAAACACTGCCTTAGTCCAAAAGATGTTTTATTTAGAATACAGTGATTTTTTTAAACTATGGTTGATTTGCAATGTTTCAAGTATATAGCAAAGTGATTCAGTCATGTGTGTGTGTATATATATATATATATATATATATATATATATATGTATGTATATTCTTTTTCAGCTTATTTTCCATTATAGGCTATTACAAGATATTGAATATAGTTCCTTGTGCTATAGTGCTATACAGTAGGTCCTTGCTGTTTATCTATTTTATATATAGTAGTGTGTATTGGTTAATCCCAAATTCCTAATGATCCCTCTCTCCACTTTCCCCTTTGGTAACCATAAGTTTGTTTTCTATGTCTGAGTCTATTTTTGTTTTGTAAATAAGTTCATTTGTATCCTTTTTTTAGATTCCACATATAAGTGATGTCATGTA
>NW_020172463.1:1195802-1290478 GCF_003031525.2 Neophocaena asiaeorientalis asiaeorientalis | reverse complement strand
TATATATATATATATGTATGTATATTCTTTTTCAGCTTATTTTCCATTATAGGCTATTACAAGATATTGAATATAGTTCCTTGTGCTATAGTGCTATACAGTAGGTCCTTGCTGTTTATCTATTTTATATATAGTAGTGTGTATTGGTTAATCCCAAATTCCTAATGATCCCTCTCTCCACTTTCCCCTTTGGTAACCATAAGTTTGTTTTCTATGTCTGAGTCTATTTTTGTTTTGTAAATAAGTTCATTTGCATCCTTTTTTTAGATTCCACATATAAGTGATGTCATGTATTTGTCTTTCTCTGTCTGACTTGCTTCACTTAGAATGATTATCTCTAGGTTCATCCATTTTGCTGCAAATGACATTATTTCATTCTTTTTTATGGCTGAGTAATATTCCATTGTAGAATACAGTGATTTTTAAATCATGTTTTCATGTTCTTAGAAATGGATATCATTACATTTTTAACACCTTTATTAGAGTATAATTGCTTTACAGTGGTGTCTTTTTTCCTGCTTTATAACAAAGTAAATCAGCTATACATATACATATATTCCCATTATCTCCTCCCTCTTGCATCTCCCTCCCACCCTCCCTATCCCACCCCTCTAGGTGGTCACAAAGCACAGAGCTGATCTCCCTGTTCTATGTGGCTGCTTCCCACTAGCTATGTTACATTTGGTAGTGTATATAAGTCCATGCCACTCTCTCACTTCGTCCCAGCTTACCCTTCCCCCTCCCCGTGTCCTCAAGTCCATTCTCTACGTCTGCGACTTTATTCCTGTCCTGCCCCTAGGTTCTTCATAACCTTGTTTTTTCCCTTTAGATTCCATATATATGTGTTAGCATATGATATTTGTTTTTCTCTTTCTGACTTACTTCACTCTGTATGACAGTCTCTGGGTCCATCCACCTCACTACAAATAACTCAATTCCTTTCCATGGCTGCGTAATATTCCATTGTATGTATGTGCCACATCTTCTTTACCCATTCATCAGTCGATGGACACTTAGGTTGCTTCCATGTCCTGGCTATTGTAAATAGAGCTGCACTGAACATTGTGTTGTTCATTACTGTTTGCTCTTTAGTTCTTCTAGGTCCTTGTTAAACGTTTCTTGTATTTTCTCCATTCTATTTCTGAGATTTTAGATCATCTTTACTATCGTTACTCTGAATTCATTTTCAGGTAGACTGCCTATTTCCTCTTCATTTGTTAGGTCTGGTGGGTTTTTACCTTGCTCCTTCATCTACTGTGTGATTCTCTGTCTCCTCATTTTGCTTCATTTACTGTGTTTGGGGTCTTCTTTTCTCAGGCTTCAGGTTCGTAGTTCCTGATGTTTTTGGTGTCTGCCCCCAGTGGCTAAGGTTGGTTCAGTGGGTTGTGTAGGCTTCCTGGTGGGGGGACTCGTGCCTGTGTTCTGGTGAATGAGGCTGGATCTTGTCTTTCTGGTGGGCAGGACTGTGGCCGGTGGTGTGTTTGGGGTGTCTGTGACCTTACTATGATTTTAGGCAGCCTCTCTGCTAATGGGTGGGGTTGTGTTCCTGTCTTACTAGTTGTTTGGCATAGGATGTCCACCACTGTAGCTTGCTGGTCGTTGAGTGGAGCTGGGTCTTAGCATTGAGATGGAGATCTCTGGGAGAGCTTTCACTGTTTGATTTTACGTGGAGCCGGGAGGTCTGTTGTGGACTAATGTCCTGAACTTGGCTCTCCCACCTCAGAGGCTCAGGCCTGACACCCAGCCAGAGCACCAAGGCCCTGTCAGCCACATGGTATCTAGAAAAACGTCTAGGAGAAACCACAGCAAGGCCAGCTGCTTAGCAGTTGCAGCTGTAACAGGAAGCTTATTCCTCCCTATGGATGGGGCAAGTTGTCCTGCAGGTGCAAGGGTGCCTCCTTGGTCCTAAGGAAACTAACTTCTTTTCACCCTCACTGTGGACTAGGCGCCGACATTGTGTCATTACATTTGGTTTTAATTAAATTAATTTTAAAAGCAAATACTCAAGCATATATATAGTTATTTTTTTCCAGATTCCAAGTGGCTTATGAAATCAGAATGCTACCTTATCTTCCTAAAAATGATTCACCAAAAATAAATAAATTTTAAAAAAAAGAATTCTAGACCTAAGGAAACATGATGGAAGGAGCAATTGATTCTAGAAGTCAAGAGAGTAATATACTGAGAATTAGGAAGGCTTTATGGGGAAAGCACTACTGGTGGACTTTGAAAGGTATGTAACTCCCCTTTTACATTTGAAGAGAGTTCTATGCAGGGGGTCAATATTGGGTGGGACCAGATGAGCAAAGCACAGAGGAGAATAATTCCGAGGTATATTTGTTTTTTTAATAAATTTATTTATATTTTACTTATTTATTTTTGGCTGTGTTGGGTCTTCGTGGCTACGTGCGGGCTTTCTCTAGTTGAAGAGAGCAGGGGCTACTCTTTGTTGTGGTGTGCAGGCTTCTCATTGCAGTGGCTTCTCGTGGCAGAGCGTGTGGGCTCTAGGCATGTGGGCTCAGTAGTTGTGGCTCGTGGGCTCTAGAGCGCAGGTTCAGTAGTTGTGGCGCACGGGCTTAGTTGCTCCATGGCATGTGGGATCTTACCGGACCAGGGATGGAACCCATGTCCCCTGCATTGGCAAGCGGACTCTTAACCACTGCACCACCAGGGAAGCCCCTCCAAGGTATATTTTGGGGCTGAGTTTTCTATAGCTGAAGTTTACGGTGCAGGGCCCAGTGGTGGCAGATGAAGCTTTACGATTGGAGCCACATCATGGACCTCAAACGACATGCAAAAGCCTCCCTGCTTTCAAAGATACTTCTCTGGGAAGAATTATTTAAACGGAGCTGTTATTTGAATACATACCACCACCTAACTCCACTTCTGCCTCCCTCCCCTCCCCCTTTATCCGAGAGAGAGCAAAATGCCCCTGCATTGTTAACCTTGGACAACTTACTTCTCTCTGTACCCTGATTTCCTCATCTATAAATGGATATTAAAGGTAGTACCTACTCATTGAGTCACTTATAGCAGTATATGGGCATAGCAACGTATGAGTGTTTGTTACATAAATAATGGATATAGCTCTACCTAGTAGAAAATCTCAAAACATTATTCTGAGTCATATAAGGAAAGGGAAGGATTTCAGATCTGTTTAGATCTCTGCTAACTTCCAACCTTGGGCTTAAGACTTTTCACATTACAAATTTAAGTATATCATTACAGTCTTAAAGAACATAATTGCTAAAAGGACTGCTAGTGTGCCCTTTTATTTTAGAGCTCAGGTAGATGCTGCTTTTCCAGCCCTAGGAGCTGCTTACAGAGTTTCATTAAACGAGTACATTTCTAATTATATAAGGCATTATTTAAGACTTTGGAAATTCCTTGGCTTCTAGCTACAGCATTTTGACATTTTCAGTTCATTACCAACTGTATATACACCTATGAACCGTGGAAAAGTGATAGTAAATAGGAAAAATGTGGAATCTACATTAAATATTTTGAGATTTGACTTATGCATTTTCTGTTCTCCATGTTTGTAGTTGTTACAGTAAAACATAATGTCTTTAAAACAACACTTTGTTATTTTGCACAGTTCTGGGGATTAGGAGGGCCACCTGGACACTGCTCCACGTGGTGTTGGCTGGGATTAGCTCTTCACATAGTTCCTCATCATTCTCTCATTGTTCAGTGGTTTAGCCTGAGGTTCTTTACATGCCAGCAAGGACCCAAGAGACTGAAGCAGCCTGTCCTCTTAAGGTCTACACAGAGAGTCAGCCTAGAAACACATCTGCTGCATTTGATTGGTCAAAGCAAAGCAGAAGGCCAGCCCGGATACTAGAAAACAAACTCCACCTTGATGGGAGGAGCTGAAAATATTGTGGCCGTGATTTCCAACCTGCCACAATAGCTTTTACCAAGTTAACTATAAAATTAAAATTGACCAAGTTGGTAAAATTCCAGATTCTGACTTCTGTCCCATACTTTTGCCCTAGAAATGTACTGCAGGATAGGAAGTAAACAGAGATACCAAGGAAAAGCATGCAGATGGCCTTCATCGGTTTTCTTTAACATTTATTTTTCCTCATTTTTTGTCTATGCCATGTGGCACATGGGATCTTAACTCCCCGACCAGGGATTGAACCCACGGCCCCTGCAGTGGAAGTGCGGATTCCCAACCACTGGACCGCCAAGGAAGTTCCCTTCATCAGTTTTCAAGCTGTGTGATTTTAAAGCCTATTAGTGACATTTGACTTAAGTACCTAGTCAGTTAACTAGCACACACGTTTTCTAATCAGTTAACTAGCACATACGTTTCTTGCCTGCTAAAGCCTACACTCCAAGCGTCTCTGAAAAGTAGGGCATATAGTAGTGTCAGTAATTAAGTGCAAGGATTTTGTAACAGGAGCTAGGCTTAAATTCTGGCTTTGCTACTTTGTGTGACTCTAAATTATCTAAAGTCTGTATTCCTCAGATTCATCCATAAAACAGGGATGTCCATCTGGCAAAGTTTTCGTGAAGATTAAGAAAGATAATGTATTCAGAGATTAGCAGAAGGCCTGGCACTTGGTAAGCATTCAGCAAGGTTAATAATTATTAGATAGGCCTGAGTCTACATGAAGGTGTATCCATGCCTTAAGATTTGCGTAATGACTCTTGCAAAGGGGGCCACTAGGCATTAGGGACTTCACAAACACTCTAAAACAGTGAAGCCACCCCAAGAAGCTTTGGGGCTATAGCTTTCTAAATTTTCTTGAGTGCCTTTCCTGACTTTTTTTTTTTTGGTACCTATAAATTTCCTCTTGGCTTGCTTTGCTGCCCCCTTCTGACAGAATGGGGAAGAGTTCCATGCTGTCCCACCTCTACAGCCACTGAAACTGCTAAAAGCTATCAATGTCAAAGAATCCAACTTTCAAAAGCCTTTGGCCATAAATTCAAGTGAAATCAAATGAAAGCAAAGTCTAAATGTAAAATTTCTACATATAAATTTTACTTTATTTCTGTTACATGGAAATCGATATTGACAGATGAAATAATATTAAAATGGATCAATCCATTTTCAATCGTTAGATTGAAAAGATGCCAAGAATACTTTGTTATTCTGAATGGCAATAGTAAATTTCCTATAAACTTCATTTTACCTTTCTGAAACAATAAAATGTGTACATATATAATTTTAATTAAAAAAATGTTTTTCTAGGGAATTCCCTGGTGGTTAGGACTCAGTGCTTTCACTGTGGAGACCCAGGTTCAGTCCCTGGCCGGGGAACTAAGATCCTGCCAGCCGCAAGCCACAGTGTGGTCAGAAAAAGAAATAAAAATGGTTTTCTAATGTTAATCTCAGCTAATCTCTACATATTTCAGATTACACATTACATGTAGTGTGCCCAGATTGGTATTTAAAATTTTTTGCATAGAAGCTGCATGAAAATGTTATTGTATAATTAATTGAAATACAATGAGAAATGCTAAATACTTAGATTTTATATTTAATACAGTAAATTATTTAATGCTTTCTCACATTTTAGTTTTACAAAGTATTGGAAATATTCTAACAGATTTACATATAAGTTGATAAAGCTAAAATTTAAAAACTACAATACTTTAAAATATCACAGATGTATTGTACATTTGTGTACTTACTATAAACTTAATCCTAAAATTTTTTTCAGTCAGGAAAACAATGTTTCAAGGAGAAATTTAGAACTACTTTTCTGTTTAATGTTTGGCTATTTGGGTATAAATCTGTAGTAGCTAAAGAATATGTTCTTGCTGAAATGCTGACAAGAGAGTTAAGTCACAAATACTATTACATTAAATCACAATTATAGTACATAGGCCATCTTATCTCTAAAACATGAAAAATGGCTGGAATCTTTGGAATTCCCTTCCCCCACTAACTCAACAAAGCCCAGATTTGTTGTAGTTTAAAACACTGAGACACATCTTCTTGAGCTACCCAAGCATAGCTGCTTTTCACTGATTAAATTGTTCACGATATAACTGGTCATCTGCATATCATGCAAGATTTGTGCACCTTAAAGACAAAAAGCGGGGGAAACAGACTACAGCAAATCTGTTAAGAAAATACAGCTTATATTCAAAACTAGAGCTACTTTTAGCACAATATATTGAATGGATATGTGCCAAAATTTTTGTTAAAGTTTTCGCAATTCTCCATCTGCCAGAATTGAAAATATGAGCTTCTGGCATTTAAGAGCTGTGTAATAACAAAGATCTAAAATTGGAGAATAGAGTATTAAAAAACTGAAATTAATTCACACCTGATTATTTAGAAAGCTATTAAATGTGAATGTGAACTCTTGATATCTAAAATAACGTCACTAGAAGCAGGCAATTAGGAGACATCTGTGTAAGAAAACAAAAACAGCAAAAACTTTTCCAAAACTATCACAACTGATTTAATTAAATTTAATTCTATATTTAGGATTAAAATAGAATGACTTCACAGATTGCAATCAAGACCACCAAAAATGTACTTCAACAAAAATATTATAATCAGAACACATTTTAAGACTAAATATACTTAAGATGTCATTCTTCACTTGAATTTCTCTCAAAAGCTTCAGATTGCCAATTGCATTATTTTTATTGCTTCCCTTCTCATTTAGCACAAAATCATCTCTTTTTAGTTTAACTATGTGCCCATTAATAGACAAATGGATAAAGAAGATGTGGAGTATACATACGATGAATATATATTACTCGGCCATGAAAAAGAATGAAAATTTTCCATTTGCAACAACATGCATGGGACTAGAGCGTATTATGCTAAGTCAGACAGAGAAAAACAAATCCTGTACGATTTCACTTATATGTGGAATCTAAAAAACAAAACAAACCTAACAGAACAGAAACAGATTCATAGATAGAACAAGCTGGTGGTTGCCAGAGGGAAAGGGGGTGGGGGGATGAGTGAAATCGGTGGAGATTAAGAGGTACACACTTCCAGTTATAAATGAGTCACAGGGATGTCATGTACAGCACAGGGAATACCGTTCATTAATATTGTAGTAACTTTGTATGATTACAGATGGTAACTAGACTTATTGTGGTGATAATTTTGTAATGTATAAAAATATTGGATCACTATGTTGTACACCTGAAATTAATATAATATTGTAAGTCAATTATACTTCAGTTAAAAACTGACACAGGCAATGGCATTAAAAATGTTTTAAACAATAAAATAAAAAAAAAAGAATTTCATAGTTTCAGCTATTTGAAATGACCACAGGGGTTTAGGACATAGTTATGTAAATTTGCTCAGGTAAAAACTTAACCACATGTCCTACGAGGCTGTTACCTGACAGGAAGTCACTTAGCTAATGACTGAGCCTAGCTCAGCACTGACATATGACTATGGCTTTACTGCTCTGTTTACCAATATTAGGAGAAAATGTCCATAAAGTGAAAAATACTAGAGTAAAAAATACTATTTGTGAAAATTTGCTTCCAAAAGAAAGGTAACTGATAGTGTTAGGATGGAAAAGGAAAGATTACAGGTCTTTGTAGCATTAGCTGTAAGGGAGAGGATTTGGATAAAGTGGCAGGATAAATTTGCTAGTGGTTTATCTCAGATACAAATGACCTTATTATATGCTTTATATAGAAAAATAAAAATGAGTAACTTTATTGAGTGTTCTAGGCAATATAAAAATCACTGGGAGAAAGCTAAAGGTGGAAAAAGGCAGAATTTAAAATATTATAAAGATAGGCAATGGAATAGAAAAAAAATCTAGTAATTGACTCAGATCAATGAATATATAACATATGACGAGACTATATATTTAATAGAGGAGGGACATTAACTGGTTATTCATAAAAGGAAAAAGAAATCTACCTCACACTCTATACAAAAAATTTAATTCTGTAGCTTTAGATAAAAACATAAAAATATAAATAAAAAATAAAGCTTCTAGAAAAATAAGAGTATCTTTATGATCGTGGGGTGGGCAAAGATTTCTAAAGAGGACACCAAAAAGGAGTGATTATAAAAGATTGATAAATTGGATTTAATTAAATTCAATTAAAACAAACAAACAAAAAAGCACCATTAGTAGAGTGAAAAGGCAAAGCACAGGCAAACCCACTTGGAATATATAAATAATTCCAACAAATCAATAAGAAAAAGACAAACAACTAAATAGAAAAACAGGTGCAAAGTTGCCAGATGATAGGATATCTGCATACTCAGCTTTAGTAGATACTGCCAAACAGTATCTGCTTGAGACTTGAACAGGTCCTTCACAAAAACGAATATCCACATGGTCATAAGCACATGAGAATGTGCTCAACCTCATTAGTCGGGAGGGAAATATGTTAACAATCAGAACCACCACTTTGGAAAATTGTTTGGCAATATCTACAAAGCTGAATATATATGTGCATACTCTGTAATCCAAAAACTGCACTCCTGGATATATACCCAACAGATTCATATATATATATAAGTATACCAAAACACATTTTAAAATGTTTGTAGCAACAAAATTTGTAATTTTCCCAAGCCAAATACAATCCAAATGTCTATTAGTAGCAGAATGAACAAACTGTGGTATATTCATAAAATGCAAAAACTCTAGCAATGAAAAATGAACAAGCAACTGCTACACATATAATAATGAACAGATCTTAGAAGCCCAAGGGGAAGCTTCTCAGTGGCTGGTCCTGTTCTACTGCTTGACCTAAGGGTGGTCACACTCAGAGGAGTGTATACTTTGTGGTGGTTAATATGCTTTTTTGCACCCTTCTGAATACATGTATACTTCAATGAAGGAGTTCCAAAGCAACTCCTTCTCAAGAAAAAAATCTTTACAAATGACTTTAGTGCCATATTATACAAATCATAAAGTGTATGGAGACTAATTTTTTTTTCAGTTATACTTTATTTCAGTTTAAATTTTATTAAGAAAATGATATGCTGTAGAGGTGTTTGTGTCTTATGATGGTCAAGGGTCCACTATATTTACATTTTTTGAACAAATATATGAGAAAAATGTGAAATTCTAAGACCACTAGGCTTTATAAATTTTCCAACATGAAATCATAGTATTATTTTCTCTTCCACAACAATCCTCTTTCTATTCATATACGATTACTTTATCTCACCTTAGTCTCATAATTTCTTCCCTCTTTTATATGCAGAGGGAAAATACAGATGTCTATCAGCTTTGATCCATGATGTCAAAATTCAAACTTGGTACTTACGGAAAGGGCCTCTGCTCCAGTGCAGGATGGGAAGAAATCAGTTCCCTTTTCCCAACTGCACCTTTGTTTGGTGTTTTCCTGGCATCCCAGTAGGCAACAATGAGAAGGCTAAGAAGGATGCCTAGGGCTGACTCCAGGATAAGTATTTAGAACTGCAAAGCCATGTTTCTGCAGAAGGTGCTCCCTATTCTGTAATTAAGAAATTAAACCCCATTCACACTCATGACTTAAAGATAAGACTGAGCTGGGAGGAAGGTGGATATTAAGTCTAATTTCCCACAAAAGAGGAATGAAAAACCAAAACAAGTAGACACTGTAAAATTGTTTTTGTCTTTTTAATGGCAGGTCAAATATCCTGAAACATACATATATTTTGATAGTCTTCTAATCCCAGTTGAGTTCAAATATTAAAGTAACACACACGAGCTAAGAGAATTCAATATTGTTCCAAGGCACTTACTGAATCTCCATGACTAAATGAAAACAAGGACAATTAGGATGGACAATTAGACAGTTTATAATATAAAAATAACTTTTTGCTTACAATTTACAAAATGTATTATTATTACAATCTTTGATCTCTGATAACCTGTAATGCTGGCTGCATGAATCCAGCAATTTTAAAATTCTGAAACTATTTTCTAAAACTTCAGGGCAAATAATTTACAAATAAGGTACACAAAGATTTAGACCATGCAGAAATTTCTTACATCTTCTGTTAATAATATTTTATGACTGTAACTTTATCAAATTATATACCTACTTGCCCTGTACATATACAAAATAATGCATACATGATAAAACATTAGCAAAAGAGTAGTCCTTAAACTCAATTTATCATAAAAGTATTACTATATTAACATGTCTACAAGCAGCGTGTAACAGGGTTAAGAGACATTAAGGCAATAATACTTGAAGTTACAAAATAAACCGTATGTAATACTTTTTCCTAAGTGTAATATAAGGCAGGTAGATGGTCCCAGCAAAAAACACTAAGGTAACAATCTACACTGCTGTTAGTCCCACATTTTTAAGATGGAATACTATAAATCTGGCTTTCAGTGGCACTTGAATTTTCCAGTATAATTTAAAGTGTCTTTTAGTTCCCTGAATCATGTCCATTCTGAAGGTGGATCTCTTGGTCCTTTGGGTTTTCCACAGCGATTACCAAAACCTATAATCAAAATACCACAATAATTCTCTAGTGTTCAGAAATATTATTAAGCTCATGTCTGTAGACATTCTTATTTTATGGAACAAATAAATTTCCATAGGGAAATTTAGAACTTAAAACTAAACAAATCTCTACAAACACAAACCAACTCAATTTGTTCTGGGTAGTTGAAAATAATTGCTTCTTTTATAAAAATAAAATCAATTCTATCAAAATGTAAGAAAAACAGCTAAGATATTTTAGTCTTTCCAACTCAAAAGAAAGATTTGTTTACATACTGCAGTTTTTTATATTTTAGTTTATAACCTCAGTATGAAACAGAATAAATTAGTTCATTTGTTTCATAATTAATTCCAAGCAACTTTGATGGTACATGTTTTATTCTTGGCAAGTGCCATTTAAGGACCTGAATAAATCATAGCACAAAGATAAACTGTGCCTTAAGGAAATTCTGGAATGATGCCAAATAACTTTTTTTCATTCTTGCCAGCATTAACTACACAATTACAGTTTTAAAATCATCTAATAAACAAATTACCAATCTCTGTGGCTTCTGTTGGACTTTCTGATATTTGATCTTTCTTGTTACTGAAAGTAGTTGGACATTCTGTACAAGTCTCTGTATGAATACCTCGTGCTGGATGGTCTAAAATGCAAACCAAAGCCATTGTTAGTCATAATCATGTGTAGCATCATAGGTAGAAGAATCCTCCAATTGTTTTAATGTGGGCAGTTAAGTTAAAAGAGCAAGTTTTTTCTTGGGCATAATAATTTTAGAGGCCCAGATAAATATAAATGCAAGGGTAATGAACACAGGAAATTACATTAGGTGTTCTTGCAGGCACGTAGAAACCTGCAGCGAGTACTTCTGCTGTGACGATTCTCCTTATGCTCCTACTTTAACTGCAACTGAAATGCCTTTATATGGAAATCAATGGCAAACAAGTTCATAGCTTATTAATGGACTTAATATTTGTGCTTAAAAGTAGTAATTCTTTTCTTTTAAGATTTAGCATTGCTTAAATTTTAGTTAGTTTACTTATTTAACTGCCAATGCATATGATTAGTAACAAAAGAAATCAACTACTATGATTCAGGCATTCTTTCACCACCTTCATCACGTCCCCTACACCCCCTGTAAGGAACTTTTCTGGAAACTTGGAATACAAGTCAAATAACAGACAATCCTTGTCCTCAGGTGCTTATAGTCTAGACAAGGGTCGGCAAACGTTTTCTATAAAGGGCTAGAGAATATTTTAGGCTTTGCAAGCCACATACGGTCTCTGTCGCACATTCTTCATTGATTTTTGTTTCTTTGTTTTTATTTTTAAACAACTCTTTAAAATGTAAAAAGAATTCATTCAGCTCAAGGGCAGGATTAGGCCTGTGCGATACAGTTTGCTAACCTCTGGTCTAGTAGGAGAGACAGACAAGTACATTACTTATAGTAGTGTGATAAGGTTTATAATAAACGAGGACAGAAAGGAGAGGCATGTAGACGAAACTAGTGGCCGAGATTCAGGGTTGGCTTCTATAAGGAAATGATGAGTTAGGCTAAAAGCCTCAATTTTCTCAATGAAGTAAAGGGTCTACTACTGAGTAAGAGTTAGTGGGATTCATGAAGAAAATAAAGATTTGGAAAATTCAGGGGAAATAAAAAGGGTATAAAGTAGAGCATGTTAGATAACCAAGCAACGCTGAGGGCTCAACTGTGGATCAGTCCTAGAACTGTATGCTCAACCTGTAAAACAGCCAAGTTCCTCAGCAGTATTCAGTAATCCTGAGGGATAAAGCAAAATGGTATGGGAATTAGGGGCAAGAAAGTTAAGGTTAACTGTGAGTGTGACTAGAGTGATGGAATCTAGATTGAATAGAGAAGGAAGAGAAACCAGAAAGGAGTTAACAGATACTAAGAAAATAAAAGACCCAGGGATCTAGCCATAGCAGCAGTAGTCATATAACCTAGATAATAATAACTGCATTGCTACCATTTCAGTGCCTACCATGTGCCGGGCACTGTCTAATACTCTCCATGTATGATTTAATTTAATTAAATCTTCGCAACAATCCTCTAGGGTAGGTTACTACCATTATCTGCATTTAACAGAGAAGAAAACTGAAGCCTAGAAAGATGAGGTAACTTGCCCAAACCCAAATAGTAAGTAAAATGGCAAAAATGGGACTCCAATCCAGGTGGGCTTGACGCTAAAGCTTCTGCTCTTTTCCTTATAATATGTTGCTGCAGAAAAGTAAACAGAGAATAATAAAGAGTTTATGAGATGGAATGGAGCCCCATTAGGCAAAGATCCAGGAAGAGAGCAGCTGAAGCAGAATGGAGGGTAAGGGCAGAGGTGATAGATACATTGAGGGAACCGCATAAGCTAGGATGTTTGATGAGCTGCTTACATAGTTACTGATTTATAAGAATTAACAATAACTTGACCTATTTTACTATGATCATAAAAGTAAAGTAGTAGAAAAATTTTCTAACTTGGCATTATAACACTGCATTGAGCTAACATAGTCTTACTAGCCTTCACAAATGTAAAAGTCCTAAAAGGAAGATTTCCAAAACAATTGATCTTTAGGCCCCCAATTCAATCATCTAGGTTAATTTGGCACATTTATTCAAATCATTGTCAGATCTAGATTCTAAGTGTTTTTATAAACAACAGAAATAAAATACAGGAAAATATTTTTAAAATAATTTCCTTCCCATCAGCCTGTTAACTACTGATAATAAATGCTGTTATCCTCCTGATCAATAATTATATCTGGTATAATAACGAATTTAAAAGAATTATACTACATAATGCAGGTTCTAGAAGAGCTGTCCTACATATTTCCACATACTGAAATAAATTTCACAAATAAATAGCATACACCATGAGACATGCTATTTTATGGAAATTAATCTATATAATCTATAGCAAAAAGGAACACAGTCCAACTTACCACATGTTTCACTTCCAGAGGTTATCAAGCCCTATAAGGAAGACATTCAATAGCTATTACAGTACATCCCTTTCATGTACAAATTATAGAAAAGAAAACAATGGGGTTTTCAATTAGGGTTAAAAATGTTTAATGTTGTGGTGTTTTATACTGGGAGTAAAAGGATAAGGGAATTCCTTTTCCTTCTGGATGAAAACTGAAAATGCAGAAGTTACTACATAAGAGAACATACAACAACTGCATTTTGCCAGCCCTCTACTGTATTCATCAAATTATGATATCACTGATTGTAAGACACAGCATCATTATTAGGTTACCAATACTTTATCTACCAATTAAAGTATATCACAATGCTTGTTTAATCAATTTTAAGATATACCCCGATTTCAGATATTCAAATATGAGAGAAATATGAAAAATATTAATGTTGATGAAAAATAGCATTTCCAGTGGCTAAAATATTTAGCTACCAAAACATTTCCTGAATGTGAAAGGAAGTCTGATGTGACCAGAAAAACCAAAGGGAGAGACAATATACCTGGTTGTATAATGGAAAGAACAAAATCTAGGAAAGTACTGGGACCCTGAAAATAGTAACTCCTGTTCTATTCATACCTCCAAAATGATTTGAAACAAGGCATAATTTACAAATTTCAAAAGCAGCTTGGGAAAATAATACTCTGAAGTGATGGTCATATGCAGATCATAATGCTCTTTAAAAAAATTTTAGATCTCACATTTTATACACTTTTTATCTGAAATCACTACGTAAGAAATAATTATCAAAAATTATATTTAATAGTCTTAAGGTAAGTTATTATAACAAACAACTGTAAGATAAATTAATAAAACAAAAGAACAAAAATATTGAGCTATAGCTGTTCCAATCCCAAAAGGACTCACTTCAGGTTTTCTTTGTTCACACTGCTCCTGATTTTGAAGTTCACTCCACTCAGATCTTACAGGTGTATCTGAGAAAAATGAAATCTTACAATTAAAATTAACATCTTTAATTATGAAAATTTCTTGCTTTAAGGTAATATACAAAAACAGATACTGTAGATTTTTAGAAACTATCACTTCCACTAAAAAATTTCTAGCTTCTATTAATTGAAGAATATCCCTTTAAGCTTTGCTTTCTTCCTTAAAATTTAAAGAATTGAGTTATCAGAGTTTATTACAAGTGCATTGTAATCTACAGCTGTGACACACATAGACTTATTTATTTAATATTAGTGGAGTATACGGCTTCACTGTTTTGAACATTCTTAAAATCAGTTAAAATGAATAAAATATTTGTAAAATGCAGCTCAGATAAGACTAGTAGCGTGCGCCTCCACTGAGCACAAGACACCGTAAATATATTAAAGCTGTTTCTATACTCTTTTTCAGGATGGGAAGGAGGAGGAATATATTATCAATACGCTGAAATATCACATTCTCCCTCACTGACACTCTTGTGGCCTTAAGGGTCCTCAGTTAACATCAACTGAGTGATGCCTGCCTACAACAGAATTTAGATGTTTACTTACCTAAACTGGTACCAAGTGAAGCAGTTAATGTCTTTTCATAAGTAAGTGCCATTTTTAATGAATGAAAAGACAATAAACTGTATACAGTTATAGTTGCATTTAACTGGATTATAGTGTTTGATATAAATGCAGCCATTTTATTAGCAGTCTTAGCAAATAAAAAATACCATTATAAGTATTTTTCATACAAGGAATTAAAAACAGTTGTCAGTATAAATTCAAACCTGTTTTCGAATTTAATTGTGTAGCTCAACAGCAACAGACTGACATCAGCCATGTTTTTCAGAGCTTATTATTAAAGCATGAAATATGTAAAATCAGAAGATATACTCACTATGTTCACTGGCCAATACAAAAGACTCAGGAGTTCTTTCAGGTAGGGGAGGAGGCGAATCTTCACTAACATCAACATCTATAACAAATACATAAAATTTAGACAAATTATGAACTTGTTAAAAAATGTTAACTCATTTAAAAGTGAACTTGTTATCTAAACAAAATAAGACAGCTTTCTTGACATTCTTATAAATCACTGCCACAAGTATCTAGGAGAACCAGTTTTTAAAAATGCAAAAATAAACAAGATATCCTTATCACTTGACTTGTTATCAAAAACAATTATAAAGCTTATTGAGCAAAGACTGAACTCCATCACTGTTGCACAGAGAAAATGACTCTCCCATGACGTTCCTGACACCGTGTAGGCATTAATCACACTGTCCTCTGAGTCTGAAGGCATCTTCAGCAGAGAAGCCAGCAGGCGAGTGCCTTCTTTACTGGGTTTGCCGATAATGCTTTGAGTCCACAAAGGAAAGCTTTAGTCATTTGACTTAAATCAGTGTTTCCCAAACTGTAATCAGTTGCTTAACTCCTTTTACAAGTTTTGCCATACTGTGGACCATATGTCCTATTTTTTTAAATCCCACTCATTTTAAACTTAACTATGTACTTCAGTCATGTTTTAAATAGTAATGACTAAAATAGCAGATTAAAAGTGTTAGTTATTTTTCTAATATACAAAAATATAACCATTAAAATTTTTGGATGTTCATTTATTTATTGCCTAAAATCTTGTGAACAGTGGCATATGACCATACTTTGAGAATACTGAATGAAGCCATATAAAAGCTTTTCACCAGTAAAAACAAAATTAGCTCTTGGAAAAGATAATGCATTAAGTAAGCCTTGTCAGTTAGCCTCATTGTGGCATTAGGTGAAATGAGAGTATTAGATCCTTTGAGGTTTCACTGGAGGTAGAAAAAATATGAGGATACAATTCTGTGTGTGGACTCTCAGGTTAGAAAAGATGGGGCAAAGAAAGGAAGATGTGAGGATCCTACATTATCTGGGCCTTGACAACTGTTTTCTTAAAAATGTGAACTGTGCCATACTTGGCTATTTTACCACATTTGATAGGCTATGCATTAAAAAGAGTGAAAATCAAGAAAAGCCTTTTCAATTTTCAACATGCATGAGCCAGGTATGACTGTTCTGGTTCCTCCTGCAATTGTTTAGCTGAAGACACAAGAAAATACAGCCGCTGGATCCTGCTGAGAGAAGAGTTCCAGTCCAATACTTTATATATATGTGTGTGTGTGTATATATATAAAAATCTGTATATATATACACACACACACACATATATATATAAAACATGAGTACTGGAACTCTCTTGTATATAAAGTTAAGCTACTAAAGAACTATCTACCCTGTCTGGTAGTAACAGTCTAAGCAATCATACTTCCCCTTGCTCTTTTGTTACTAAGAGCTCACAGTGAAGAGATGGCTGTTGAAAGGAAGGGATGCATAATCTTGACACTGTGGTGCCATTTCACAATTACGTGAACAAATCAGGAAGGACAGTATGGTTTGTTTACATCAAGTATCAAGTATCTTTCGGAAACTCTATACCTCTTCTGTTTTAACAGTCCTCGCTCTTAAAAGACTTTATTTTCTAACTGTGGCCTTGGCTTCTCAACTGCATGTTTCTCCCTGGATCTCTGGATTGCCTTTTCTGTGTTATAAATTTGTGTTTTAGAGGTTATCCAACCAGAGCCTGCACATTTTTCGTAGGCTTTTGTAAATCATACACTTTATGGGAGCCTAGTGTAGCCATGTTTAAGAAATCTTTCAGGAGGCCTGAGTCAATATTAAAATCAGAATGATAGCCAGGAATTTTTTTTAGGCAGTAACTTATGCAAAAGGTTGTTTTAGGTATCAAAACAAAATTATTCCATAGCAAATTTTAAAACAAACAAGCAAACAATAATCTAATCCTTGAGCCAAAGGTTCATCTACAAGGTAAATAATTACTAAAATTAAAAATAGGACTGCTTGTAGTTATGCTGCAATACAGAATACTTACACAGGAAAATCTTCTGTTAATACCAAACTCATTTAGCATAGTTAAGGTAGGGTGAAAAGAAACCAGAAATCACATTTACAGCTATCTTTGCTTTGAAATACAAATAAAATGGAGAGAAAGGAAGTGAGCTGGTATACAGAAGAGTGCTTTCAACTATTCTGTACAGTATGTTGTATTCTAAAGGAACTCTTTCTGTTATCACTAAAACACTGGTCATATGGCAGTAACTTTTAATGAGCATGTTATATCATGCATCCTTCCTGCCCTCACCAAACTCTATTTCTAGTAATGGTTTAAAAAAATTTATTTCCTAGGTACAAAACAAATGCCTGATATGCTAAAAAAAAAAACCAAAACGACAATTTCTTATCTACATGTTTTCTTGTGTAGTTACAACTTAGCAGTTATTTTTCAAACTCTGAAGTCGAGGGAAAAAATATATTAACAATTTTAAATTATGCCAAACTGGTAAAGTAGTATTTATTGTGGCAACCATTATCTTCTGAAGATCCTTCAAATAAACCACAAAAGAATCAAGAACACAGAAAATCCTGTAAATTTAAAAAACTAGCTTAGACTCTCATTTACTCTACCAGATACATCCCCAAGATAAAAAAAAGAAAAAAAAGTATGTGTGAGTTGAGGAAAATGGAGGCACCACAGTATGGGTGGTACTTACTGGATGAGAATTAGACAAAGTCATCTTGCAAGTTCACAGTACTTATTTGACTGCACATTATAAATACCAGTCTATGTGTGTCACTATCAAAGTTCACCAACAAGTAAAAGACCACTGATAATCAGCCTATCAATAAACAGCTTTTGTGTTTATATATTTGCTGTCAACTTCATGGTCTTTTTTTTTTTTTAATGGTCTGTTGAAGACGGCACCGTGGTAATTTTTAGCAGATTAAAGAGTTTCAAGACCCAGTAATACATCTTGGGAACTTAGGGGATATGTTATCTTGAAATGCTTAGACTGCTTAAAGAAGAGAGTCATTAATTAAACAGTAGTAGCACTGATGGCTAGACATGGAAGTATCCCACTTTCTACTGACTGAATTAAACTCCCTGTATTCTGCTGAGCAGCTGCAATATTGCTCCTTGGTTAATAAACTTATTGTTGAAAGGAGCCATTTTGCAAGCATTTGTGAGGAGGTTTAAAATTTTAAAAAGGTATTTTGTAGTTAAAAGATCATAAAAAGATAACGAAATAGATATCTGTAATATACATGGGTGAAATTAAATGGCCAATCAAGCCATTCTACAATATTTGTGTCACTGTCACTTGAAGTAATCCCTAAATTGTTTCTAATTATTCAGTTATATAAAATTTTGACCCATATAAATACTAAGAGTTGTAAGATATAAGAAGAGAAAATTTTCAGTTACAACAATTTAAATATTTTGGAAACAAAAAGTCCAATAATGCAATGTGATCAAACTAAGGTAACAATAAATAAAGGCTTACTTAAAAAAAAAATTAGTATCAAAAATAATGAAATTTTGCGTAGGTTCTGGAGTAAAGTGTGGAATAAAACATAATGAATTAATATAGCTAAGCTGCTTAGAACAGTGACTGGCACATAGTAAAAATATTTAAGTGTTAAGATACTATTATCATTACCTTTTTCAGCACCTGAATGTATTGTTCCTGCTATATCATGTCTAGCAATGGACATTGATAATACTTTCCTTGTAGAAATGCTTTCAGTACTAGCGGCAGCAGAAACAGTGGCACTTGCTGTTGAAATACTGGTTTTATTCTTGGTCACAGCACCAGAGTTCCTTTCATCAGAGTCCGAGTCATCAGAGTGAAGAGGATTAGTAAAACTGAGGGGTGCTCTGAATAGAGGGGAACTGTTGTGATGATCTGTGAGATCATGGGTTGCAAGTTGTGTCGTGGGGCTTGGTGTTGAACTCCCAGTTTTCATTGTTTGACAGTGGGTATCTGAGGATTTGCCTTCAGAGGAATCAGGCATGGGTAGAGTATTCTCAGGTCCATGAAATGACCATGGTGCATGTCCTTTCTCATCAAGAGGTAAGCGGTCTGGCCTTGGAGGTGTGTCTGAATTCTTCTGTGATTCTTCTGGTAGGATAACTGGAGCTTTATTTGACTGTGTTGCATTGCAGTCCACACAGGAATTCTGGGAAATACCATCAATTTTTAGATCTCTTGAATTCAGTTCCTGTGATTTAAAGACTTTATCAATTGTACATGGTGAAGCCGAAGCCGATTTAATTTTAATTGCATGTCCCCTATTCAAGAGTGTGTTCCCTTCAAAACTTTTTGGTCCTTCTTGAAGAGGGACCTTCTTAATCTCAAAACTTAAATTTCGCTCCAATTTTTTATCTATTTGTTCAACAGTTGATTCATTTTTCCCTGTAAGTTCTGTTGATTTATTATAGTTTCTGTTGAGGTCTGTTGAATGTTGTTCTGATGAAACCACGTGCAGCACTGGCTTTGGATGGTATCTGTCATTGTCCTGCCACACAGTAGTGACTGTTGGGAAAGCTGAAGGGGGAGAAGGTGTCAAGATGGGTGGCACTGGGTGAGGTTCTGGAGGCTGCAGTATTTCTTCCTTAGCATCCCCTTCTACAAGGCAACTGGAAAATATTTTAAAAAAAGGGTATTAAAAGAATGTTCATCCTTTTAAAAAATAAGTTGATAGGTAACAGTTAATGTAGCTAAGCCTCTTTAAATTAAAAGTCAGTAGAGTCTGTGGTTATGAATTAAAATTTGCCAAACTAAGTTAATGTTTAACAAGGTAGTAATGTATGTACATTGTTTAAAAAAGTCAAATAACACAAGAATTTTAATAAAAAACCAGCAGTCCCCTCCCACAGCCCTCCATTTACCCTGACACATCAAGTTTCAACTTTTTAAAAACAGCTACTTTGAAGATTTGCCTCCATATTTCAAAATATTTCAGAATGCATAAACGTTATTACTTGATCTATTTCACACATACTCTACTGTCTTCCTACTATGGAAATGTCTTCCTAATACTGCTAATTTTTGCTTAGTTCAATCTTATGACTACAGTTATTATTCATACCAATGACAGCATGATTTCCTATTTTTTCTTATATAACTCTTATTTTTTCCCTAATAATTGTCTTGGGTTTCCTATGTACCATCAGTAATTCAGCCCTTCTTCAAACTTTCCTGCAGATTTGTACACCTCCTCTCAATTGGTCAAGCATACCAGGTAACTATCAGTATCACAGACATCCGTCTTAGAAACCTTGAGCCTCGCGCTCCAGTGTGGACCCCTGGCCCCCGAGGCTACCACAGAGCTGACACTCTCTCTTGTGTTACACTCTCCTGTTTCCCCGGTCCCATCTTCGTTTTTCTAGCTACACTTGCTCAATTTAGTGGGTTATATCCTCCAATTGCCTCTTAAGAACTATACATAGGAAACAAATTTCCTGAGGCCTACATAATTATTGTATTTTCAAGGTTACTGACTTCTGGAAAAGGTGTATTATTCTAGACTAGAAATAACTTTCCTTAAGAATTTTATAATTGTGATTCCTGTTCCTTTGAATGTGAGCTGTTTTTTCTCTCTTTTGAGCTTTTAGTTTTTTTTTTAATTCTTCATGTTCTTCAACCTCATGGTATAACTTTTTTTAATCCACTGTATTACAATTTTTAATCCATTATATTGAGAACTTTCTGTGCAAAAATTCATGTTACTACTAGAAACTTCTTTCATAATTTCTTCTCTTCCAGTCTCCTTCCAGACTATGATTAGTTTTAGTTATAATTATTATCATTACTATGAGTATGTGACATACGTCCCGGTTTGATTCTCTAATTTCTTTATCTTCTCTCTCCTATTTTCTCTATTTGTTCATTTTCTTGGGAGATTTCCTTGACTGTCTTCTAGCCTTCTTTAATTAAAATTAAATTTTAATTTTTAAAATTTATGCTATTATATTTTTAATTTCCAAGAGCTTATTTATTATGACCTGTTTCTTATTTCATGGTTGCAATATTTCCTAATTACTGAGAAAACAGACATTTGCCACCCCCCCATCTTTTTTCTATTCTGTGTTGTCTCCATTCCATCTATTTTTTCCTGCTTATTTGGATTATGTCTTTCATGTTAGAGGCTTTGTCAAGTGTCTGATAATACCTGGTTCTGTTCATTTTGAGAGAATGGAATATTTTAAATGACTGGGAAATGTGTATGTAAATGTAAGGGGGAGGGCTTGTGGCTTAGTTGCCATCTTACTGCTTGGTGACTGAATACAGTCCTTGCAATGTCATTGGTGGGCCACAACCATCAGTAACTATCGATTTCCTCTCTTGGGCTGGTTAGTTTTTCAAGAGAGGGGTTCTGTCTCCCACCAGAAGTGGCTATAAGTATTCTGGGAGCAAAATAAGGGGTGGGAGCAAACTCACTATTCAGCATGCAGATTCCTGCTTTCAGCAAGGAACTAACAACCCCACCATCAGTTGGACCTGATATACTGAACCCAGAGACTTCCAGGTTCAATCACGCCAGAGTAAATCCCTCCCTGCTCTGTTCCCAGGTGTGCGCGAAGCTGTCATCTGTCTGCTCAATTTGATGGAAGGAATCTGGGGTTCTAAACACTCTTTATAGAGACATTCAAGTACTCTTCTTGTTTTCAGTCCCATCCTACACACCAGGCTTAAGGGGGACCTCCAATTTCTGGGCCTTTCTGGGGGTTCTTTGAAGATAATCATCTTGATTCTTATTGGCTCCCCTCACCTACAGGAAAGCAAGTTTTAGCTTTCTCTGTTCTAAGTCCCTTTTCACATTGGTCAGTGTGTTTTCCACTTCCCAAAATTCTGTCAAAATCTCCTTTACTACCACCTTCTCTTCAGTTTTTTGGTTTTTAATCTTTATATATTTTTATGTTCCTCCACTATAATTTTAGGAAGTTTAGGGAGGGACCAGAGTTAAACGTGCTTAAACTGCCTATTTAACCAACAATCCTGTAAATGTTTTTAGAAGCAGTAGCCTTATGTGATGTTGATATGTACATAGTAAAGAAATTATTAGCTACTCACATTTTAAAAATAGCTTTAAGTGAGGTACAGTTGATATACAAAAACCTGAACATACATTTTTTCTAATTTATTTTATTTATTTATTTATTTTTGGCCGTGTTGGGTCTTCGTTGCTGCGCGTGGACTTTCTCACAAGAGTGGTTGCGGTGATCAGGGCCTACTCTTCATTGCGATGTGTGGGCTCTATATATATATATATATTTATGGCTGCGTTGGGTCTTAGTTGTGGCATGCAGGATCTTTTGTGGCGGTGCATGCAGACTTCTCTCTAGTTGTGGCACGTGGGCTTCTCTCTATTTGTGGCGCACAGGCTCCAGAGCACGTGGGCTCTGTAGTTGCAGCATGTGGGCTCTCTAGTTGTGGCGTGCAGGCTCAGTAGTTGCAGCGTGAGGTCTTAGTTGTCCCGCAGCATGTGGGATCTTAGTTCCCTGACCAGGGATTGAACCTGCATCCCCTGCGCTGGAAGGTGGATTCTTAACCACTGGACCACCACGGAAGTCCCTGAACATATTTAATGCATACAATTTGATGAGTTTGGACATACGCATATATTGGGTTGGCCAAAAAGTGCTTTTGCTTTCCAAGTAAAAATAAAAGACACATTTTTCATTTTTACCAGGAACTTTATTGAACAACGTATTCACCCTTTTGTTCCACTACCTTTTGCCATTTTTCAGGCAATTTTATAATTCCGTCTTCCCAAAACTTTTCATTTTTTGAGCAAAGAACTGTTCCAGGTGCCTTTTACAGTCTTCCAGGAAATTGAATTGTTTTTCCATTAAGAGAATTTTGTAAAGACTGAAATAAATGGAAATCCCAAGGTGCAATGTCTGGTGAATACGATGGATGAATCAGAACTTCCCAGCCGAGCTGTAACAGTTTTTGCCTGGTCATCAAAGAAACATGCGGTTTTGTGTTATCCTGATGGGAGATTATGCATTTTCTGTTGACTAGTTCTGGACGCTTTTTGCCAAGTGCTGCTTTCAGTTGGCTTAATTGGGAACAGTACTTGTTGGAATTAATTGTTTCGTTTTCCGGAAGGAGCTCATAATAGAGGACTCCACATACACAACATCCAATCCCACCACATACACAACATCACCTTCTTTGGATAAAGAGCAGCCTTTGGTGTGGTTGGTGGTGGTTCATTTCGCTTGCCCCACGATCTCTTCCATTCCACATTATTGTACAGTATCCACTTTTCATCGCCCATCGCGATTTGTTTTAAAAATGGAACATTTTCATTAGAGAATCACAGGCAGAAATATGGTCAAGAAAGTTTTTCTCACTTAACTTATATGGAACCCAAACATCAAAGCGATTCACACAACCAAGCTGGTGCAAATGATTTTCAGTGCTTGATTTGTATATTTTGAGTATGTCGGCTATCTCCCACGTCGTATTAAAATGTTCTCAATTAATGTCTCGATTTGATCGCTATCAACTTCAACTGGTCTACCTGACCGTGGAGCATTGTCCAGTGAGAAATCTCCAGCACGAAACTTCGCAAAACACTTTTGAAACATTCGATCAGTAACAGCACCGTCTCCATATACTGCACAAATCTTTTTTGCATTTCAGTTGCGTTTTTACCTTTCTTGAAATAATAAAGCATAATATGCCAAAAATGTTGCTTTTTTTCTTCCATCTTCAATATTAAAATGGCTACACAAAAATTCACCAATTTTGATAAGTCTTTTTTAAATGCACACTGATATGACAGCTGTCACAATACAATCTAACAAAATTGTTTCGAATGAAGTTAAAGATAACTAAGTGCTACTAGAACCATCTTATGGAAAAAACCAAACGAACCTTTTGGCCAGCCCAATACATCCATGATACTATCACCACACTGAAGGTAATAAACATATCCATCACCTCCAAAAGTTTCCTTGTATCCCTTTGTGGTTCTTTTTGTTACTCAAATTTAACTGATAATTACACTAACAGACTTTCCCCTTATCCTTCCTTAATCTAATGCTTGTTGAAATAAGGCTTAATAAATACACTTTTATAGTACTTTCAATATGCACAAAAATTATAAGCCCCATCACAAAGAAATATATGTTACATACTGACTTTCCACTATGGTATTCAGCATTAATATTTTCACGAGGTATTCTGATGGAAAAAAATTCCACTGATGATAATGACTTGCATCATTCTTATTGTAAATATTCTTAATTTCATCTGTCCTGAGGAATGCATTTTTTACTTCTCAAAAACAAAACAAAACATTCAGGACTTACCACTTGCTAGGTATTACACCAGTACCAGAAGACAGAACAATGAACACAACAGTTTGGGTCCCAAAGGAGTAAAATAAGGCTAAAAAGGTAAGTTGGAGACATACTGTGAAGGCCCAGAATTTCACAGTAAGAAGTTTGGTCTTTATAATATAGAAATATTACATTTAATTGGTGTGACAAAGTCTTAAAACGAGTAACTCTATAACTTTTGTTTCAAATTGATGTTTTATAGAAAACTCAGAAAGTTATTTTCCTTATAATAAGTTAGGCTGGATTCCATATGAGATGGAAAGATTATAGAGGTGAAGGAAATGACAACCAAAATATTAGAACATAACATTATAAAAACAAAAAACCTTCACTACTACCCCTTCTTCTAGAGAGTTAATACTATATAATGAAAAGAGTACTGGACTAGAAGGTAACAGATGTGTGTTGTTAGTTGAACTCTGCTAGTCTATGCATGTCAACACCTTTGAGAACTAGCTATATTAACATCCATGTGATCAAGATTACTGTAAAAATCACTGGGTTCACTATATCACTTATCACTTTGACATATCATTGACTATCTACAGGATGAGAATACATGTGATCTAAAAAAGATGAGAAAACATATATAATAGACACTATATCAATGCTAATTATTACTTTTTCACCAAATGATATTTCCTAAACACCTTACACTTTGGAGTTGAGAAAGAAGATCCACTTGTGTTTAACCTTTATTTCTTGGTTTTATTATGTATTCTAATATCTATCAATAACTTTAAAAATACATGTGAGATTAAAGGTATTTCTAAACAGTGAAAAGGAACAAAACAAGAATTAGAAAAGAAATAAAGCACAGAGAGCACAGGAAATTAGAGAAGTACAGTAAGCATGCATTGTAGTGTGTTTTGCCAAAATCTACCCTCATTTATCTTAAAAAAATGCCAATTTGGATAATTCAATTAGAACTTTAAACTTTCAGTAGTCAAATAAATCAATCTTGTCCTTTGTGATTTCCTTTATCCCTTCTATTATATCCCCCTCTACAAGTCTGTCAAACATTAAACTATATTCTGTGTTTCAATGATTTGACTTTTTATATTTAATTAATTTAACTATCTGAAGCTTACTTTGGTATGTGGTGTGATATAAAGATCTAAATATATTTTTCCCCTAATCGTTAATAATATGACTTAATAAATAACCCTTTTCTTTTTCCTTGTTTAATATATGTTAAATTAATTCATAACACGATCTATATTTCCTAGTTGCTTATTCAAGTCCATCAACTAACTGGTATGTATGTATGTGTATATATACACACACACACACATATATGCACACTTTTTTTTTTTTTTTTGGCCACTACATGCAGCATGCAGGATTTTAAGTCCCTGACCAGGGATTGAATTCATGCCCCCTGCACTGGGAGTGTGGAGTCTTAACCACTGGACTGCCAAGGAAGTCGCAACTGGTATATTCTTATACCACTAACAGATTATTTTTATGTTTATAATGCATTTTATTTATTTGTTTATTTATTTTGGCTGCACTGGGTCTTAGTTGCGACATGCAGGATCTTTTAGTTGTGGCATGTGGGCTCATGGTTGAGGCATGTGGACTCTTAGCTGCGGCATGCATGTGGGATCTAGTTCCCTGACCAGGAATCAAACCCAGGCCCCTTGCATGGGGAGCATGGAGTCTTACCCACTGGAGCATCAGGGAAGTCCCACTAACAGATAGTTTTAAATATAGTTTTATAATTTTTAAAAGGGTTGGTTCTCACTCATCACTACTTTCATCCTAAGTTTTCTTTGGTATTTTTGTCTCTTTATTCTTACAAGTGAACTTTAACATTATATTGGAAAGTTCAGAGAAGATTCCTTTGGTATTTTGATGAGAACTGCATCAAATTTGAAAACAACTGATATTTTAAATATCACTGAAAAAACTAAATTACAGTTAACTTTTCCAACCAAGAACACTTAATTTTTTTCACTAATGCAAATGAATACATTTCTACTTCAGGTTCTACTTTCTACTTATGGTTATTTCCAGGTATTTATATTTTGAAAGGGATCACTTTTAAAATTTTTTCTTCTCCTATTTGGCTGGGCTATAGGACCACTTTCTACTTTTATTCAACCACTTTGCTCCTCTTTCTTATAAATTAGTCATTTTAAGGAAATACATTTGGTTTTAATGTAATTATTTTTTAAATCAACAAAAGGAAAATAACATTTCAAAGAAGAACCAAAGGGCTTCCCTGGTGGTACAGTGGTTAAGAATCCGCCTGCCAAGCCAGGGGACACGGGTTCGAGCCCTGGTCCAGGACGATCCCACATGCCGCGGAGCAACTAAAGCCCGTGCGCCACAACTACTGAGCCCACATGCTGCAACTACTGAAGCCCATGCGCCTAGAGCCCGTGCTCCACAACAAGAGAAGCCACCGCAATAAGAAGCTGGCACACCGCAACGAAGAGTAGCCCCGGCTCGCTGCAAAAGCCTGTACACAGCAACAAAGACCCAACACTGGCAAAAATAAATAAATTTATTTTAAAAAAAAAAAAAACAGAAAAAACAGTCAAGTAGAATAATAGCTGTTTTATGTATATGGATTTCTCCCATAACCCAAGTTTCTACTCGCCTTTTTCCCAGGACCCTTGGTCACCTGAATCCCACCACATCCTGTGCTTGATGAGAGTTCCCGAATGCCTCTATTTGAGCATACCTCAGCTCCTTGTTTTGATCCCAGAAATACCCTCACCTATCCAGGATATTCTAAGTGCCACAGATGTTTAAAAGTCTAGTTCATTCTCCCAGGCAGCCCTTAAAGGAAGTAGATAGATATTCATGCATTTCTGCCAGATATAAAACTCTCTCGTTCTTGGCCTATATAATGCCACTGTTTCCTGGTTTTCCTTTATCCCTTGATTGTTCATTTCTTTTTTTTACAGCTTTCTTTTAGTTTGCTCTTCACACATTTTGGTGCTTACCCGGGTTCCCTCCTTGGTACTTTGAGATATTGTACACAGAATCTGAAAGATCTTATTCATGCCCAAGTCTTCTACATCAGCTATATACAGAGTCCTCAGTATATTTTTACCTCCAGCCTAGATATCAAAATGTCTAAAACAGAACCACTTTCTTTCTCCAGTCCTATTCCAACTTAAGTTTGTTTGAATTGAGAGGCATTAGAAGCATCAAGTGTATTGTTTTTGTCTCTGAAATATTTATAAATTAAGAAAAATTTACTAAGGCATACTTTTGTGTCTCTGTAGTAAATCTGTTGACAGTTTATAGAAATAACTAACAATATATACTTCCAGAGTGCTGGTGTTAGTGACAAAATATCGAGAATATTATTAGTTTAACAACATATTTATTGAAAAGAGAAAATGAAATCTGCTATTCAAAATCTACAATTTGATTTCTTTAAGTATTTATAAACCAGAATCATATGACTGACTACATCTAATACAACAAACATGAGCCTTCCTCTCCAGATCCGTCTCCAAAAACTCCATGTACTCTGAACAACTGATTAACTTGCTTACTGTAGCCATACTGAAAAAATAAAGTATACTGTTTTTATCAATCTTATGCTCTTGGGATTTTATTTTCAGTTAACAAAGTATTCTTTGTGGAACACAATAAAATTCTGCCACTTACCTCTATTTCATGAATAAGAAAGAAGATGGACTAAGCATGTAATACAAACTCACACACATATAAAAACTTGAGCACACATCCCGAAATAAAGCCCTGACATAAGCTGAATGAACACTTTTCTGTTAATACTCATTTACTACTTTTTAGAATTATTTTTTCATTTACTGAAGAAAAATAGGGGCCAAACTTTTATTTTTTTGCGGTATGCGGGCATCTCACTGTTGTGGCCTCCCCCGTTACAGAGCACAGACTCCGGACGCGCAGGCCCAGTGGCGATGGCTCACAGGCCCAGCCTCTCCGCGGCATGTGGGATCTTTCCCAGACCGGGACACAAACCTATGTCCCCTGCATTGGCAGGCGGACTCTCAACCACTGCGCCACCAGGGAAGCCTGACCCAAACTTTTAAAAAGGTATATGAGAAAGGTTTAAAATTCAGAACACTCTACACTCATTTTTTTCCTTCAAAATTAGGAAAAGGCTACCACGATTTGTAGTTGGAGGTAGATGACCATATAAATCAAAAATATTAGTGTACACTCTGAGGGCCTCTACCCTGGCTCACTCTCAAAATCCAAATTAAAAGATATCAGTGTAGCAAAAATGTTTCTTAATTTCCTTTAAGGTCATTAGTTTCTTTAGGCCTCTACAGAACTGATACGGGAGACAAAAAAATTAGAGAACAGTTTATAGGTTTTAACTGGCTACCTTCCACAGTAAATACCAAAATGGAAATCAAACAGGAAAGAACTGTTGAGAAGTGTTGGTGTACAGTTACCATCCTGAGCATTTAAACACTTAGACCTAAACCCACCTATATAGGCTTTCTGATCTCCCTTAGAGAAGTATGCAAAGGCATTCCAGAGACTATAATAGCTACTACATCTTGCCTTAGTTGTTGTAAGCTTTTACTTTTGTAAAGAAGGATCTCATTAAGGTACAGCAACTCAATGCCAAGACACAACCATAGTCACCTCACCCAACTTTATTCAACTTCTATCAAACTTTTAAGGGGAAAAAACTGGTGAATCCTATACAAAGGAAGTCCTACTTTGAAGGAAGGTGAATCAGTTTGGGCAGATCTATGCTCGAGACAAGACACAGTATAAGTCATTCTAACAGTTTTATTACTTATCTTCCACTGTGTCTCCTTTTAAAAATAATTCAGTAACTCAATCTTTTTTTTTTTTTTTGCGGTACGCGGGCCTCTCACTGCTGTGGCCTCTCCCGTTGCGGAGCACAGGCTCCAGACGCGCAGGCCCAGCCGCTCCGCGGCATGTGGGATCCCCCAGGACCGGGGCACAAACCCGCGTCCCCGCATCAGCAGGCAGACTCCCAACCACTGCGCCACCAGGAAAGCCCCCAGTAACTCAATCTTAACTCCACATTGTAATGGGAAAACCAACATTTAGTGAAGACCAAGTATGTGCCAGGTCCTATATGTAACATTTTCACATACTTTATTTCATTTAATTCTTAGGACAATACTTAAACAAACAAAAAAAAACCCAAGATCAAATAAATTAAGTGGCTTACTCACGACTTCAGAGCTAGTAAGTGGATGAAAAGGATTTGAAACTAAATCATTCTGACTCCATCTATATTCTTTCCATACTACCATCTAACTGACCTAGCTACCCTGAAAGAAAAGAGAGGGAAAAGGGGGGATAGGAATATATAGTGATTTTAACTGCTATAAATGAGAGCTTGGTATGAAAGTAAGAAAATCTAGAAAGAAATAAACTCAGCTTTGCCAGTGATATTATTAAACATCTTCACATAACCTCTTTAACAGGCATACAATTTTTGACAATCATATTACCTGTTCAGTCATTAGAAAACTGAAATAAATCTTAGGAACAGCTAAAATTTTAGTTGTACCACATACCAAAAGATGAGCTATAGTCAATTCATGGTTATGCTCACTGTTCTGGTATAGTATACTACTGAAATTTTATCTAAATTGAAAAGAATTTTTTATAGTACACCATTAAAAAAGTCAGTTGCCATACATATGCTACATACTAAACAAAAGAATGAAAAAGAAAACTTATAAAATAAAACTAAGAAATATTCAGAATTTTTTTGTTTTAGTAACAATGAGTAAAAGATAAGTATCCTTTCAAAGAAAATGTGACGTACAATACCTGCGGGTCCTTGGTGGTTTTGGAGGGGGAGAATCTTGTTTGTCAGGATCTATGGAGCTGACCATATTTTCAGTGTTAATTTCATTCTGCCAAGAAAAAAAAATGCTTCATTAAAGTTAGGGGAAAAATAATTTTCCTTCCTCATGTTTCAAATAAATTGTTATTGGGCTTGTGAATTTTTAAAACAATGCTAATTTTGCCAAATAATAAAATAGGCGTTATGTCCTCTATATTTAAGCCCAAAAGAACAAATTCAATGAGAAAACTTAATATCAAAAAAACAGTCCATATCCAGTTACCAAGAAAATCAACCATGTAGAGCAGCATTTCAACATATTTCAAATGCTACTGTTAAGAAACAGATTTCCCAAGAAAATAAAGATCCAAGACGATCTTTTTTTCAGGCATTACTACCACTAGATTCATAATGTGCACACAGGGGGAAAAAAAAACAAGGTAAGTCTTATATCCTTCACCTTTCCCAGACTTTTTTGGGACTCCTGTTGCTACCTACTACTTTAAAAGGGATGGTCCTGAGTCAATACAGTTCTTATACAACCTATAAGAACCTCAGGTTGTATTTAGGATTCTGAATAGAGGAGATGTGAAATTATTATATAAAACATTGTCTTGAATTAGTTTCAGCCTCAGAAAGTACCTCATTTTTATACAGCTAGGCTATGTCAATTCTGGGCCAGAAGACAAGAACGGTTTTCACCCTTGCCTACATCTCAGATAATTTTAGGAAAAAAGCCATCTTTGCATATACAATAATCAATTAAGGAACTCTGAAACTGTAGTTGACTTTTTTTTTTTTTTAAAGTCACAAGACACTTCTACCATATCCATCATGGCAGCTTCTTTGTCTATATAACTGTTTCTTGCCAGTGTCCTTTTCTACTAAGTACTCCCAACAATAGAAAACAGAGACCTCAAGTTTACAGCAATTTTTAATGGACCCTGTTTCCTAATATCAGATGCATTAGAAGTGTCTTACACATCTTACTATGCATCTTGTTCTGTCCAAAACAAGAGTTACATTATGAGACTAAAAGCCTGCATCCTTAATTACAGCTGCCTATCAAATCGGAGGCATCTGTTGCAGGGATATCTGCTATAGATAGGATAACCACATAATTTATTGTCCATATCAGGGCTTTTACACCTAGACAACAAGTATAAACTGGTTTTGCCTCGAGTAAATCAGGAGTTTGTTATCACACTTTTAGATCCTCAGATATTACCAGAATTTAAAGACTACTCTCATCATAAAGATTCCTCTCACATATTAGTGATTCATTTGCTTATTTCTATTAATTAAACAATCATATTCCCATAACACTCATTAATGTTTTTGTACCAAAATCTATAAATATTATTAAGTAGGTTAAAGAAAGATTAGTGAACCATATGAAACTGCTTCGACTGAACTGTTGTTTCTAACCTACAAAAACACATCAATTTTTTACAATTTCAACATAAACAGCCTCATGTCACGTCAAGTCAGGTTTTGCTGCCAAATACCAAACGCACACACACAGACACACACAGACACACAAACCAACTGTAGGTTTTCAGTGCATTTTAGATTTTGGGACAGCAGGTAAGGCATTGTGGATCTATATGTGAAAGGCAATGAACAGTAAGCACTGGAAAGGATACAAAAATGTAAAGGACATAGCCCTTAACTTCAAGAACTGTACAGTCATCAAACAAAAAAGTGAAAGGGTAATAATAAAACCATAAAATGGTAAAATCAGTATAATGAAGCTATGAAATCAGAGAAAGGAGATGTTATAGGTGAGAATATTAAGAATATACTTGGGAAAATATTAAGAAGTTGAAAACATTAAGGTAGCATGTTGAATGGCATTAAGGGGTGGATAAGACACTGACAAAAGAGAACAGAGGATGGAAGTATGGAACAGGTAGGAATGGAACAGGAAGAGAAAGTAAGGGTATTTGTAAGCAAATGACTGCATGTGACAAAGGAAAGAAGGTGTCATGATGATTCCTCATTCTGGGTGAATGAAAGCTATTAACAGAAAGGGACAAAACAGGAAAAGAACTTCTGGGGGAGGTAAGATTTTTGAGCATGTTGAATTTCATATGATTAAAGGAATCCATGTGGCAATGCAGAACTACAACTCAGAGAGCCACTGCCCCACACAGCATGAACAAAACCTCCTAGTCACTGGACTTGAGAATAAAACAATGTTCTTCTTGGATTCCTAGTTTTTACCTACAATCATGTTTGCTGTAGTTTTATCTTCTGATCCTCTTATATGTACAGCTTTTGTCCCCACACTTGTCCTAATGTATACAGCTCTCTTTGGCTGCTTCTATTACCACTTAAAACAATCACCAACTTTTGAAGTTGAAAGGAATTTTAGAAATTAAAGAATCTACTGGAGATTAGGTTCTAGTGTATTCTCTTGTTTAAAGCAGAGCTTGCTAAAGCTATTCTTTTTAAACTTTTGACCACCTTTACCCATTTTGCTAAAGTGTATTAATATTTTTTGTGTATTAATATTTCCACATAACAGCTTTATCAAGGGCCACAAAAGAAAAAAAATCAGAACCTAATTATCAAATATATACAAAATAAATATTAAAACAAGGTGCTTTAAAAAAACTTTACATAGGAAAAAATTTCAGAGTTCAGTAATATCACATCTAAAATGTACAACACAAGCATAACAGAAGGACCATAACACAAACTACTGTTGCTGTTAATCACCCTAGAACTGAAAATCCTGGTGTAAACTGGTGGTAGTATCTTTTATATACAAGATAAAAAGGCATGTGCGCATACCTTAGAGATGCTTGCTTACTGAAGTGTTTCTAAATCCCAAGTCAAATGATACTGAATTCCAAAATAAATTTTCTCTTTACATCTTCTACTCTGAGAAGTGATTTTAGTTGTAAATACCTCTAACAAATAACATTTATCATAGAGTCATATTGCTGATTAGCATTTCAAACTAAAATCTCTACAAAAATAATTTTGGGACATAGAGCTTTAAGAGCTTTTTTAAAAGTTCCTTAACTTTACTTCTAAATTAAGTTGTCAGAGAAATAATGGAGATTTATGATTGTTTTTCAGAGCATAGGTTCAGAAAGATAAGTAAGATATTTCAAATCATTTTACTCAACCACACAGCTCTAAGATAATTTTCCCCAAATTTTTAGATCCTACATTTTCTCTAACTGGGATTTATGGTTTCTAACCATATATAAACATATTATAAAAACAGTCATTTATATTTTAAAGTACCTAGAAAATAAGATTTCTTAAGAGGAAAACATTAAAAAGTTATCTAGAATGATATGCTATCTTTTCTCCTATCCACTTGTCCTTCCACATTTTTATCCATTCATCCATTGAGATATATAGTACCAGACATTATGGTACACAACCTTTGGCAAAATATTTATTCTCATAAAATATAGTTTTTCAGAATGGATTCTATAGAAAATTGTTTTCCCTTTTGCAAAATAGGAAAAAACATCTTGTACAAATGGCAAATTCAGCAGTCATCACGTCAGCTTTAACAAAACACAAGGACATAATCTAATATTTTAAGTTCAGTTAGCAAGCAAACATGTAGTGTGTGGCTCCTATATAACCAGGCAATGAGATAAGAAAGTAGGATTGAAGTAACCACTATCTGCTATTGGATGCTATTTCATCTAATCTCATATAATGTATGATTTTTCTTGTATTCCTTAGGGATTTGTAAACCTTTGACCTATTAGAAAAAATCTATAACAAAAATGTAACTGTAGTGTGGAGTTCAGGCTAGTAAAAAGGAAGTTTAATTTTATGAATAAAACCTTAAAAAAAGAAAAATCAGGTAATGAGAAAAATGAAGATGAGAGAGTAATGCAATATTTTTCACATTTTTTTGGAAATAAAGATATTAAAACCTTTAAAAATACAACATTGAACATTGCCTTAAAATTTTTTTCTAGCAAAGGCAACAAAAGCAAATTTAAGCAAGTGGTTTTATATCACACTAAAAAGCTTCTGCATAGCAAAGGAAACCTCAAGAAAATGAAAAGGCAACCTACCAAATGGGAAAAAATATTCGCATATCATGTATCTGATAAGGGGTTAATATCCAAAAAAATATAAGGAACTCATATAATTCAGTAGCCAAAAAAACCCACAAGTCGATTAAAAAGTGAGAAGATCATCTGAATAGACATTTTTCCAAAAAGACATGCAGATGGCCAACAGGAACATGAAAAGGTGCTCAACATTACTAGCCTTCAGCGAAATGCAAATCAAAACCACAATGAGACCTCACACCTGTCAAAATGGCTATTATCAAAAAGACAAGAAAAAAGTGTTGAAGAGGATGTAAAGAAAAGGGAACCTTTGTCTATTGTTGGTGGAAATGCAAACTGGTGCAGCCACTATACAAAACAGCATGGAGGTTCCTCAAAAAATTAAAAATAGAACTACCATATGATCCAGCAATTCCATTTATGCATATTTATCTGAAGAAAACAAAAACACTAACTCTAACTA
The DNA here is from genome assembly GCF_003031525.2 of Neophocaena asiaeorientalis asiaeorientalis. Taxonomy (NCBI): domain Eukaryota; kingdom Metazoa; phylum Chordata; class Mammalia; order Artiodactyla; family Phocoenidae; genus Neophocaena; species Neophocaena asiaeorientalis. The sequence continues at coordinate 1,255,577 of NW_020172463.1, read as the reverse complement.
AAGATAAAAAACACTAACTAAAGATACATGTACCCCCATGTTCACTGCAGCATCATTTACAACCTAACTGTGCACTGATGAACAGATAAAGAAAATGTGGTATTAAAAAAAAAAGAAAATGTAGTGTGTACACACACGAATATTATTCAGCCATAAAAAAGAATAAAACCTTGCCATTTACAACAACATGAATGGAACTTGAGGGCATTACATCAAGTGAACTAAGTCAGAGAAAAGACAAATGCTGTATGAACTCATATGTGGAATCAAAAAACAAAAAACGGAACTCGTAGATACACAGAACACATTGGTGCTTGCCGAAGTGGTGTTGGTGGTGGCGCCCAAAGTGGGTGAAACAGGGTCAAAAGTTGCAAACTTCCAGTTATAAAATAAGTAAGTCACAGGCTATAATGTACAGTTTGGTGACTATAGCTAATAATACTGTATTTTATATTTGAAGATTCCTAAGAGAGTAAATCTTAAAAGTTCTCCCCACAAGAAAAAAAAAATTCTGTAACTATGTATGATGATGGATGTTAACTAGACTTACTGTAGTGATAACTGCACAATATATGCAAATATTGAATCACTATGTTGTACACCTGAAAGTAACATGTTACATGTCAATTATATCTCAATAAAAATTAATTAATTAAAATTTTTTCTAGCTGATTCACTTTGCTGTACAGCAGAAACACAACATTGTAAAGCAAGTATACTCCAATAAAAATTAATTAAAAAAAGAAAAAAATTTTTCTATACATTAAAAAATTTTTTTCACTTCTAGAAATAAGGAAATGGTATAACTCTGAAGTATAAAAACCTTAACTTTGAAATTAATATTGCATTTATGGAAAAAAACAGAAATATTTTTCAATTAAAGGTTAAAGAAAAAGTAGCCTATTTAGCTTTTTTAAATATTAAAGGAGTCTCAATTTAGATAAAATTATACACAGTAATATATAAGCATTCTATATTATAAAATATTTGGCTTCATTGAGCACAGGTTATAACAGGCTTTAGTTAAACTAAAGGGAAAAGAGAGATCATAATATATGAGGCATAGTTGCAAAATGATTTCTATGTTAGCAAAGGAAATAAGAATGAGGTCACATATATGAATCTTAAAAATCTGAAACTATCACCTGTCTAATAAAGGAAATACACTGTCCCCAAAACCCATGGATTAATATTAGATTATTTTAACACACTGAGGTAAGCATTTGGTTAACAAATCTCTCATTTGTAACACCAAGAAATTTCAAATACTCTTGCAAATTACCAAAACCATACAAAGGGGAAAAAGGAAAACAGTGGTTATAAATTTTGCCACTAATTTCCTCATTTTACTTCAGTTATTGAGGCTAAATTGGTTTATCATGCGATAGTCATCTTAGATTCAATAATAAAGATGTAAAGAAATTCATCCAAAAAAACAGCCTGATACCTTCAAGGATAAGACGATATATAGAGGAAATAAGAGAAATACTTTAAAAAGAGGCAGAAATGAGAACACTGTGAGAAAAGAGTATTTTTGTCAGGTCAAAAGTTTGAATATCCAATAAATTCTAATGCTAAAATGACAGTGAACTAAAACAAGACCCAAAGGGACCTAATTATGGTCCTGTATTTCTACATGATTAAAAAGCATGTACAAAATAATGACAAAGCTTTATATCATCATGACCAAGAACAAAACAAAATTCATGTAGAATCAACTTAGAATTACTTTGGTTGGATGGAAGGGGAGAGAGAAAAATGCAGTTAATTTGTTAAAAGTAATTTACGCTTGAAACAATATTGAATTATATAACTTCTGACTGAGATCTACATTCATAACTATATTTTACTTAGAATATTATTTAACTTGTAGTGGAGTCATTATATATCCATCACAATAGAGATTCAAAGAGGAAGAAGGAAAGGAGTTAAAAAATCAAAGTTAAATAAAAATAATAACTGTAACGGATATTCTCAGATAAAACACAAGATGGCAATTAAAAAGCTAAATATCACATCTTGGTTAAAAGTTTTCTAAAATTAATAGGTGAAGAATACCTACCACTCCATCAGCAATTTTCTGGGCTCCATGAATTTCATATAGTTGTAGCTGTTTTTCAAACAGTTGGGCGATAGCTCTATGAACAAGCTCATACTGCTCCTATTAGGGAGATGAAATGATAAACAAGGGGAAATACATTAAAAAAAATAAGAAGGCATTTATAAAAATACAGTTTATAAAGTGAAACAAAAAACTATACCTTAGTTTGTACTGCAGAATGCCTCTGTGTTCTCATTTCTTGTATTAAGTTGAAAACATTAAATTCCTCTGGTATTTTCTAAAACAAAGAATTTAAAACATGAACTGTGGACAACTGTTCAGAAAAAACAGTAAAATAGTCTTCAACTCAGCTTTTCACACAGACCTTATATACGTGCTGGGTAACTGAAAATTTATTGAGCACTATCTATCATGCATCAGAGACTGTGCTTAGTCAAGAACTAATCTTGACACTCAGCACTCAAGCTAGTGAGCTAGATACATGAACAAATAAATGTCCAGCCAATGTATGGTTGCAGTACAGTGGGAATAAACATGCTGTGACTAACTCTGGTGTGTGAGTGAAAAGTGAAATATACATAAGCATGGCAGATTAAATGTATAATCTATTTGGGGAATTGAGAAGCTTGATGTAGATAAAACTGACTAAAAGACTGAAAGAAGGAGAGCAATTCAAAGGAGGAGAAAAGATGAGGCTACTTGGCATCAGACTGCAAACATAATAGAGTGTGAACTCATTCTATAGGCCAGTGTTTCCTGGGCTGGCTACATAATGACCAGCTAAGAGAGCTACATCTCTGGAGACTGTGAAACATCCTAGACAATTCATTTGTACATCTGGAATTATAACTACTGCAATAGGCAACCATGACATGAGCAGATCTGATATTCAGGTAACTTTTGTAGCAGGGAAGATGACAGAGTAAAAAGGGGAGAAACTGGTGGAGGCTTACTGAAGCAGTCCAAAAAAACAGAAAGGTAGATTTAAGGCACATTTCTGAGGCAGAATTACTAGAACTTGGTGATCAACAAGAATATTTTGGAGTGATAAAGAAGACAGAAGAGTTAAACATGATTTCCAGATTCACTGCTTGGGAGTCTTTATATACACCAGAAGATTTTTATATCATTTCCTAAACTAAGGCTTAAGATTATATTTATGTTATGTCAAACTCAATCAAATGGGGACTGTGTTCAAAATACACAACTTTTGAAATGACAAGATGTTTGTTTGCTAGTATTCAACCAAATGCCTCTTCCCACCCCAATTTTTTTTTTTTTTGTGGTACGCAGGCCTCTCACTGTTGTGGCCTCTCCCGTTGTGGAGCACAGGCTCCAGACGCGCAGGCTCAGCGGCCATGGCTCATGGGCCCAGCCGCTCCGCGGCATGTGGGATCTTCCCGGACCGGGGCACAAACCGGTGTCCCCTGCATCGGCAGGCGGACTCTCAACCACTGCACCACCAGGGAAGCCCCCCCAATTTTAATCTTTGACTTTTGTGTTAAAATGTGTTAAAATCTAGCATTTTTATTCACTTAAAATTTTTCATACGAGTGTTAGAAGATGATTTGTTTAGGGGGAATACAAAAATAAAATTTAACAGAGGGCTTTTTGAAAAACTGTTTAAAATTTAAATACTCTGGGGCTTCCCTGGTGGCACAGTGGTTGGGAGGCCGCCTGCCAATGCAGGGGACACGGGTTCGAGCCCTGGTCCAGGAAGATCCCACATGCCACACAGCGACTAAGCCCGTGCACCACAACTACTGAGCCCGAACTCTAGAGCCCGCAAACCACAACTACTGAGCCTGTGCTCTAGAGCCCACAAACCACAACTACTGAAGCCCGCGCGCCTAGAGCCCGTGCTCTGCAACAAGAGAAGCCACTGCAGTGAGAAGCCTGCGCACTGCGATGCAGAGGAGCCCCCACTCACTGCAACTAGAGAAAGCCCACGTGCAGCGATGAAGACCCAATGAAGCCAAAAGTAAATAAATAAAATAAATTTTAAAAACAATTAAATATTCCTTAAGCAAAAGTGAAAAATGGAACGAAGGCAGGGAAAAAAAGAATAGAAGGAAGAAAGAAGGAAAAAGAAACTAAATACTTTATTATTTCTATTTTATATGACAGATTGACAAATTCATAGAAACTATAAAGCTATGAAGAATAAAAGCTTCTCCCTAATGTATAGAAAATAAACATACGATAGAACCAGCAAATAAACCAAATCCACATACAATGAGGAGACTTGTGCTTTTCAAATCTGTAATGAGGGCTATGTCTTTATATTCTCCATAGTATTAAACCCAATTTCTTGGAAACAGTACTGGCAGCAACAATAATACCAGGGATAGTAAGAGAAACGAACACTCAATTTAGCACTTGCTACACGTCACACATAGTACTGAGGAACTTTACAAACTTTCTTAAGAACTTATTTAATTCTTTGAGTTGTTAACATCATGATTCCCATTTTCAGATAAAGAAATTGTGGCACAATGAGATTAAGTAAATCCACCAAGATCCCACAGCTAGTAAATGAGAGAGCCAGAGTTTTAATCTGGGAAGTCTGGCTGCAGTTATTAGCATTCTTAACCACCATACTATATAATGTTTCCAGTTAGGCATAAATATTTACTGAATTGATTATACTTATACATAGAATAAATATAAAAGGCAACAAGAGTGCTGTATTTGGAAAAGTCAATGCAGAGTTTACAGGCCTAATGTAGGTATTAATTCATCCAGAACAAATGGATGACAATATGTTTATCTTGCTGCCCAGTGTATTACCTCAAGGTAATATGCATCATTTATACCTTTCACTGCCTTTATCTCTTACGTAGCAAAGCCACTTCTAAAAAAGTAACATATGTATAACAAAACATATGCTATAATTTACTGCAATTAATTATCAAGTTTGAAAATCATAACAGATCAACTAGATATAATGATACATAAAAATTATTCTTACCCCAGCTTTTAGTAAATTCCACGTATAATCTATGGCACAAATGGCACCTGTTCTTCCACAGCCTGCGCTATAGATATAAAATTTGAAAAAACAATTTGATTTTTGTGATAAAAGAACCGTTAAATACATGTGGGTGGACATGTTACTATTCAGAAGCAAAAAATCATTTAAGAAATCTGACAAAATTCTACTTATTTAGTAAGCAAACTACAACTTAAAGAGTGTGCATGGCAAACATCCTTAACATTAAGATTTATATCTTGTTTTCATTTAATTTAAGGAACTTCCAAAAGTAACTCACAGAATACCTAGAAGCCTTCACTTTGAAAGTCTGTCTACCTCAGAAAACCTTGTCTAGCTAACAAAATACCTTGCAGATATAAATTTATACTATGTTCTAGATGGCTCTGGTGCTTTAGAGTAGAGGAGAAAACTACATCATTTCAATTGCAAAAGGTACAGGAAAGACGAAGAATGCTACAAGCCCTAGAAACTGGTTTGAACACCAGCAGTGATTTCACCAAAGAAACAAAAGCCACTAATGCTCTCTAATCTCCTGAAGAACTAATAGAACCTGGAGAATGTAAAGTAAAATACAACAGGTTAGTTATTTTAAAATATGACAGAAATACTTTAAAGCAACTGATTTTCAGCTAGAGGGAGGCATATGCACTTAAGGATTGAGAATCACTATGAGTAATTAAAGATGTTATTGACATCACTAGAATAATTTTAGGCAGAAAAAAAGTTGGGCAGCACTTTAATGTGTATTTTGAAACTTTCAGAAGTAACAGTAGTTTGTTAAACATGTAATCTAAGAATTCCTGATAAAGTACAGTATAAGCAACTTAGTATGGTTTTTAAAAAGGTCTTAACAATAAACATTAATAATATTAATTTTAAACCACTGACATATTTGTCAATTCCACACATCAGAATGTTTCTAAAATTTTGGAGTTAACAGTTACTAGGGCTAAATGATATATATTTAAAACTTGATGGTTAAAAGTGTGATATTACAGAGACACAGAAAACCAGATCAATGAACACAACAGAAAATCCAGAAACAGATTTGAGTATATTCAAGTATTTATTACATAATGGTGGATTCTCCAATTAAAGCGGAAAGACTAGACCATTCAATAAATAGTACAGGGAAAGTTAAAGCAAAAATTAGATTCTTACCCTTTATCTTAATCACAGAAATATTCCAGATGCATTAAAAATACAATGTTTAAAAAAACCTACAAGTGTATTTTTACGCACTACTGTGTTAGGGGAGGACTTTCTAAGCATATGTCAATGTACACAAGTCGTTAATGAAGATATTCACAATTATGTATGGTAAAACACAGGCAGAATAAAAACCATGAAAAACCAGAGCACTTACAACATGACTACACATTAACATCTTCAACATATAAAGATATATAAAGAATTCATAACGTACAATTACTGAGATGAAAATCACTGGCAAAGTAAACAAACAAGCAATTCACAAAAGAATATAAATGACCAAGAAAAAAAAAAGCTTGCCTGTCACACTGACACTGAAACAAAAAGATAAAAGTATTGGGGAAAATACGGGGAAATGGGCATTCCCACAAACAAACCAGCAGTGGTATGCTTAATTATAATGAGCAGCGAATTTATGGATAACAAATTTTTAAATATATACTAAAGGTATGAAAAGGTTCATGTCCTTTAACTTAGAAATCCCACTTTTAGATATCTATTCTAATGAATTACAGATGCGTTCAACGATTTCACCGTAAGATTGGCCACTGGATATTTAAATTGTTGTTTAAAATAGCTGAAAATGAATGGGGTAATAAATGAAATGCCAAGAAATGGAGGTTAAATATAAAATACAGTGCAGTCATAATGTATTCCAGAAGAAAATTTATATGACTTAGAAAGATGTACATAATATATGAAATGGGGAAACATTCTTAAAAAAAAATACTATACACACATTGAAAGCACATACACTAAAATTTTAACAGTGGTCATCTCTAGTGGGATTGTGAGTGACTCCTTCCTTTTATGTTTGTGCTATCTAAGTCACTACAGTTACCATACTATTTTGGTTCAAAACTATTAAATGATCAATTTATTTTTTAAAGGAAAATCTTCCTATCAAATTGGATTTATGAACTATGTACACTGACTGGACAATATTAATAGAACAGGAAATAATTTCAACTAACTTGTAAAGAAGTTAAGCCAAAGCAATTTCTTTATCTTTTAATTCTATAATTAAATAGATCTTTTTAACCAGTTAACTACTTAATTAAAAAGTCAACTAACCACAGAATTAACTACAGAAAAATAATTTTAATTAACCAGATTGTTAACTTATTCCCACATCTCCATCAGCAAGCCACCTTTCTGGCCCATAAATAAAAAGAAGCCCTTTCACTTCACTAATATAAGGCATCACAATCCAACCAATGGCTAAGAAAACTATCTTTGGTGTTCCATCTCCACTAATATCTTTTAACTACTTAATTAACCAGTAAATCTCTGAGTCTGAAAAATTTTCATTTATTGATGCTTTTTATAACAAATGTGAATGAGATATAAGCCACTTAAAAAGATAAACTGTAGTTTTATAAGTACTATGGTTTTAAATTTTTTAGAAGCATTGAACGTAAAATAAAAATTAAGAGAAGAAAAGCTGCCTCAGGATTCAAATAGCTTTTACTATTTGGAAACCCATATAATGACCTATCTAATGAAATTCCAAAATTTAGGTTTCAAAATATCATACATTACCCATATTATAATGCCACCTATATTTCAAAGTATTTAAATATTTAGAAAATTCTTCTGTACCTGCAATGAATACAAATAGGCACATCTTCATGTTCTTGGTATTTCCTCATTAAGCTTATCATGTCCAGAATAGAATCAAATGATGAGGGAACATCATGGTCTGGCCAGTTCACATAATGAAACTGATATAGCCTACGAGATTCCTTCAAGAATAACAGAAATTCAGCCATTATGAAAATACACTTGCAAATTTTAAAGCATACAGAAAAGCTGCAAATCTCACTTTACTGCCATTTCTAAGAGATGTAATTCATATTTAGCACTTCCTTAAAAAGAGACAGCCTACATTTATCACGTATAAAGAATTGATCTAAGGGCTTCACATGTAACAATTTACTTAATCCCCATGTAACACCATGGGGAAGGTATTGTTAATACTATCCTCATTTTATAGGTAAGGAAATTGAGACAGAAAGAATAACATGCACAATGTTTCACAGCAAGTGACAGATATGGGATCTGAAAGCAGGCAGTCTTACTTCCTAAACCTACACTTTAACCATTATACTATGTATACTACTTAATTAATCTACAGTATTAAATGGATGAACAATATACTATAAGCATTGTTTTAGAATCTATTGTAATCAGAAGACTAATAGACTACTTAAACCAAAAAGAAAATTAGAAACGAACTTGTCCAAACCCAAACCTACTCAAATTATGGTGTGGGCTGCCACCCATCTCCCTACCCTTTCAAGGGATCTGTGAGTTTCACACTATTTTTATAATAATACTAAGGTGTTATTTGCCATTTTCATTCTCATTCTCTCATGAGTGTCCAGCAGAGTCTTCTCAAGGCTATATGATTTAGGATGATGTCATCACTTGGAAAGGTAATGGAATGTCTGCTTGTATATTCATGCTTTTAAAAAAACTTCTCAGTTTTAATTTCAAATATAGTAAATATTAAAAGATATAACCCACAGAAACAAGAGCTCTTTGGAATCTTCAACGGTTTTTAAGAATGTAAGAGTCATGACATCAGAATGTTTTGAGAATGGCTATTCTGGTGTTTAATAGAAAGAGCACCACTTGGAATTCAGGTAAAACTGTATTCAAATTCTACTACTGCCACTAACTGAATAACTTCAGGTAAGCTACCTAACTTCTCAAAGATTCCTTATCTTCATCTATGGGCAACAGAGATAACAGTACCTACCACTATGAAGCTAGGAGGATTGAAATGCCTGATACAATACTGAAATTCAGTAAGGTATCTATAATTAATATTATAGATTAAAAAATAGCAGCCAAATGGTAATAATTGACTCAATTAAAGGGAAATGATTAGTCAGGTCAGGGGTTGCTAAGAGTACTGGAACCATGTCTACTTATAAACAGGAAGGAGTTGTTAAGTATGCTTACAATGCACTGTTTGGGGAAGAATGATGAGCGTCATGGCCAAGCTTAATTACTTATAGTGATTTAAAATTTAAGATAATAAAAACAGAAAAATCGAGTTAGAATTGATAGGCATTCTCTAATGTCTATCAGATTTTTCTTTGATTCCTTCCTGGAGAAATTATCACTTTATATAGCTCTGAAACTGAAGTCATGGGCCTCCAGTGAAAACAAGTTATATCTAAATGAAGACTTAGCGTTAATAGCGGCTTGTCTCTTTCTAAAAAATTGTAAACTAGTAAAAGTGGGTAATAATTATGTAAATAATACTATAATCTGTTTACTGCAATAGAGGAAAAATATTTGCAGCAGAGAAACCAACTATTCCAAATACAGTAAATTTATTTTAGGGAAAGTTGTTCTAAGTAATTATATTAACTTTAATTGATAAAACATAAGGCTCAAAATGTAACTAATGTAAATGTAACTATATAAATAAAAAAATCAACAAACCTCCTTAACTATGTAAGGTAAGATGGTATACTATTTATATATATCCTCTCTTTAAAAACTATCCTTAGAAACTATCTCTAAATGGAAAATACTTACATTTTGAAATTCAAGTAAGAGTGTCCTAATGAAGTAGTCTGTTCTTGCTTGTTCAGCTTCCTAAGTAAAGGGAAACGATTGTGAGTGAGTAGAACATTAAAACAAAAACATACACACTAAAACAAACAATAATCTCATATTTAAAGTCCACAATATGCAATTAATCTTTAAAATTCCAGGTATGCCTGATAATTATAAAAACAACAATTCTAGAAGTCATCAATTTGTTTATCTAGGATTTATTTATTTATTTATTTATTTATTTATTTATTTATTTATAAATAAATAAACAGCAGTGTCTGTTAACCAATTACTTAGCTAGGAGTCTATCATCCAACAAAATATTTGCAGAGTGACAACCATCCCCAGAATCATGGAACAGAAATAACACCTACAAACAAAATGTCACTCCTTAGTACCTACAAACATCTTCAACCATTTTATCTTTCCATTAAGCTTGATTTTCTCTACCTAACACTCAACTCTGAATTAACTGGATTCCTAATGTGGAAGGAAAAGGATGCACTCACAAAATCCCAAATTATTATTTTGGTTGATGACAACATAATCACTTTAAAAGTCTCTTACTATCATTTGTCAATATATTAGAAAGCTAACTATTCTTTTTGCTTTTTTAATTAAAACTACAGACAGGGTAGGACAGCAATTGTCAAGAACAACAGGGTATGCTGCTTTATTAATTTAAAAAAATTCAGTATTATTCCTGCTCTAATTTTTTAAACCATAGTAATTTGTTTTGAACTCTTCAAATAACATTGCAGGGGGACTTCCCTGGTGGTCCGATGGGTAAGACTCCACGCTCCCAATGCAGGGGGCCCGGGTTCGATCCCTGGTCAGGGAACTAGATCCCGCATGCATGCTGCAGCTAAGAAGTCTGCATACCACAACTAAGAAGCCTGCATGATGCAATGAAGGTCCCATGTGCCTCAACTAAGACCCAGCACAGCCAGAATAAATATATATTTTTTAAATAACATTAAGAGGAAAGTATGTTTTTATTTTCATCATAACAGAGTACAAATGAAAATATTGGTCCAAGACTTAACCTTTTCTCACCTATAAAAGGTGAGATAAATACTTCTGGCTTTGTGGGCCATAAAGTCTCTGTCTACTTTATGTTGCTGTTATGATAGGCAAATATATAAATTAATGGGTGTGGTTGTACTCCAATAAAACTTCACTCATAAAACAGGCAATGAGCTAGACTGACTCATGGACAGTGTGCTGCTGCTATCTGATCTAAGTGGTTACACACAGCAACATGCTACTGAGCTCCAGCCTGCCCAATCCCCACTGTTCACCAACACTTTACCCTCCTTCTCATCCCCAAACCAAGAGAGCTCCTGATACTGTCCTGTCTCAGTCTCAAAAACTCTGATTGCCAAGTATAGTCAAGTCACGTACTATGGTTATTTTCACTACCTTGCTTTCTACTTATAAATTTGATTTTTTGTTTGCAACAGTGATAACGAATCCTGAGTTGTCTGAAACAACCACATGCCATACAAATTACTTTCCATTTTGAAAGAAAAATTTTGCTTCTTCAGCATGGATTAATTCCATCATTGACAAATCAAACCAGCCATTACGAATCAAATCAAACCTCTTATCAAGAGGACTTTTAAAAATTACCTTTTAGTGCAACTGAAAAACCAACCCAAAAAGTCAATTCATCTTTTCCAAATTATAAACTATTTCTTACTTTTCTCTATTCATTATTATAAGCTGTTTACTATTTCTGATCCCCGACTGTTAAAAAATTTTAAGTTGTTTTGTTGTTGACTATTAATCACTATATGTGGTCACTTGAACTGTGACATTCATTACAATTATCTTATTACATTTAAATTTACAAATGTTCAACACAACCATGCTGCACAGAACTAGGTTTCCTGGACTGTCCATTGACTTAATATTGTAGAATACTTTCTGAACTGGTGAGGGGGTAGTGTTCCCTCACTGGAGTACAATATGGTTATGTATTGGTTTTTATTCATTCCAAACAATAAGAAATGCAGTAGGATTTTTAAATTTTTTAAATTTAATCCACAAACAGTTAATTCTAACCAGGACTTTAGAGTACTGACTATACTTTAAATCCAGGCCATTTAACTAGGAGTTACAGTTAACATTACAAAAATCACACTGTATTTATAAAGGAGACTGTGTAAAACAGCCTGAGTCCTTTTCTGCATAAACCTAGAAAGCACTAAATTTCTGGTAGCATCAGAGGAATTCATAAGTCCTAAGTACAAATAAGTCATAAAATTAAGGACTTGAATTCACCAATGACGAGTAAAATCATAGAAATTATATTTCATTTAACCATGGAAAACAAAGTCAAAAACAAGCAATTATGAGATGGGTAATGTAATGGTTAATTTTATGTGTCAACCTGGCTGGGCCATGGTGTGCTCAGATACTTGGTCATTCGTTATTCTTGGTGTTCCTGTGAGGGAGTTTTGGGGTGAGATTAACATTTAAATCCGTGGACTTTGAGTAGTGCAGACTGCTCTCTCTAAGGTGGCTGGCCCTCATCCAATCAGTTAAGGCTTGAATAGAAAAAAAGGACCAGCCTCCTCCAAGTCAGAGAATTCTCCAGGAGACTGCTTTCATGTGTAACATTAGCTCTTCTTGGTTCTACAGCAGACCGTCTTTGGACTGGAGCCGAACATCAGTTTGCCTGGGTCCCAGCCTGCCCACCTTCGGATTAGAACTATTGTATCAGCTCTCGGTCTCCAGGCTGCTGCTCTTCAGTGTGAAACTGAAGCATCAGCTCCTCGTGGGTCTCCAGCTTGCCCAACCTCCCCTGCAGATTTTGTACTTGCCAGCCTCCATAATCATGTGAGCCAATTCCTTATGATAAACCTCTCTCTCTCTATATATAAACATCCTACTGCTTCTGTTTCTCTGGAAAACCATGCCTAATATAGGGAAGTTATTTAATTTTCATGTATGTTTAATCATTGTATTTTGAGCTGAGTAAATAAGACAGTATATTTCTTTCAAGTGATTAAAAAAGACACCTTCATGTGTAACCCAAAGCAAATTGTTGGTTCTATTCTAAAGCTTATATTTTACTTCTTTTTTGTTGTTCCTTCACTGTTTTTTTAATTCATTTTCTCAGATTTGTGTTGTTAGTTTTAGAACTTGAATTTAATTCACTTCCACAGCTCATCCATCTTTGTACATAATTATAACAATTCTGGGGAGAATAACATAGATATGAAAGATTAACATAATAAACTATACTTCAGTAATCAAGGATCTTTCTTATTTGTTGAATTTGAAACTAATACTTTATACCACTTTTCAAATAGATCACTCAAAGCAGTTATTCGTTTATTCTTAGATACATAACACTTATGATCAACTTATATACAAAGAATAACACAGAATTAACAAAATAAGGTACAAGGAAATTATAAGTTTCTGAAAAGTCATTCTCAAAGCTTCTTAGTTTAAAAGCAGTATAAAAACAAACATTATTATTAATGTTTGTTTATTAAGTGTAGATTTACGTTAACATTGAAGGCGTGGCTTATATAAAACCAGGTTCATACCATATTATAATTTAATTATCAGTCGAACATACTCATTACCTGATTAAATAATGTATATAAAAATAGGTACTTACACAAGAAATTTTAAATGGTGCGAATGTTATAGGGTCTTCTCCATACAAAGGCCAATAGCGCTCACATTTTTTCTGTTTTCCAAAAAAAAGTTAGTAAATAATTGATCATTTGTTTTACTTGAACTTTAACAAATATTTTGCGTTCAGGTTGTTCTTCCTTCCCAGAAAACAGAAAAACTGCCATCAATAGGCAAGGAGCTAGGAGCTCTCAGACTTACCCAACTAACCATAAAGGTGGGCTACCATGACCTCTCCAAGATTATTAGTCATAAGAACCTTATTAACATAAGTGTATAAACTGTTCATTGCTACCGGCTTGGTATATAGAGTAGATTCCAAAGATCCTCCTCTAGAAAAGAAAAATTGCTTAAAAAAAAGTGCCTGGCACAAGGAGGTCCATTCAGTATAAAAAGTTGCCAGGCAAGTTTTAATGCTTGTAAAATGACAATCTCTATAATAACTGGCTGAATTCTTGTTAAGTGTACAATCTGTGGCATCGTGGAAAGAGCACTCCACTTGGTATCCGAAGAATTTTGCAAGTAGCAATTTTACTGTTTGGTTGACCTTTAGTTCCTTTACCTGTAAAAATGGGAATAATAATCCTTATCTTATATGATTGCTTCAAGTACTAAATAAGAGTTTATTTCAAATGTTCCACTGGTGGAACGCTATACAAGAATAATGTATTATTTAAACTATCCACTTTTGAGATTCTAGGAAGTATAATCGAACAGTTTCCCCTTTTACTTTCCCATTTTAAACAGGTATAGAAATAGTAGAATATTCAATTTTCATTGGTTTCTAATATCAAGCCCCATCATTTTAGAAACTTAGGTAAGTGAATGAAAGCCTAACTTTACAGAAGATCCAGTGATTCTGATGCAAGAAATGATGCAATTTTACCAAGACCCAATAAAATGAAACCCTTTAAGTGACAATTTAGCTTAAAATAAACCTTTGGCATGGGAAATACATCAGTTCTTATTAAATTCTCATAGTTCCATATATAGTAAGTGGACCTGTTACCTATAGGCTAGAATTAACTGTAAGCTGACAATACTGCTCTCAGGTCAACAAAGTAGAACTGCCTAGTATGTCAGTTTAGCTTAGAGTAAATACTATTAATATTTTAGAAGCCTTAGAGCCACAAACTTCATTTCCCAGTAGAAGTTTATAGAAAATGATAAAATTAAATTATATTGAAGGGGTTTTTTTTTCTTGTTGTTTTGCCTAGTAAAGTTTTAACATCTTGAAACAGAAAACAAATTTATAGAAGATTAACTTAGTAAGAATGAAAGCTTGTGACTAACATGCCCCTCATTCAGAAGAGCAATAACTGAGTAATGATTATATTGGTATTTATATTTCAAGTATGAACTAATTACAATTGATACCAAAAATAATGTGTTAAACATCATATATACATAATCTATAATAATTTATCATTCGTTTCAGAGATGAGGAAGCTGAAGCTCAGAGGGGACAGTTCAATGTACCATGCTCCAAATGCTAGTAAAGTGTAGGTCTGTTTGATTTTACTACCTATGCTCTTTTCATTAGGTCACATTCTAAGTCAAAGTCAAGGTTATCAAATAAATTCATAGCCCTAACTGACAAAACAACAAAACTGACTATTAAACACTATGAATCAAAAAAACATTAGCTTCAAAAATTTCTGCATACAATACAACTTAAGTTTTCAAGTATTATTACTGATATACAGTGTGAGCCTATTAATAGAATGAAGAGAAACAAAGCCTAAATCTTAAAAGTAACGGTAAAAAAATTAGGAAGGTGAAATTTAAATTTCCTAACACCACTGATTAATAGTAATGGTACTGAAGTACATACTGACGATACTTAAACAGATAATTACTTAACAGTTTGTACTGTAATTACAATTACTTAATTACTTTCTCAGTTTATTTTCTAATCTTAGACTGTTCATTTTCTGTCCAATATTGCTAATACTTCCACTATTTGTAAATGATATGGTTGAGCGGAATGACAAAAATTACTAGTAAAAATAAAGTTTTCCAATGATTTATACATCATAACATCTCACATAACTGAAAGATGTATTATCTTGTTTTATGCAACATATCCTTTACTGAAATTTTTCATAATAAGTTTTACAACTTAAAAGTGACTTTTTACTTGAACTAATGAACTACCTTTATATAAGGAGACTTCAAATCATCACATAAGTTGTTTGATTTGTTTCTCACATTTATAGAAGCCCACACTTAAAAATGAAGACTTAAGAATTGATGCTGCAGGAGATCACAATGGTTTTGAAACTAATTTCACGTGGACAGAGTTTTTACCAATGTTAAAAATTTCAGATTAAGGAATTTTCTTCTCTTTGGAGATAACATTACAAAAATGTAGTGGTATTGGCAGACAGAAATCAGAATATTCAAGTTGTAAATTGATGAAAATTAATCAGAATTACTGAATTCATTTTTATTGCTCAATTTTATTCAATCCATAAAAAGTGTTCTACTTACACCACCATTAAATATTTGAAGACTACTAAGTAACAGTACAAAATGTATTAAATGTATTAATAAAATGTAAAAGTTTATGTGCTTGGGGATTATTTGGCTCCTTTTGATGAAATAAAAGCAACTGCAGAACACAAAAAAAGAAAAGAAGTAACTATTTTAAAAACTAGGGCTAAGAGTATAATAAAAGACCAGGAATATATATCCCTAGAAATGAAGTAATAAAAAGAATACTCCACAATTATTTTAAGTGTTAATAGTTATACATACCCTTCCCATCTCAAATTCACGACAGGCCATTACAATGATCTAAAAAGAAGTGGGGGTGGGATGAGATAAAGAATATATCAGTTATAAAGAATATATCAGTTAAAACACAATTTTGTTTTTTCAATAAAATATACATTTCAAGAATTATTTTTTATTCTGAGCAGAAGTATGCCTGGCCTGTCAGAAAAAAAAAAGTAGGTTGAGTTAAAGAAATGATCAAAATCATTCCTTCGAAGTAAAGGGCTAACTAACTAAATATCAACAAATTAAATTGGCTTCAAATAACATGATGTATTTGATTTGAATTAAATTTTTTGAAGCTTATAGACTTATTTCTGTCTTTTGACATAATATTAAAATAACGCATTCAGGATATTTACCCAATAAAATAGCAATAATTTACATACATTTAATAAAATTATCAAGGTTGAAGGTATTTAACTGTCTTTGATCATAAAGGTTATTACATTTGCTTACCCATCCCAACATTTTATAATGTAATACTTCAAACATACAGCGAAGTTGAAATAATCTTACAGTAAACTCTGTATAGGCACCATCTATTCTCTACTATTAACATTTCATAATAATTGTTTTTATCACATAGTTCTCCCTCCACTCATCTATCAGTCTATCTTATTTGGTAGTTGTCTTACTAGTACTGACACAGGACAAGATTCAAAGTATTATCACACCCTATTCTTGAAATATTTCGACAAGTTTGTCAAAGTTTAATGAGAAATCCTAGCCATCAGTTGCTGTCTTTTTAATAAACATTAGCTATGATTAACATATCATTATGGCTCAAAAGTCATGTCATTACATGTAATACTTACTACAACATTGTACTCCCATATCATCCTCCAAAAATCTATTACTGTATTTGCTAAAGGTCCTTGGGTTGCCACATATGCTTTTGGCCCATAAACACCCTAAAAGGGTTAAAAGCAAATTTCATATTTATTATGATTAACAAAAATATTTCCTTACCTAAATTTTAAGTTTTCAAATTTTATTAGTAATACTGCTGTTTTCACCTAAACCTTTCCCAAATAATTTTTCTTTAATAGTACATAAAAGCATGGCGAAATATATTTCACTTCAGCTTCTGATGAAATGTTACTGCTTTTGAGTAATTATTAGACATGGTGCACAGAATTTATAATTAAACCTCCTTGTGCTAATTTTAAAATTATTAGTTACCTAGGAATTAAAAACAAAAGCCTTAGTACCTAGGCAACAAAGCTAACTCTAGCAGAAACATAAAAGCATGCATCAATTCTAAAAGATAATACTGGAATAGCTAACTTCTTTTTTACCTAGATTCTTCCATAACTACCTTTAGTTACTTATTCAACTTAAAGTTTAAGCACCTACTATGTATACTCTAATAGTAAACCCAAGAATATATCAAACAAAATAGTGGACTAAAATACTAAACCAGCACATAATTGAATCATACAGTGAGTCAGTGTTATTAAGTGCAATTAAAACCTAGAACTTTTAACAGATGTCCTTATTAAAGAACATAAACATCAATAATATCTGAAAGAACGAACTATCTACGTGTTAATTTTTGTTTAACCTATTAGTTTTGGGTTTTGCCATAACTGTAGTAAAATTGACTTTTTAGTAAAAACAGTTTTTATTTGAAACCATGACTGTTCAATGTTGACATAGATATTAATTTTACCATATAACTCTTACCACCTTAATATTTTTCTCAACAAAATATTATATTAAGATACGTATAGGGGCTTCCCTGGTGGCTCAGTGGTTAAGAATCTGCCTGCCAGTGCAGGGGACACGGGTTCGAGCCCTGGTCCGGGAAGATCCCACATGCTGTGGAACAACTAAACCAGTGTGCCACGACTACTGAGCCTGTGCTCTAGAGCCTGCGAGCCACAACTACTGAACCTGCATGCCACAACTACTGAAGCCCGAGTGCCTAGAGCCCAGGCTCCACAACAAGAGAAGCCACCATAATGAGAAGCCCGTGCATCGCAATGAAGAGTAGCCCCCACTCGCCACAACTAGAGAAAGCCCACACAGCAAAGAAGACCCAACACAGCCAAAAATAAATAAAGTAAATAAATTATTTAATTAAAAAAAAGAAAAAGAACCTTAAAAAATGTATAAATACCATATATAAAATAATTGAAATTATACTGCCATATAACTAGAAGGATTCAAAAGCACAGAATAACTAACAGAACAAAACAGTCTTTTATTTACTCAAGTAGCAGTTTGAATCTCTCTCTCTCTGCTGATAAATATGTTAAAAACTTGACTGCTTTTGATCAGCGTATCCAAAAAAGGTTATCTATAAAGACTATATTTAATCTTGCATTTCAGCTGTCACTTGAAACTTAGTGACAATTGCCAAATGTTTTTAATCTAAGTTTATATTCTGTAATTTTAAATCAGTATTACCCAGTAATTCCAGCCCTGGTAATTTATTCTAAGAAATTATTCAAAAGAATAACAATGTTCAGGGCTTCCCTGGTAGTACAGTGGTTAAGAATCCACCTGCCTAATGCAGGGGACACAGGTTCGAGCCCTGGTCCAGGAAGATCCCACATGCCATGGAGCAACTAAGCCCATGTACCACAACTACTGAGCCTGCGCTCTAGAGCCCGCACACCACAACTACTGAGCCTGCGTGCCCAGAGCCCGTGCTCCACAACAAGAGAAGGCACCGCAATGAGAAGCCCACGCACCGCAATGCAGAGTAGCCGCAACTAGAGAAAACCCGTAGGCAACAATGAAGACCCAACACAGCCAAAAATAAATAAATAAAATAAATAAGTTAAAAAAAGAAAAACGATGTTCACTACAATAATGCCATCAAGAAAAACTGGAAACAACCTATACGGTTCAACAACAGAAATGACCATGTACATTTGTGTACCTAAACTCAAGGGAACAAACAAGAAGATTTAGCAATCAGTAAGGTGTTTATAAGTCTTCAATGTAAAAGAAGAAACAAAAATAGAAAAACTTTATCTCCACTGTCATAAAACCAAGCAAAACTCTTTATGAATAAGGAAGCTAGAAGGAAAGCCCATAAAAATACGTCATGGCTGTGCTTTTAATTTTATTTCTTTTACTGTTGGTATCATGTTAGGCAATTTTAAAATTTTTAATAAAATTAGTATGTAGGAAGACATTAAATATGGCAGAGTTGATA
Organism: Neophocaena asiaeorientalis asiaeorientalis; assembly: GCF_003031525.2. Taxonomy (NCBI): domain Eukaryota; kingdom Metazoa; phylum Chordata; class Mammalia; order Artiodactyla; family Phocoenidae; genus Neophocaena; species Neophocaena asiaeorientalis. The sequence goes on along the minus strand of NW_020172463.1, from coordinate 1,236,128 downwards.
CTTAAAGTTAATACCTACCTTAATAAAATTTGCATTGATATAGTCTGAATCTTGAGAAGGAGTCTTTAAAGTCAACTTAACTCGGCTGTGATCAACTACAAGAAAAAATAAAGGATTTCATAAATTATGTCCCATTGGCAAACAGGGTTTTTTCCTAACAAACCATAAACAAGATTAAATAAATAACTAAAATTATTTATTTTAAAAAACAATGAATGGGACTTCCCTGGTGGCAGAGTAGTTAAGAATCCGCCTGCCAATGCAGGGGACACAGGTTCAAGCCCTGGTCCGGGAAGATCCCACATGCCGCAGAGCAACGAAGCCCATGCGCCACAACTACTGAGTCTATGCTCTAGAGCCCACGAGCCACAATTACTGAGCCCGTGCGCCACAACTACTGAAGCTCATGCGCCTAGAGCCTGTGCTCCGCAACAAGAGAAGCCTCAGCAATGAGAAGCCAGTGCACCGCAACGAAGAGGAGCCCTGGCTCGCCACAACTAGAGAAAGCCCGAGCACAGCAACAAAGATCCAACACAGCCAAAAATAAATGAATAAATTAAAAAAAAAAAAAAAGAATGAAAAGTGACTTTAGGTACCAGCAGGCTAATTTCTAACGTCATATTGACAGGAAGTCTGATTGTAAAGCTGTGTTTTAAAGTTGGAATCATAATAAATCTCAGGAGCTCTTTTAAAATACAAATTCCTGGGCATCGTCCTAGATCTACTATACAAGAGTCTGAGGTTTAAGTGTCTACAGTTTTTAACAAGCATACTAGGTGATGAACACTAACCATTTATACATAAATACATTTGACAAAGTTCTTGTAAGGAAATCTAACTTTCATATTTCACAAGAAATTAGGAAAATTAAGTAAACTGTGACAAATAAATGAATTAAGATGATGTATGAAAAGTGCTCAATACTGCACTTCACCAATGATACTTATTATTAGGTAATGTCCACTTATGGTAAATAAAATCTTTACAAGAAGGTCTCAAAATATAAATTTTATTAATTTTATAAAATTATGTAGTTTTATTTTTAAAATAAAGGTAATATCAATATGATTTTTAAAAATTATATCTTAAAGAAAGATAGAAGATGAGACTTCCCTGGTGGTCCAGTGGTTAAGAATCCATGCTCCCAATGCAGGGGGCCTAGGTTTGATTCCTGGTCAGGGAACTAGATCCCACATGCCGCAACTAAGAGCCCGCATGCCGCAACTAAAGATCCTGTGTGCCGCAACTAAGACCTGGCGCAGCCAAATAAATAAATAAATAATATTTTTTTTTAAAAAAGATACAAGATGAAAAGTGAACTGCCCCTGTCCTTGAATTCCTGGGCTCTCTCTTTTCCAAAGAAGACACTATTAAAGTTCCTTTTTCATTCCAAAATTTTTATGCATATACCTATATACTTTGAAAAAGCAGACAAATACAATCATACTAAACATGTTGTTCTGAACCTTGTTATTTTTCAGTTAGCAATATATCCTAGAACTCTTCCCAGAGCAAAAACAGATCACCATACTCGTTTTTAATGTTATATGGACATTTCATTACTTATTTAACGAGCTACACTACTGATGGGCCATTTTTTCTTACTAGACACACTACTACAATGAACACTGCAGTACCTGTATCTGTTACCGGCAGTACCAGAGGGTAATAAGTTCCTAACAGAGGAATTGCTACTTGCCTTCTAAAAGGTATATACCAACTTATGCAAGTGTTATTAGTAAGATTAACTAACTGGGTGTTATCATATATTTTAATAGTTGACAATCTAAAAAATAAGACATCAGACTTGCATTTCTTGAATTATGCAAATGGTTGCATATTTTCATATAGTTGTTTGTATTTCTTTTACCAAAGTTGCTTGTTTATACCCTTTGAACATTACCCCCATGTGTCTATGTTTTCCTACTGATTTATATGAAATCTCTAATCAGCCTTTGGTCATAGGTAGTGCAGATAGATTTTTTTAAACTTTTCATTTAGAACTAATTTTAGATTTACAGAAAAATTGCAAAAATAGCATAGAGAATTCTCATACATCCCTCACTCATCTTCCCTTAATGTTAACATCTTACTTACATAACCATAGCACAGTTATCAAAATGAGAAAACTAACATTGTTACAATACTATTAATTAAACAACAGACTGTATACAAATTTTACCAGTTAAAAAAAATATCTTTTTTCTTTCTAGGATCCCACAATACACTTTATTATTTCTCCTAAGTCTCTTCCAATCTATAAAAGTTCCTTTGACTGATATTTTTCTTATGATTGGAATGAGGTTATGCATTTTGTCCAGAACAGCAGAGAACAATCATGTGTCCTCAGTGAGAAGACACACCAAGGGGTTCATGATGTCAATATGTCATATTACTTGTGAGGTTAACCTTGGTCTTGGTTAATTTGGTGTCAGCTGGTGTCTCCACTGTTACTATCTTTCCCTTTGTAGTAAATAAATATTTGGGGACATACTTTGAGCCTATGAAACCCTAAAGTAGTAGGATTATCTAAGATTCACGGTCTCCAGATTAGAAAGGGCCATAACATGTAACATGCCACTATCATTTTGGTCCTTTCTAATCCAGGGACAGTGACTATTAAAGGCAATTAAAATACAAAAAAACATACAGAAATGGTAACAGATACAAATAAACTTCTTAGCAAACTTTTTTAAAGGAAAACTAATGAATAACTAATTTATTTGCCAATGACCCAAATTTTATACATTAGTACAAAGGCCCAGTTCTGCTGATTTCATTTATTTATTTTTGGTGAAATTTTCTTTGGAAATTTGTAGGAAGAGATATATAAGAAAGACATAGTAGCTTCTAATTAAAATTATGTATCTCCTTACCATGTTTCCAGGAAAGAGAATGTTTACATGTTTATCAATGCTTTATTTCTTATTTCATTCCATCCTACGTGTCTTTTTAAAAAGCCATTTGGGATAAGGAATATACATATAAAGAATCCTATGCTTTGGGTAAATGACAATAGAATAATTCAGTAGTTAGGACAATGACAGTTAAGTAACTATATGAAGCTTCCTCTCAACCATGTTTGCCAGTAATGATGGGCCCCACCTAATTGCCCTTATTCATGTGGCATGTTAGCCTCTATTCAAAGTATCTCAAAGCCAGAGACTGTACAATAGTTGGTTTACCACTGGATCCTTAGTAAATGTTTTGGGGACTGTGAATCCAAATGACAACAGTGGCTCCCAAATGATAGTCAAGACTTGTGCCAAGGTGCTTGCTACATGCAAGCAGGGAATTTTTTTAAATTTTTCTGTGATGGAAAATTATATGCATATACAAAAATATGATAGTATAATGAATCCCCATCTATCCAGTACCCAACTTCAATAATTATCAGTATTTTGCCAATCTTATTTCATCTATGGCTAATCATACAGCAGCTGGGGACTGGAAAAAGCAAACTAAAATGCAAGATTTCCGAGTCGCACATTCTGCAGTAAGTTTGATTCAGTCAGTTCAAGATGGGGCACAGAAATGGCTTTTTTAAAAAATGAAATAATGCCTTTTGCATGCAGCAACATGGATGGACCTAGAGATTCTCATACGAAGTAAAGTAAGTCAGAAAGAGAAAGACAAATACCATATGATATCACTTATATGTGGAATCTAAAATACGATACAAATGAACGTATCTGTGAAACAGAAACAGACTCATAGACATAGGTAACAGACTTGTGGTTGCCAAGGGGGAGGGTGGCAGGGGGAGAGAAAGACTGGGAGTTTGGGATTAGCAGATGCCAACTATTACATATAGGATGGATAAACAAGGTCCTACTGTATAGAACAGGAAACTGTATTCAATATCCTGTGATAAGCCATAATGGAAATGAATATGAAAAAGAATATATAACTGAATGACTTTGCTGTACAGCAAAAATTAACACAACATTGTAAATCAACTATGCTTCAATAAAAATTTTTTAAAAAGAAATGGCTTTTTTTAAAACTCTAAAGCACAGGCAAATTTTGTAGTCACTACTTCATACTATAGAATCATAGTATATATATATATTTTTTTTTTATAATTTTTTTATTTATTGATTGATTATTTATTTATTTATTTATTAGGCTGCACTGGGTCTTTGCTGCGGCACGGGCTTAATTGTGGTATGTGGGATCTTAGTTCCCCGACCTATTTATTTATTTAGGCTGCGCTGGGTCTTTGTTGCCGCGGGCTTGGTTGTGGTATGTGGGATCTTACTTCCCCAACCAGGGTTCCCAGCGATTGAACCTGGGCCCCCGGCATTGGGAGCACAGAGTCTTAACCACTGGACTGCGAGGGAAGTCCCAATCATAGTACATTACTGAGAATTTAAAAATCAATATTATGCTGTGTATAACACATAATGCATATTTTAATATTCTTCATTGGTGCTGTTATTAAGCATAAACATGAATTGAAATAATTTAAAGAATATTAAAGAAATGAAAACAATCATTCCTCTCCGTGGTTTTGCAGAATGCCTCTACAATCTCCCAAGAGCCCAATTCCAAATAGATAAAACCAATATTCGCTACACAAGAGGCTCTTTAAAGTAGCAACATTTTTTTCTTGAACAAACATCAGCACCTATTACAACAACAAAAATATATATTGTCACCTCCAAGGAAACACGCACCTATTGATAAATCCTAGGTCTGAGAAATAAAAGGATCTCCATAATTAATATTGGGATAGGCAGAACACTCTGATCCATCACTTCTAAAGGCTAGCCAACTCAGTTTTAGCCCTTTTCAACAGACAAAAGCACAGGTCATCCTTGACACAAGAGTATCTAGAAATTTCTTAATTATAGGACTAGCCTCAGTGTTCTACCATAAAATAAACCAAATCTCCAAGATGGCTTGAGAAAAAACTAAGTGATCTCTGAATAGTGATGAAACTGCTTTTAATGGATCAAAAGCAAGGATGTCTGCTCTTGCCACTTCAAGTTAACATTATACTAGAGGTTCTAGCCAGAGCAATAAGGCAAAAAAGACATGCAGATTGGAAAGGAAGTAGTAAAACGGTCAGTAGTTGCAAATGACAAGATTCTGATATGTAAAAAGTCCTAGTTTTCACAAAAAAAATACTAAACTAAATACTAAAATAAATGAGTCCAGGGAGGTCAGTGGATTAAAAAAATCAACATGCAAATGTAAACTGTATTTCTATATACTAGTAATAAAGAACTTGAAAATACAATTAAAATAATTCCATTCACAATAGCATAAAGACTTTTTAAAAAGAAATACAAGACTTGTACACTGAAAACCATAAGACATTGCTGAGAGAAATAAAGAAGATCTAAATAAATGGAGAGAGACATTCTATATATATATTTCACACCTTCTTTATCCATTCATCTGTTGATGGACACTTAGATTGGAAGAGTCAATATGGTTTAAGATGGCAATTCTCCCTAAATTGATCCACAGATTCATCACAACTCTTATCAAAATTCCAGTAGGATTTTTTGCAGAAATTGACAAGCTTATCTCACAATTTATATGGAAATGGAAAGGACTCAGAAGAACCAAACCAATTTTTAAAAAATAAGAACACAGAGAACCTAACACTTCTTGCTTTTAAAACTTACTATAAAGCTATAATGATCAAGACAGTGTGATACTGGCTGAAGAATAAGTCAATGAAATAGAATTAGGGGTCCAGAAATAAACCCTTACATTTGCAGTCAGATGATTTCCAACAAAGGAAAGAAGGCAATTCAATGGAGAAAGGATAATGTTCAACAAATAGTGCTGGAACAATGGCACATGCTCAAAGATTATTTTAGACCCTTACCTCACACCATATTAAAAATTAACTCAAAATGAATTATAGACTTAAATGTAGGAGCTAAAACTATAATACTTCTAGGAATGGAATGAGAAAACATAAGAGAAAATCTTTGTGAGTTTGGATTAGGCAAAGAGTTCTTGGATTGAATATCAAAAACATGATCCATAAAACTGATAAACTGAACTTCATGAAAATTAAAAGCTTGCACACTTTAAAAAACACCATTAAGAAAAGACAAGCTATAAACTGGGAAAAAATCTGCAAATCATAATATCTGAAAAAATATTTGTTATCTAGGGTATGTAAAAATCCTTTACAACTCAGCTTTATAAAACTTTATAACTTTTATAAAAGTTATGAACTTTTATAACTTTTATAAAAAATCAATATTAAAAAACTACAAATGATTTGAAGAGACTGTTCACCAAAGACAGTATACAGTGGCTAACAGAACATGAAAAGATGCTCAACATCATTAGTCATTAGGAAAATGCAAATTGGAACCATAGGAGATACCTCTATTCTTCTAGTGGATGTGTAGATAACTGTCAATAACTGTGTTAGACTGTCAATAACAAGTGTTAGCAAGGATGTAGAGAAACTAGAACGCTCATACACTGCTGGTGTAAAATGGTACACAGCTACTTTGAAAAACAATTTAACAGTCCCTTAAAATGTTAAACATAAGCTTCTGGGACTTCCCTGGAGGCACAGTGGTTAAGACCCCGTGTTCCTAATGCAGGGGGCCAGGGTTCGATTCCAGGTCAGGGAACTAGATCCCACATGCATGCCACAACTAAGAGTTCGCATGTCACAATTAAGGAGCCAGCGAGCTGCAACTAAGGAGCCCGCAAGCCACAACTAAGGAGCCTGCAAGCCATAACTAAGACCAAATAGACCCAGGGCAACCAAATATAATTAATTAATTAATTAATTTCAAAAAATAATTTTAAAAAATAAACATAAGCTTCCATAGACCCAGAAATTCCATTCCTAAGTATCCACCCAAGAAAAATAAAACCATATACCCATACAAAGATTTACCTAGAAATGTTCATAGCAGCATTATTTATAATGTTCCTCAACTACTGAATGGATAAACAAAATGTGATAGCCATACAATGGAATACTAGTGAACAATAAAAAGGAATGAACTACGTACTAATATATTATACAACATGGATGAATCTCAAAAACATGCTAAGTGAAAAAAGCCAGACAAAAAGACTACATACTGTATGATTACATTTATATGAGATTTCCAGGAAAGGAAAATCCAGAGATGGAAAGCAGATTAGTGGTTGCCTGGGGCTGAAGATTACAAACTGGCATAAGTAACCTTTTTGGTGTGATGGAAATATTCTAAAACTGTATTGTGTTGATGACTGTACAACTCTATACATTTTTTTTAAAGACTGCTTTCCATTTATAGTTATTACAAAATATTGGCTATATTCTCCATGTTGTATAATACATCCTTGAGCATATCGTACACCAATAGTTTATCCTTCCCACCCCTGCCCCCATATTGCCACTCCCACTCCCCGTAGCCACTAGTTTGTTCACTATATCTGTGAGCCTGCTTCTTTTCTGTTACATTCACTAGTTTGTTGTATTTTTTTTAATTCCACATATAAGTGATATCATACAGTATTTGTCTTTGTCTGACTTATTTCACTTAGCATAACGCCCTCCAAGTCCATCCATGTCGCTGCAAATGGCAAAATTTCCTTCTTTTTCATAGTTCAGTAGTATTCCACTATATCTATATTTAAAATACCTCTTTATCCATTCATCTGTTGATGGACACTTAGGTTGCTTCCATATCTTGGCAATTATAAATAACGCTGCTATGAATATCGGGGTGCTTGTATCTCTTCAAATTAGTGTTTTTGTTTTTTGCACAGAGAGGATGAGTCCAAAGTCATAGATAGCAAGTGACAGAACCAGGATATGAACTTTCAGCGTCAGAACTCTTCACCATTATGCTATGCTGCCACTTTGTAAAAATGTTGCTACTACCAGCCACTCACAGATCCCACAGCTGAGAGTAAAGCTGAACAAAAATAGAAAGATGAAGGATTAAATTTATGCAAAGAAGACAGTAAGGGCTTCCCTGGTGGCGCAGTGGTTGAGAGTCTGCCTGCTGATGCAGCGGACATGGGTTCGTGTCCCGATCCGGGAGGATCCCACATGCCGTGGAGCGGCTGGGCCCGTGAGCCATGGCCACTGAGCCTGCATGTCCGGAGCCTGTGCTCCGCAGCGGGAGAGGCCACAGTAGTGAGAGGCCCGCGTACCAAAAAAAAAAAAGACAGTAAGAAAGAAAGGGAAGGAGACAAGAAAGAGAGAGAGGAGGCAATTTGAAAAGGGGTTTTAAGGAAGAAGAAAATTTCAAATATAGGGACTGGTCAATGACATCAAAATAGTTAACAGAAAAGAATAAGCACTAAAAAAAGACTTAAAAAAAGACACAGCCAGCTGTGTGCCCTGCTGCTTTGTCCACTCTCACCCCCGGCCCTACCCAGTGCCTGGCATGTGGTAGGCTCTCAATAAAATGTGCATTAGGTGAATAAATGGCTGTTATGGTTTTAAGTTATGGCAATTAAAGTCACTGGGAAATTTATCAAGGACATTTTAGAAGAACAAGCTTTAGGAATGAATGACATTTTGTCAACTGTACCTCAGTAAAGCTAGGGAAAAAAGGATGAATGGAGAGTTGAGGGAATGGTGTCATGGAATCTATATATTTCAAGATACTTGAAGGAAAAGAGAAAGACTACTGGTAGCTTTAACAGATAGCAGGTATGATATAAATTTTTACTTTATAAAATGGGGACCCTTATGTATGCATGCTTTTAGAGGTAAAGGTATTTTGCTAGAAACCTATGCTATTTAAGAATATAATTATGTTATCGTTATTAGAATATGATGCTATCAGTCTTAAGCATGCCCTCAGAGATGCCCTCAGAGATGCCCTCAGAGATCATATTTAGACTACTGAGAACAGCAGACACACATGCATGAATCATCTTATGGTTCATTTTTAATGCATAATTAATCAATTAAGGTTCTTATTGTTAATAGACAATAGGTCCTAAGAGTTAATATTTTTAGCATTTTACAAAATGTATTCAATTATACTTATTGAATTATGTCTGTATTATTTTATTTTAACAAAATAACTTCTTTGAACAGGGAGTCCACAAAAGGTATTTTTACTTGGATTTTTCAGAATTTAAAAATGAGTATCAGAGTAATTGTGATGCTTAAAGAAAAATTAAACAATAAAACAACTACAACAACAAAACTATTATCAGAAGGAAAGGCAAGCACAATCACAAATTATTATCATTTATTTATTTAGAATAAAGCTAGTTTAGGCTATAAAACTGCTAATTAGCATTTCCATTTGTTCCTTTAATGGCATTTCAAACTTACATGGCAGTATGTCCTTATATCTGTTCTTTTTAACATTTTCTTCTTTTTCTCCAGTGGCTGTAGGATAAATCTTTTCTGTTCTATACTTGGTTGACAATCTTCTTAGTCGCTTAAAATCAAAAAAAAAAATTCAAGTTCAGAAAAACATTAGTATTTCAAAATTTTAATGAAAATTGTAATGATAAATAGCTCTTCATTGAATTTTGCTAACCCTGATTCCTCCCAACTCATTTTGTTTTTGTAGTTTCACAATATCTCCCTACCCCTTTATAATTAACCCTAAAATTATTTAATTTTTTAGCATAAGTGTAAACATAAGATTAATACTCCAAACAGTAGTAAAAAACAAAAAGGGGGGGAGACACTAGAATAAAAGTAATTTTATTTAAATAAATCATTAATACACTGAATCAGAATATTTACCTCAGGGTCTCAAAAAGCAAATTTGAAAATCATGCCTAAAAGATTACGTACAAGTTTCTTTATTTCTTCTCTCAATAAACCTTGAGCGCCCATGATGTGCAAGCGTCCTTCCAAGGCATAAGCTAATAATTACTTATAAGACACTGCAAAACAAAGTTCTTTGATATTGAATTGGAAATGTCTAACAAAGACCAATTCTGCTTATTCACTGCATTACAGAAGTGGTTTGTGAGTTAGTGACAAATTCTTACCACATATGGCGGTAGGGATGTTCTTTGGGCTGGAATATTTCTACATGTCAGTAATACACTTCCTGCTTTCAGAAGCACTGAAAGTCAGCATTGTGAATTGTTTAAATTCACTACTCAACTACATTGCTGAAATTTAATTTCAAAGGAGCCTGCTTTCTTCCAGGCTTAAAGACATATTGAAGGCATTCTAGTTTAACTATTCCACAAAATTATTAAATACAAATGAAAAAGAAATCTGGTAATGTTTAACTTTTTCACCATTTTATTTTTGTTCCTCGTGATGCTAATAATTAAACAACTAAGAATATTATGTCTATATTTTTAAAAAACCACAGATAGAACTTTAATTCAAGATCCTTAACTTATTCTTGTATTGACATACTTTAACATATAACACTTGAAATAATCTTAAAATAGACCCTTACACATAGAATAGTAAGCTTTCTGTTTTTCTCTGAAAAACTACTGAACTTTATCATCACAATCTTAGAGATCTAAAGCAGGAATATGCATTTTTAAGATAAAAAGACTTAACTAGAATCTTGTTCTGCACTGGCACAATGCCAAAGCAAAATTCTCCACATTTATGATGTTATTTCCTGTGGTAATAAAGTTCTCAAAGTATGTAGGTGTACTGGGGGTAAAAATTGTATTTAAAAAGTAAATGTGCTGTTCGTGAGGGTGTGGGAAAACCAGAACTTTGATGCAATACTGGTAGAAAAGAACATTAGCACAACCCCTAAGGAGGGTAATTTGTCAACTACAAATACACATAACCCTTTAACCTAGGAACTGCACTTCTACAAATTTGTTCTCTAGGTAAATGGCACACACTCATGAAATGATGTACACACAAAGTTATTTATTGCAGAATTGTTTATAACAGCAAAAGACTGCAAAAATTGGAAAAGACTATTAATAGAGGACTGGCTAAAAAGATGTTTCATTTATATACAATCAAATATGACATATGTTGAAAACAAATGAGGAAGCTCTTGATATATTGTGATATGGAAAGGTCTCAAAAATATATATTAAGTGTAAAAAAGCAGAGAACACAATAGTATATATATAACTATTGGTGTTAAAAAGAAAAAAATACATATGTATGTGCTTGTACATGTGCATAAAACATCTCCGAAACTATTAACAAAAGTTGTTGTCTATGGGGAAGAGAATGAGTTGCTGTAGGAAATGGATGGGAAGGAAACATTAATATACGTCCTTTCATACTTTTTGGATTACATGAATACATTACCTATTCAAAAATAAAATGTTTAAAAAAGTAAAAGAAAAGATTATTCATAATTTCATTATTCCACATTAACAAAGATCCTCCCAGTTATTAACATATATATCTCACATATTTAACCAGAATTTTTGCATTTTCTCTGCTCAAAGATTTTCATTTTTAAGTACAGTTACCTTAATGTATTACAAAATATTCTATGTGAATGTGACTAACAGAAGGATATCAATCCAAACAGTTGCAGAAACACAGAGGGAAAGGGATATAACTTAGGTAACTGTCACTGAAAAAAAACCCACACACACACATATAAAAAAACTACAAAGCAAAGGGAAGAGGGGATGAATTTAATTATAAAATGTAAATGCCCTTCTGGAATACCTGCTGCAATCACTCCAAGCATTTCTTCTTTTACAAGATAAATTGTGTTACTGAGAAATGTGCAAAACAAAGTTTTTATAGAAAATGACTTCTCATTTCTCATATAATGAAACTTAAGAACACTTCTGTGTACAAATAAATATCTAATTTGAGTTTGAATTTTTATACATTCAGTTTTCTTAAAGACTAGCACAGCATGGAATGCCTTCTACTGTCACGGTTCCAATGAAGAATGTTCTATTAAAATAAGTCTACATAAGTAGTGTACTTAGAAATTTTCATACCCCTTAGAGATACTAATCTTTGATGTAGTATAAATAAAACAACGGTGGCCTATTAAACATAAAAACTGTTTCATACTTTTAAAAAAATTGGCATCAAAAAAATTCTACCCAACTGTATTAAAAAGATATCCTCAAATAGGAACTTATTTCCTAACAAAAAGATCAGCTTTATAGTTAGTTGCTTGAATTAAAATTCTTGATCTGACACTCTCTGGCTACAAGACACTGAATTAATTTAACCTGTATCTCATCCTCTGTGAGCTGAGGATAATACCTACTGCTCTCACCAAAAAGCCTGGCATGAAAAAATGGGCTCAATAAATGTTAACTATTACTATTGAGTAATTACTGAAACTCTTTAAATGTTATTTGCTACTACAGAATTCTTTCTTTCTTTAAATAAAACCTTTCTTAGATCAGAGATCAAAAGGAGTCACATATTCTAAGCCAATTTGTTTGCTTGGGAGTGTTGAGTATTTTAAAGCATGCTTCATTCATATTGTCAAATTTGCGCATGCTTCAGAATCACCTGGAGGGCTTGTTAAAAGGACTGCAGAGCCCCACCCTCAGAGTTTCTGATTCGGCAGGTCTGGGATGCAGCCTGGGAATTGGTATTTAATGAGTTTCCAGGTGATGCTGCAGCTGCTGTCTGGGGTCTGTGCGTAAGAACCACTGGTATAAGGTATGTTCAAGAGGAAGGAGTATGGTGATCGACTGCATGGGGGAATGGATGTTGATTTTCAACAATTCTTAGATTCCTCTGGATCTTATGTACAGATTGGCAGCATTGACAATTTCTGAAAAGTGATTAGGGATTTTTCTTGGGAGGAGGAGCACGGATTAGGGATGAAGAAGGAAAAATGTAATTATCAAGTAGCAAAAACAAAGGGATGGGGAGGAGATCACTGTTCAGCAGCAAGTGGGAGCAAAAAAACCACACCGCCTATAAACAAAAGTACTTAAATGAAAGAATTAAAAGGTTTTGAGGGAATTCCCTGGAGGTCCAGTGGTTAGGACTCGGCACTTTCACTGCCAGGACCTCAGGTTCGATCCCTGGTCGGGGAACTAAGATTCCACAAGCCGTGCGTGGCGTGGCCAAAAAAAACCCCACAAAGTTTTGAGATTAAATTCTAGATAAACTGGGAGGTACAGCAAACCAAAACTCCTTCCTAAATCTCTTAAAACATCAGAATAATACAACAATGTACAGATCTGGTAGCCCTTGACATCAGCAGTATGTAATTGGTAAACAAAACAAAACACCATAAAAAGATGCTTTCGAGATTCGACATTTAAAAATTATCATGATAATCATCTTTCTGTGTCTTTGTGTATGCTCTTTCTTTGCTTCTTAGTAGTCATTCCACTCACATACCTCCAAATCTTATACATCTTTTAAGTCCTAGCTCCTTGAGAGTTTCTTACTCCCCTCATGCAACAATAATCTTTCCCTTCTGAGTTCTTTTTAGACTGTATATTTACTCTTGAAACACCATTTCCTTCTCTTTATGATAAATATATAAAGAGAATACATCTTATTTCCTCTACTAAACTCTAAACTCTATGAGTACAAGATTACTGTCAGATTAAAATGTGTAATGCCCTGCATCCCTGGAGAATATTTAATGCTTATACGTTAAATAAATTAATCTTAGAATAAGATTTGAATGCTGGCCTAAACGAAAGAAGACAGTTTTGTTCTTTGAATACCACACCAAATTTAATGTCCCAATAGTACTTGGGAGGAGACATAGCACCACCAAAGTTCATTTAACTATATGAAATGGAAAGTAGCTACACATATCATTTCATTTTAACTTCTGACCACCATTTCCATTGTCTGTAGTGAAGTTGTCAATATGAAATTGAGAAACATGCCATAATATATACTAAGGAACATTATTCGTAACTACAGTGCTCCGTGACAGTTTGTATGAGAACAGCACTGAACTAAACACTAATAAAATCATTTATTAAGCTATATATAATTACACTAAAGCATGAAAATGTTTTGAATCGTTTACTGTCCTAACTGGCAAAAATATAGCTAAATGGTATATTTACGTCAACTTATAGGTACTATTGACACCCCTTATCATGTGTGGCGCTTTCTTTTTTTAACTAAACAAACAAAAAACCTTTAAGAAAGGCATTTTCAACTACCCTTAAAAGTCTTGAGAAAGTCACATAATAAACTCATATAATTCCATTCTTATCTCAGTTTCTATTCTAAAAAGCAAGCCTGATTATTTTAATTTGTCCCACGCTTAAAAACCCTCCAATGGGTCTATCACCTCCTAGATAAATTACCAAATCCTTTCATTTTAACATATTTTGAAAGCTGCCTGTCTGATTTCCCAGCTTCTTTTTATAACACTCTCTTACTCAGAGTATGACGCTTCAGCCATATAGAATTATTTACCACCACCAGCAGAAGCACCCTTCCACCCCTCATCATCACAGTTCTACAATTTTTCCTCTTGCTGGTGAGTTAATAGGAGGACTCTGGCTAGAGTGTTATTTCCTTTCTGAAGGCTTTCTTTCTTTTTTTTTTTTTTAAATAAATTTATCTATTTTGGGGTCTTTGTTGCGGTGCGCGGGCTTCTCGTTGTGGTGCGAAGCACGGGCTCTAGGCACGCGGGCTTTAGTAGTTGTGGCGCACGGGCTTAGCTGCTCTGAGGCACGTGGGATCTTCCCGGACCAGGGCTCGAACCCGTGTCCCCTGCATTGGCAGGCAGATTCTTAACGACTGTGCCACCAGGGAAGCCCCTAAGTCTTTCTTGAACACTCCCTTCCTCATTGCTCCCAGTTCCCAGCACTTAGTAGTCAATAATATTGTTTTATTACCACTTCTGAAAAGTATTTACAGTCTAATGTGTCACCCATTAGACTATAAAACTTAAAGAAGAGACTGGACTATCTTATTGTACTTTATAGCTAGTGCAATGCAAATCACATTAAAATGGGTGATTTCAAGAATTGTTTAATTAGCCTTCTCAGGTAAGTCAGAGATGTCTCTAATACATTAGAATTTGTGATGCAAACAAAAATGGAGTTTAATATTCACTGTTTTAAAGTTCCAAATTAGTTTCTCTTTATTTCTTAAAAACACAGAAGTTTTATTCCCCAATCCTAAATCAATAACTGATTCTCAGAGGCCCCTAAAGTCACATGCAGTATGACTATCCCCTTTAAGGTATCCAGTTGTGTGTCAAGATTTGGTTCTTTAAAACGGTAGAACAGTTCCCTTGTTTATCTAAGGACCAAAGCTAGTGACAATGTGTTTGTGACACTTGTTGAATCTCTCCAGTCAAAGAGCGAACTGTCTACTCAATTGTCCACTGGGTGTCTCACAGGCATCACAACCATGTCCAAAGAGCACCACCATTCAATAGCTGCTCAAGCCTCAAAGCTGGGAATAATCATGATTCCTATCTCCACCTCCCCTCACCCCCAACATCCAGTCAATCCATCAGCAAGCTGTGTTAGCTCCACCGCTAAAACTTATCTAATTCTCTTCATACTCACCAAACAGACTTAGAATTCAGAATAAATGTAGACAGGAACAGGTGTTAAATTTACTTGTTGGCTGGATTTTCAATCAGGACAATTAAGAAAACAGACAGAAAAGTAGTAGAGCTAAAGTAAAATTAAGCTAACTCGAATTCTTTTTGTATAAGATGGCCTATAAATAAATACTGGAGCTCAAGCCTTCTCGTACTGTTACTAGGCCACACACTGCTGCCCCCAATTCCTGAATGCCATTAACACTTAAAAAACAGCTTCATAAGACACTAATTTTAGTAAATATGCACACACTATACAAATCCAAACAACATTACCTTAAAGTGAAATAAGATGGAATTACTTCAAGCTTTAGAGTTACACTGTAGCAAAATATATGAGTACCTATATAGTACTGCTTTTGCCATTGCTCTGAAATATTTCTGAGGCAAATACTGGAAAATCCATATGAATTTTAAAAGGCAGGGCGTTTGGCACATAGTTGGCACACAGTAATAACTGTTAAATGAAAAAATTCATCTGGTTTTATGCCTGAAATGTTAATGCCATCAGTCACAAAGGCCCCTCAATCGTGATACTACTGAGCTAATCCAACCACATAAGGTGGATGATTACTAAGACAAAATAAATTTTTTTTAAACCTTAAATATAAAGTAACAGCAAGTAGTAAAATCAGAGTAAAATTTCCACCAAACATATACTATCTCTAACTTAACTGGCTGTTCTTAAATCTTTACAAATATGTTTATATAAAACTATGTATGCCTCTAATAATAACTGTTGAAAGCAACTAAAATAACTAACGGGTCTTTCAGCTACACAACTGCAACGTTTACCTTTAGGTGCAAAATATGAAACTCTGCCTTTCAAAATTCATCTTCCTATCTTTGCTCACGCTTTACCTACTGCTGCATGACAGACTAAATTGTCTGCCATTCTTCTTCAGAAATGCATAGCTATGCCTTCTCATTAAAGCTAAGTCAGGGGCTTCCCTGGTGGCGCAGTGGTTGAGAGTCCACCTGCCGATGCAGAGGACACGGGTTCGTGTCCCGGTCCGGGAAGATCCCACATGCCGCGGAGCAGCTGGGCCCGTGAGCCGTGGCCGCTGGGCCTGCGCGTCCGGAGCCTGTGCTCCGCAACGGGAGAGGCCACAACAGGGAGAGGCCCGCGTACCACAAAAAAAAAAAAAAAAAAGAAAAAGAAAAAGCTATGTCAGGGCTGATACTAAAAGGACATACTTTGAAGTAAACAGGGGCCAATCTTACCAGTCTTTGGGTATTAATAAGAGTAATGATTTTTACTCTTTGATCATCCTGATTTCGATGCTTCAGTTATTTTCCTAGTAGTCTACCAAGCAAACTCCTCACTTCTTTCTAGCTCAGTACTGATATTATCTTGCTGAAACAGTCCCTGAGAATAGTCCTGGCACCCAATCCCATCTTCTACTTCCTCCCATACTGCTTCCTCATCTCTACCCACAGCACTTGCTATATACCTCTCATCTAGGACATCAGCCAATGTACAATAATTATTTATATGTGCACATATACCATCCCTGATAGAACATGAGTTCCCTGAAGATGCAGACCGTATCTTATTCTATTAATACCAGCTACTACAAGCATAACCTGTGACAAACTGCAGCAAGTCAATATACTCTTTAGGTCTTCTCAGGTGGTTATGTTCAGAAGAAACGGATGCAAATCAGAATTGACCAGTAAACTTAGGAAACGATTTTCTCTCACTCCTTAAATTTCATTACCACTTCATAATGAGACAGCTTTGAGTCAGAGAAGCTGGGGTTCAATTCCTAGTTCCATCAAATAACAGCAAAGGAGATCTCCTCAACATAGTAGCTTTATAATCCTCCCTGAATAGATGAAGCAATGGATCTTCATTTTGAGAATTCGTTTTTAAATAAAACTTTGTACTACAGACTTTATATTTTAAAACAATGAATATGGCAAAACATAAAAGTTTTTAAGAAAAAAGGTAATAAAAAAATTTCACAGCAAGACTATAATCATTTTTTGCACACCCTAGACAACAAGCAAATGGTTTCCTTTTCTTAAAGGAAAGGCTCCTGTTCTCTGGTTTGAAAAGAAAATACAGTACTTTCTCAAGATCAAAATATTAGGAGGATATAATCCAAGTTTATCCCCTCCCTACCTCTGGGCTATATTTTTTATGTAAAAAAAGTAGAATCCTATTTGAACTAAGAGGACAATACAATTGTTTTGTTAATACAGCAAATGGGAAAAAAAAAAACAGTTCCCAGGTTTACTTTATTTTGTTTCTACTCACAAAGGCTTCAATTCTTTCATCTGTTTCATCATCCTTTATCTCATGTCCCTCTAACTATTTAACTCGTGTAACCACTGGTTCCACATTTTCCAGGTCAATCCCAACTTCAAATATTTTGTCCCACTGTCCCCACAGCAAATTGCTCAAAAATTCCAAAACCTGGGTATTAATACTATGGCTTCTGGCTATGCCTCCCTTTATCTAGTTATGTGTCTTGAGTTAAGGAAACATGATCACTATAGTGCTCTTTACCCTTTAGTCTCCACTGAGGAATACTCTGCCAAGCCCAGACTCTCAAAGTATTACAAAGCAATCCGTCACTAATCTCATTATTCCAAAATATATAATATAAACATACAGTGAGCTAGAGAATATTGAGTGCCAGGTTTAACACATTAAGTTACAATAACATCGACTGTCCAACTAAAAAATAAAACAAAGAAGACCCCTCAAATTAATAGCATGGATGCAGAATTCGTATTTTCATCTTTGCAAAAATGTAGCACAGGAAGAATCACCTTTGCAGTTTAAGAAAGCTCAATTCATATCTACCACTATATGGAAATAAATTATTTTTTGCTAGGCCAGACTGCCACAAAGCTGTGGTCAACAGACCAAACTTTTAAAGAGAAACCTATACTTCCTGGGGAACCATTAAGTCCTGAACCCCCTGAAAATTTCACTCTTCCCTCTACCACTTACACTGAAAACTACTTTCATGAAGTCACCAATAATCTCCAAAAGGCATCAAAACCATAAGCCTCAATTCCTATAAAGTATTTAACTCCTTTCTTCAATTTCATGAAACAAGTGTCTCTTGAGTCTCCTCTAACCCTTTCTGGTCCTTTGCATCCAGCCCCTTAAAGCATGTGTTCTCTCTTGAACTATTCTCTCTTCAGATTTTGTCTTTTATCAAGTTTATCTCCTGCCTACCACGCCTTTAACTATTACATTTATGACGATCCCCAAATCTGTATTTCTGCTGACTTTTCTCCCCAGTTCCATTTTTTTTTTAAGATTTTTTTTTATTAGTTTATTTATATTTATTTTTGGCTGCGTAGGGTCTTCGTTGCCGCGGGTGAGCTTTCTCTAGTTGCAACGAGCAGGGGCTACTCTTGGTTGCGCTGCGCGTGCTTCTCATTGCAGTGGCTTCTCTTATTGCAGAGCACAGGCTCTAGGGGCACGGGCTCAGTAGTTGTGGCTCGCGGGCTCTAGAATGCAGGCTCAGTAGTTGTGGCGCACGGGCTTAGTTGCTCCACAGCATGTGGGATCTTCCCGGAACAGGGCTCGAACCCGTGTCCCCTGCGTTGGCAAGCGGATTCTTAACCACTGCGCCACCAGGGAAGTCCCTGCTTCTGTTTTATGTTTTTTGGCCGTGCGGTATGTGAGATCCTAGCTCCCCGACCAGGGATTGAACCTGCACCCCCTGCATTGGAAGGCAAAGTCTTAGCCACTGGACTGCCAGGGAAATCCCTCCAGTTCCATATTCAAACTGCTTATGGAACATCCACAATAGCAACTCAAACCTAACTAGATAAAAAGATTCACCTGCTTCTATGTCCCTTTTTATTTCCGTGGCACCTCTGCCCTCCTTAACCATTCAGAGTTAAAAACCTCCTAGTAGTTTTGGACTCTTCCCCCTTATATGTCCACTTGCTTCCTCGCACATCCAGTCAGTTTCAAGTTCTGGTGAGTCCACCTCAATAAACATCTCCCAAACCTGTCCCTTAACTTTCTAGTCCCACTGCCAACGAAGAAAGATAGCTGTTTTAAGTATAGGATGATAGGTAACTTAATTTTCTTTCCTTTAATTATATTGTCTTTTCAATTAAAAATAAAAAGATTTAAGAAACGCTTTGTTGTTGCTGGTTTGTTTGTTTTTGCCACGCTGCGGGGCATGTGGGATTTTAGTTCCCCGACCAGGGATCGAACCCGTGCCCCCTGCATCGGAAGCACAGAGTCTTAACCACTGGACTGCCAGGGAAATCCCTCCAGTTCCATATTCAAACTGCTAGACTGCCAGGGAAGTCCCAAAGAAACCCTCTGAATGCCTGAGGAAAAAGAGAAAATTTGGTGAGCATAACAAAATAGTATAATAAATAAATAACTAATTAATTAATGTATGTCAAGGAGACAGAAAAAAATGCATTTATGTTTATTAAACCATGCGTATAAAGCACCATACCCAACATCTAGCATAGAGCATGCCTTTAAATATGTAAAGACGGAGGGGCTTCCCTGGTGGCGCAGTGGTTGAGAGTCCGCCTGCCGATGCAGGAGACACGGGTTCGTGCCCCGGTCCGGGAAGATCCCACATGCTGCGGAGCGGCTGGGCCCGTGAACCATGGCCACTGAGCCTGCGCGTCCGGAGCCTGTGCTCCGCAACGGGAGAGGCCACAACAGTGAGAGGCCCGCGTACCGCAAAACAAAATAATAATAAAAATATGTAAAGACTGAGATGACCATGTAAGATCTATTAACAGATGAGGAATTTAAGGAAATATTTTAATTACCTGCCTCAGATTAGTTGACATGTTATTGAAACTAGCAAATACCAAAATATCTTTATTTGTATACTCAAATACTATCTTTTTTTTTGTTCTTAAAGAGCATTTTAATCTTTTTGTGTGTACCCTAAGGTTTGATGCCATACCACAGTACAATGCTTGAGACCACACTGTTCATTACCAGTTACAGTTTCTATTTAAAAATTCAGAAAGCAATTTTCAACTGTATATTCCAAGTCTATTCTAGGCTGCATTAGACAAAATAAATTATGGGCCAAATTCCAGAATGTTAGAATAAATTGTCATTGATGTTCTCCCTAATCCTTCCATTATGGATCTACACAGAGATCACATATGTCCCGTTATTTATTCGAAAGCTTGAAAATTACCTGGCAAACCAGACTTAACTTTACAAGCCATATTTTTGCAACCTCCCATTCCACTCCCCAAGTCTAGTAACACATAAGGAATTACTATTTAGGGATCTGCTGGGCCCATTTTTCCTATCAATGCATAAAAACGCTTTAATATATTTATGTTTTTAAAAAGATAAAAAATTAACTATAATAAAGGATGTGCTTTCACATAATCATTTCATTTTTCAAAAAGAAGGGAAGACCAAGTAGAGATAAAGTCAAGCTAGGCTGGCAAACTTTTGTTTGTAAAATTAAGGTTTAAATTCTTAACAGAGACACAGTTTGGCAACTATCACAAGGTTAAATATAGAGTTACCATATGACCCAGCAATTCCACTCCTAGGTAAATATACCCAAGAGCACTAAAAACGTATGTCCACACAAAAACGTGTACACAAGTGCTCACAGTAACATTGTTCATAAAAGCCAAAAAGTGGAAACACCACAAATGTCCATCCACTAATGAATTAATAAACAAAATGTAGTCTAGTCATACAATAGAATGTTATTTGGCCACAAAAAGGAATAAAGTGCTGATACATGCTCAGCTGATAAATCTTGAAAACGTTATGCTAAGTGAAAGAAGACACAAAAAACATATATTATATGATTCCATTTATATGGAATGTCCAGAATAGGCAAATTTATAGTCAGAAAGTAGATTAGTGGTTTCCAGGGTGGTGGGGTGAAAGGGAGTGAGGTGTGACTGGTAATGGGTATGGGGTTTCTTTTCACAGTGATGAAAAAGTTCTGAAATTAGATAGTGATAATTTCCTGCAAAAAGTATTTCATTCTGGCATTATATTAGACTTGGTCCGGAAAAGGCCAGATCACACTACTGTGAAGTTATGTGCACCCCAAGTTACCAAGGGCATGATTTTGTCTTCGAATATCTCTTTGTAATAACGATAAACAGTGCTCCTCTTTCCTATAACACACAAAAATCAAACAAAAAGCCAAACTTCAATCATGATAAAAACTAGGATCTACCTACATATAATTATCAAGATTTCTGCAAGAAATCTTGCACATAACTTCCTACCCCAAGTTACCAAGGGCATGATTTTTGTCTTCGAATATCTCTACCTATATAGTTGTTTGCCCTAACCACTAAAGGAAGAGGAACCAGCTAGTTGTTGCTAAGTGCCATTACAGTGTCTCAGATTACCAAGCCACACAATATTCATATAACATTAGATAGCTCTGCTCAACTCATGAATTAATTGTTATGATTTTCAAATAAAACCTACTTTCTCAGCTTGCTGACATACTGGATCTGGACACCTATAATAAAAGGAAAAAGTAAGATTCAATTATCACCTTCATGAGGATGACTGGTCTTATATCATTTTTCCTAACCTACTCTATGTGTCAGGTATTCTTTTAGGTGGTACAGATATAGTGGTGAACAATATATTGCCCTCAGGTAGCATATATTCCAAAAGTAGATCTTGGTCATATAGTATTTATCATTTCCGCTTCTTCTATCCATCATTTGTTTACAGGTTTTATCTCATCACTACAACCACTGCTGCCACCCAAGATAATAATTTTCTGTCTTCCAGAGATAATCTTTTATACTTTTCTTTATTCCTCCACAATACCTAGTATCTTCTATGTATCACATATTCAGTAAAGCATGGCAAGTCTTTTAAACAAAATGGGCACTGATACCATATTCAGAGCATCACATAGTCAATGAATTGGCACCCTACTATCACATTTATAACTTACTCAGTTCAGTAAGCTGAGATAATAGAGTTTGTATAACTGGAGAGTACACATTTAAAATGCTACTTGAAATTTGTTCTTTGTGGTTTACCATCATACTGACATATGAAACTGATAATGAAGTGTAATTTAAAATAATTTATTTAAAGTAATAAGCCCCTTGTCCTAAATAACATACCTGAAGACACTTTGTTTTTGATTTGCTTCTTTATTATATTACCTACAATGTCACCAAGGAAAGTTTTCAATCTTTTATCACCAGGGGGAAAATGTATAGAATATATGGGTGCTAATACACACATATAAAAACCCATCAACATATTCTTAGAGATGAGGTATATATGCGTGCCTATGTATACACATAAATACAAATAATTTAAATATGTAATATATTAAATTTAACAGTTTAAAATTTATACAAGCAATGAGTGCAGATGCTAAAACATTCAAACCATAATGTCAAGTTGTGGCATGGGCTCCTAAGACCACCCGCAGGTTCAGTGATACGTGAGGACAACTCACAGGACTATCTCTACCGTCACATTCGCAGCTATGATTTATTACGGCTGAAGTATACAAAGCAAAAGCAGCAAAGGGAAAGGAGCATGAGGCAAAGTCCAGAAGAAACTAGGCACACGGTTTCAAGAGTCCTCCCCTAATGGAGTCACACAGGACCCACTGAATTACTCCAGCAATGAGTTGTGACAGCATTCGTGAAATGCTGTCTACCAGGGAAGCTCATTAGAGACTCAGTAGCCAGAGTTTTTATTGGTGGCTGGTCATACAGGTACTCTCTGTCTTAGCAGGAACCAAATTCCCAGATTTCCATAAGGAAAGTAGGTGTTTAACAAAAACTATATTTGTACAGTAAAGGCAAAGGGAGCCATTCTTATCATGGAATGATGGGAATCCTCCCCAAAAGTCCAAGTTCCCAGACCCCAGCCAAGGGCCAGTCTTACAAGTAGGCCTTTCTGAGGATAGCAGTCACAGGCTTGTTAACTTTTTCTGCATACAATTATAAATGAAAAAGTAATCACCTCTCCTCCATATCTCTCCCCTTTGAAGTAACCAACCATGTTAAGCCTCTTTATTAATAGATATTTTATACATTGTTTCACAAAAAATTGCTGTAACTAATATACTTGGACATACTATTTTACACACATATGCAAATATTTTAAAGAAAAGATTCCTAGAAGTTGACATGATGGGTCAAAGAGTATACACATGATCAATTCTATTACAAGTGGCCAAACTGCTTTCCAAAAAAGGCCTTACCAGTTTACCTTCCTAACAGATCCAGAATACTAGTTTTTCTCTATCCTTGCCAACATTTGCTATTATCAATTTCTGAATTGCCATGATTATCAATTTTTGAATTTCACCAAATTTGGTGAAATCTGATAGATTCCTCAAAAGTTAACATTAATTAATTTGTATTTCTCTGATTATTGAATAGGTTGGTGACTTTTCCCCCATGTTTAAATAATTATTTGCATTTTTCTTCTGTTAATTTTCTTAGCATTTGTTAATTTTCCTATTGGAGTGTTATATATAGAAGCTACTCATATATTTTAGACAATAATCCTCCAACTGTTTAATGTGGTTAAAATGTTTTATCTCAATCTACTGCTTATCTTGCATTACCTTTTGTATTATAGATGTCTTTCATTTTTATGAGGTCAAATTTGAGCTTTATTATTACAATATTTGTACTTTAAATACAAGTCAGGAGGAAAAACACTCTAATTCAGACTGGCTTTGTTCCTAAATGTTTCACCAGTCTCTTTACACTGGCAAACTGACTCCTTTAGACAACTATTACATTAAAAAAGTTTACCCAAATATGGTGGATCTTTTTTGAACTTGCTTATTTTAAAATAAAATGAAAAACTCTTATAATTCAGCTACCATTTTAGACTACAAAGTGAAGTCTCAGGCAAAACAGTATTCTGCATCGCTTTGTGAAGTGACAATTCTTAGGTACAAGCTAATTTCTAATAGGATGAGGCCATTAGGGTGACTTGGTACTTCATTGTCAGCTTGACTTCTCTGAGCCATACAAAACCTCCTGTAATAATACTTAATGTGTAGTGTGGGTACACTGGCAATCTCTGGGAGTAAAACATTTTAAAGCATATCCCCTATAATCAAATAAAATTTATTATTTAAATTATAAATCTTCTGTTGGCTAGAACATTTCATGAATGACAAAGACCAAATCTTTTACCTCTGAAAAACTGATTTAGCAATTATTCTAAAAATTCATACTATTTTTAACCAATTCCTTGTTTATTTAGAAGTCTTAATATATAAATTCACCAACGGCCCTACTATATGAGTTATTTCTATAAATGTTCTTTTTGATTGTGCTTATTTAGTTAATAATGCTAACTGCTGTTCCCTGAAGTCTCTTCTTTATCCCCACCTTTATTTGTTTGCTCACAGGGTTCCCTCTACTTATAAAGTCCCTCCACCAAAATTCACCTATCCTTCTAGGCTCATTTTGAAAGCACTTGCTTATTAAGCATTCCATGACTCTCCTAACAGTATATGATTTTTCCTTTTTTTTTTTTTTTTGCGAGTCCTTCTTCTTGCCGCCGCCGCCGCCGCCGCCGCCCGAGGCGGCCTCACAAAACCCGATTTTTCCTTTTTAAGAATCCTCATTTAAAAAAGAAAAAAAAAGAATCCTCATTGCACAACAACATGAATGTACTTAATGCCAATGAACTGTACACATAAAAACGGTTAAAACATTGACTTTCGTTATGTACGTTTACCAATAAAACAGCTTCCCCCCCCCCAAAAAAAAGTAGAGGGACTTCCCTGGTGGTGCAGCAGTTAAAAATCCACCTGCCAACGCAGGGGACACAGGTTTGATCCCTGGTCCAGGAAGATCCCACGTGCTGTGGAGCAACTATGCCTGCGTGCCGCAACTACCGAGCCCACGCTCTGCAACTACTGAAGCCTGCGCACCTAGTACCCATGCTCCACAACGAGAAGCTACCGCAATGAGAAGCCCGTGCACCGCAACAAAGAGTAGCCCCCACTCGCCACTAGAGAAAGCCTGCATGCAGCAACGGAGACCCAATGCGGCCAAAAAATTAAAATTAAAAAAAAAAAAGTATAGAGTGCCAGGTAAACAGTAACACAAGGCTTGGCAGTAAGAGGGTAGAAATGGGAGATGGGATCCACGGTTAAGAGAGGAGGGGAGAATAATAAACCAAAACAGTACATTTATTAGCTTTCTGAGCAATCCTCACTCCCTTCCCCAACTTCTCTTTTCCCTAAAATGTCTACAGCTGATTTACCTTTCAGGACAACTCATATATATGATAGGATTTCATAGACAGGAGTAATTTTCCCACTGCTTTAAAAAAATAACATAAAATCCATTCAAAAAATTTTTAATGCAAATTTGTCCTACCCTCTTCTCAGTGCTTTTGACAAGCTCACCCATGACTTCTATTCCCAAATTCAGGGTTAAATCCAAATTCACAATTCTTTTTGTAACTCCTCAATCCATTTACCCTCTACATGACCCTGCAGGTTCTGTTCCTAACTCTCTAGGACTGAGAGTTTATCATCCTCAAGTAGACACTTAAGTGTCCCGAATGTTCCATATTCTTCCCTGTTATTCTCAGTATATATTCTTTATCTCAGAAATCTCATCTTCTTCCGTGAGTTCAACGATCACCCATACACAATAAATTAGAGAGCTACAGGGCCAACCATGACTGGCCTGAGATCTAAATTCAACTCAAACTCTATACATCTAAAATTGAACTCAGTACCCAACTCCTCAAATTTATCTTTCCTCCTGTATTCCCTATCTCATCACTACCACTTAGTGTCCACATTAGCTCAGATAAATTCTTCCTCACCCTCCCATATCACCAAATCTTGTGAATGCTATCTCAAAACTGCCTTCCAAATCCATCACTTTTCTTCATATTCATTGTCACTGTCTCCAGGCCCTCCTGCTTGAACAGCTCAAATAGCTTTCTAAGCAGTCTCTGCTTGTATCCTTACCTCTCTGCATTTTATTCTCCACACAGCAGCCAAGGTGATCCTGTTAAAATGTAAGTTAACATCATACCTAAGAGTAAAACTCATGTCATTTAGAGTAAAAGCCAAAGTCCTAACAATGACCTACAAGAACCCTGGATAGTTTGCCGTAACTCCCAACACTATTACAAATCTACTACTCTCTTCCTCACCCATTCTGCTCAAGCACACTGGCTTCCTTGATATCCCTTCAATACACTCTTAACTCAAATACTTGGGCACTTAATGCTCTTTCTGTCTGGAATACTCTTCTCCCAGATAACCGCATGGCTCATTCCCTCACTATTTCAAGTCCTGGTTCCATGTTTTAACCACCCTACATAATAATATCCCCTATACCTGTCATATGGTAGACTGATCATATTAATAGCCTGATTTTCAACTCTTCCTATATTAAAACCACATGTGACTTCACAGTTCTTCCGACTTAAAAGGTGTAATTTATCTCCCAACCCCTTGAAGTTGAGGTGGCATTATAACTTGCTTTGGCCAACAGAATGTGAGATCATTTTGGAACATATTTGAAAATATTAGATATGGCATAAACAATATATGGTTTGCAAACAAAACATGGCTTGTAAACAGTATAAAAACTGGCATATAATAAAGCAACAACAGAAAATTAAATGTGTTGGTTAAATATTCATCTTATACTTCTGGTTTAGATTAAATTGCATTTTCCAAAAATACCTTAAGAATAATCTACCAGCCATCACAAGAATGTAGAGAATGAGAAAATATCAATATTTTATTATTCTTTGAAACTCTTAAGCAGCATTAGAATAATTCATGTCACTGTAGTCTACTTTACAAGATTTGCAAGATTCTCTCTTATTTTTAAATATCCAATATTTAATTATATTTCCCTTAAGACCTAAGAGCATGAAAAATAGAAAGTATGCTGCATCTGAGCCAATAATAGAGGAGACTAAAGAGGCAGGTGAAAAACTAGGTATAAATGATGCTTCAACATCAAGGGCAGGAAGGACTTTAAAAAAAAAAGTCAACAGTGCTGAATGCTAAAGAGGCAACAAGAAAGCTACACACTACTACTATAAAGTGTCTACTGGATATGTCCAGGAGATCTAAGGCAACCATAGTAAATGCAATTTCAGCAGAATGGCAGTGCTTGAAATCAGCTTACAGTGGGGGTTAAAGGAATGAAGAGGAGGCCAAGGAAGTAGAGCTAGCCACTGCCCACCTAATTACTCATTCAAGGAAGCTTAGTTTAAGCCTTCATTTTACCATTAATAACAGTTTCTTTAAATCCTTTCACACAAAAAAATTTCTAGCTTTTGAACTATTAAAATATCCATCCTCTTTACTTTTCCATAAAATGAAAAGATCAAAGCATCTGGTATACTGAACATTAAAACAGTGCTTCTTACTTTAATAATTAATCTTCTACTATCTAAGTTATAAAGTAATGAAAAATATTTGTTATTTTGTACAACATCTAATAATGCCAGTGAATGGGTTTAGAGATATTTGAACATATTCAATTTCTTCAAATAGTTGCGAAATCCTATTATTAATACCCACCTACTCTGTGTTCCTCTTTGGCATTTACATATAACCTATTTACAGCACTAGAAGTAAAGAATTACAAACAACTAGGCATAAATTACAGGAAATTTCTAAATTACACAGTGCATCCAGATTTATCTCTAACACCCATTAATGAATCTTAGGCACAAAGAGGCCAATGGACAGAGTAGATAGAGAAACCTAAGAAGACAGAGGTGCACAGGCAAGCAGATACACAGCACAGACAGAGGCACACTGACAACCAGGCAAACACAGTATTACAGCACTTAGGTTTTAGATGATCCGGGAACTACAATTGGATTTATTTTATTAATGCAAAATCTATTGTGAAGAAAATACATTAGTCTTTGAGACAGTGATAAATTTCAGATACATATTCAGAGAGAGAATAAAAAAATGACAATATAATACTTGAATAAAACTGATCTTTAGAATTACACTTCCTTGCAAGAAGGTAATGTTCTGGTTCCATATTTTAACACTGAAAAATTACAACTTAAATCTTAAGTACCATAAATATGCAGCTTATAGATTATCTTAATTTTACAGTTTCTACACAGAAACCTTACAAGTTTGACGTTTAATATGTACTGAATATGTGAAATAATGCTCTGCCAAAGCCAACAGAATGTTCTCTCAACTCACAAGGACTCTTTATGCTTCTTTTTCCCTTCTCTGAAAGAAGGTGGGTGGAGTTTATTTGGGGCTGAAACCTTAAAATAGTTTTAAATTTTTTTGCTGTTTTGCTTCAAAACAAATACACTTTGGGCTACCTGCCTAGTTAGGGGACTATCCCTTTTCTCTTTAAGAAAAGTACCTACCAATCACATCTGAACAAGTTCACCACCTTGGTCAACTCCACACATTTATACTACACAAAACCCATTTCATCGGTGGCAAGTAGATTGATGTGATGTGAATTTCAGGAATGTGAAAGTGAGATAGAGCAATTCTAGTCATAATGAGTTCTTCCCCTAAACTGAGATACAGTGAATGAGATAGGTTAGATCACTGTAAGGGATGCCTTTATTCAATAGCAGGTGCAGCCCCAAGCAGTGAAAGTCAAATACAGACAGCTAAGAGTAAAGCAGGTGCACAGAGAAGCAAAGACAAGTATCCAAGCAGCCCTAGATAGACACAGAAACTGATAAATATGGAGAACCACAGAAAGACAGAGGGGCTGAAATGAAGAGTCACCCAGGTTACAGATGGCTCTCCATTTCTTGGTTCCTGTCCTTAAAGCAACTCAAGGGCAGTATTCTACTGCAATATTTTTTTTTCCACTTAAGCTGGTTTGCAAATAGGCTACAACCAAAAATCTATACCAACAAAGAAGTTTTCTATAATTTTCGATATTTATGCCCCCCTTTTTTTCCTTTATTGACTTTTTCCCTAAAGAATAAGAATGCAACTGTTGGTCTAAGCAACATCATGTCATAGAAGAAGCATCTTACTGTTGTACATCTTGCTTATTTGGGACAAACTCAGCTCTGCCAACTTCTAACCGTAAAACCCGTAACAACCTCCTTAAACAGCTTTCTTGTTCCCTTTAACATCAAAGGGTCTAGGACCTATGAGTAAATCCAGTGTACACAGTGAGGGGAGGTGTCCAGAAAAGCCACATTCTCCACATTTTCACAGCACGGGAGCTAGAACTCCTTTCCTTTCTCACTTTGGTTCTAGCCCCAAATGTGTAGTCTCAAAATCTCTCAGTCATCTCCTAGAAAACTCAAATATGCTGAGGAATCCAAACTAAACAGAGGCTTACCATTATAAATAACTTGCTGAGGTTCTAAAGGCTCTTTTAAATGTAATTTTTTTACAGGGCACTTTTAAAAGAAGCCAATGAAAAACACTGATCTGGCCACTTAAGAACAATATAAACAGAGAGTGTATTACTTTATATATCTGGGATAAGGTAAAAATACCAGATTTAAGAACACTGGGCTTCTGGAACTCCATTATTAAAAGATCCTTCAGGGACTTCCCTGATGGCACAGTGGTTAAGAATCTGCCTGCCAATGCAGGGACACAGGTTTGAGCCCCGGTCCGGGAAGATCCCACATGCCGCGGAGCAATTAAGCCCGTGCGCCACAACTACTGAGCCTGTTCTCTAGAGCCCACGCGCCTAAGCCCGTGCTCCTCAACAAGAGAAGCCACCGCAATGAGAAGCCCGCGCACCACAACAAAGAATAGCCCCCGGAAGGGTAGCCCCTGCTAGCTGCAACTAGAGAAAGCCAGAAAGCCTGCATGAAGCAACGAAGACCCCACGCAGACAAAAAAAAATTTTTTAATAAAAAGATCCTTCATACCAAACAAACCATACACTATAAGAGTGAACAACTATGCCACAATAATGAGACATCAAAACACTCCTCACCAAAACATTCAGGAATGCTGAGGCCAATATTATATTCATCTCAAGCTCAGCATTTAAGCTGCTCTCCCTTTGGGAATCCCCTCCTATTTGTTTGGGAATATGGGCTTTGCTTATTTTTTACACTGCCACCCTGTTCCTCTCATCTAAAACCCACAGTTCTTATCTCTGTGTCTTTGCAAGTGCTGTTTGCTTTCTATCTCTGAAATGCCTTTTATCCTAATCCACATGACAAACTCTTCCTTCAAGAGTCAAGTCAAATGTGGCCTCCATGCTGAAATTGTCCATGTTCTATTCAGGCAGATTTAGGCTCTCCTGCCTCTGTGGTTTAAATCTTGAATACACTTCCCTTAGAGTAATACCAAGTCTTTAACTACTATTGACCACCTTCTATGTACTACATTAGAAGCTTTACATACATATTATCTTGGTCCTTCTAGGTAGGTATTATATTCCCAATTTCCCTAGATAACCTGCTTATAATCATAACAGGGCCAGGACAGAAATTAACTACCTGATGACTCCAAAGCTGATTATCTTTCTACTAGTCTAGAGTTTCTAAGATTTTTGGAACCCAAACCCCTTGATAATCTAACAGCTATGAACCTTCTCCACCCCTCTCCCAATGAGCTTACACACAAAACACTATGTATAATTTGAAAGGGTTCGCAAACCCCCTGAAGCCCATCCACTGCTCCCAGGAAAACTTCTTGCTGCTTCTCACAAGTCTATTCACAGCCAGTAAACTTCTTAAGGGCAACAACTGTCATATTTTCAAATATCAATTCTAAACACAGTACCTAGGGCATAGTGGGTACTCGGTGAACATCTTCTGAATGGTGGATGGTAGGAACCATGGAAGGATGACAGGGCTGCCATTTTTGCATTCCTTCAGAGCCTACAAGGGTAGCTACTCAACTGTTGTTAAATAGCTTTTCAAATGCAGATTGCATCTAAAAACAGTTACTATAGGAAATGTAGATATTAGCATACACCCCAAAGCCTCTGAGATTAACACGATCCACATTCCACATTCTCTAGGAAAAACTTTTGGGGAGCAACTACTTATATCTGCTATAAGCCAGTTCACAGACACTATAATATTATACAAATGGAAACAAGTATCTGTGCTATTTCAGATGGAAGGAGATAACAGTCGAGGTTTGAATGCATGAATCTAAAAAATTTAACTACTACCAGAAATATGAAATGCTGGGAGAGGGGTTCAATTCCTGTTTGGAAGAGACTAGTGGTTTAGAAGAACTGCACGGCTCTGGACTTGCCTTAGCAAGTCTTCAACTCAAATCTAATGAAGGCTTTTTTCCCATGGTATTAAAAATCAAATTTGCACTGGAGAACAAGTGCTTTAAGATAAACTGGGCTAATATATTTATCTCAGAAAGTGAGAGTTAATTACAATTCTTACTTCTGAGTTCTGGGTGAATGTGGTAAAGTCATTCTAAATTTTTAGTGTTTTGATCTTCAAGGTATTTGTCTATAAAATAGAAGGAAAGTTTTCTAAGAAAGGGGAAAAATATGCTCAACAGTACAAACACAGATAAGCAAGATTTCATTCATTCAGTGGGTATGCTCAAGGATGAGAAATAGCTCGTTCCAGAGGAACGAAAGGACACACGCTGCAGAGTACAGGAGTTTAATACTGGAAAGGTATGAGAGACTATGTTAAGAAGGCTCTGGAAGGCCCGGTTAAGAAGTGTAGACTTTATCCTATTGGCCTGTGATTCTAAACCAGGGCAAAAGCTACAAAATAGGCAGCAGGGGGATAGGAGAAAGGGAAATTCGTAAGACAGACATATAATTATAGTTTGAAAAAAAGCAGAGCTTGGGTCTGATGCTTTGAGTTGCCTTAGGCATTTAAAATTCCAATAATTTTAATGGTCATCAAAGGGAGCCTTGAGGGTTTTGTGAACTTATATTTTTCGATGATAAAAATAAAAACATGTTTCCAATACGGTTCTACATAAATGTATTAAAGAAAATTGAACTAGGCAGCAACACGGGAACTCAAACCCACATCTTCTGATTTTATAACCCGTATGCCCTCCATTATCCCACAGATGCCAACACTTGAAAGTGATATTTTAGGAAAGTGAGCATGATATATGGAATGAATCAGATGAGGCAAGAAACTAGAGGCAAGGAGAGAACAACAGCTATTGCTGTAATCACTCCCAAAACACCCACGATTTACAAGATACCACTATTGTTGAAGAGATGTCAGTGACATGTTATCTGGATTTCCTTAATGAAATCTAAAACCAAAAGTTAAAAGTGGACATTTTATTAAAATTACTCATGGTGTGGAGGATATACAAGTAGTTACTTTAAGTGGTTCCCTCAATCCTTATGCATATCAACCAGTGTCCAGAGAAAAATACGCACCGTACTATTTTTCACATTTATGTAGAAGATATTACAATTAATAAAAATGTATTTATTTAAAAGTTTTACTAAATTCAGTCTAATACTTTATCTTTCATTTTCTTTTTTCAGTGGATACTAAAAATAAAACAACATTTGTGCCTGCACACCTGTAGGTAAGAGGAAGAAAAAGCAATTCTCATGCTGGTCTAAGAGACAAGCCCCTTGGACCACCTGAAGAGCCAAACTCTGTTTTACAGCATTAAGCTCGCTACAATTTCTGCTAACGCAATGGCCATTAATGCTTATTAAATGCCAGGCACTATATTAAGCAATGGGGATACAGAGATAGCTAACTAAGTCCCAGTCTGTAGCCTTGGAGGCTTTCAGTCTGGGGAAATCAGAAATGTAAATGTTTATGAATCTAATGAACTGAGTGCTATAGAAACCCAGAAACGTTTACCATACGAACAAAAAATTTTAATCTATCTAAATGTTAATGTCTAACTGTCAGTTTCAATCTTTCAAAAATCTTTTCCAAATTAGATATCAAATATTGAAGGAAAAAAGTTAACAATATTCTAAAATTAAATACAGGAAAACATCCTTGAGAATTAACACTTGAGGTAAATTTTTATTGGGCTATCTCAGTGAGCCATGTCTGGAAAGTTACTTAAAAGTTCACTTCCACTTTTGAAGTTAGTTAAAATATAAATATGTTTGGCTGGACACTCATCAAAGGTAAGAAAATCTTAACTAAACCAGTGGCACTGGGAAAGGACTAAGATTAGCTCAGATGCTACGACTGGAAAATATTTCCTTTCACTCTAGCTTTAAAGACATGTTAGACATACCGCACCATTTATATAAGCTTACTGAGATATTTTAAAAACCTACAAGCCAACCACAAGATAGCACTTCACACCCTCTAAGGTGGTTATAATAAAAAAGACAGACAGTGACAAGTATTGGTGAGGATGTAAAGAAATTGGTGGGAATGGAAAATGTGCATTCTCCTGGTTGAAACGTAAAACATGGAGCAGCTTTGGAGAACACTCTGGCAGTTCCTCAAAATGTTAAACATACTTGTAGGTACATACCCAAGATAATCAAAAACATTGTGCAAAACAAAAACTTGTGTAAAAGGTTCATAGTAGCATTATTCATAAAATAATACAAATATTACATCTTGTGTATTATTATATACAAAATATTCCAAAATGTGAAAACAATGCAAACTGTCTATCAACAAATGGATAAACAAAATATGGTATATCCATACAACAGAAAATTATTCAGTCATAAAAAGGAATGAAGTATTTCTGACCACGCAACAACACTGATGAACCTTGAAAACATTAAGTCAAAGGAGTCAGTCACAGAATACTGATTCCATTTATATGAAATGTCTAGACGAGGCAAATCTATGGAAACAGAAGGTAGAGTAGTGGTTGCCAAGGTCTGCAGGGAACGGGGAGGAAGGGAGAAATGACTGCTAATGGGTATGCGGTTTCTTTTGGGGGCGATAAAAACTGATTGTGATGATGGTTGCACAATTTTGTGAATACACTAAAACCTATTAAATTGTACAACTTAAATGAGTGAATTTTACACTAAGTGAATTATATCTCCATAAAGCTGTTATTAATTTTTAAAACACCTACAAGCCACAATATTGAACAGTTTAACAACGATGAAGTTTTTTTATACTTATCTAGTCCGTGCAGCATGAAGATCTTGCCAGGCTTTCAGTCCTTCCTCCCCTCCTACTTTTTAACAAATCAAATCGTAGCCTTAAATCAAAACTTCAGAGGTCTTATTTAACCAAAAGACAAGTTCTTTTTATCTGTCTTTTAAAATTATACTTAAACAGCAATCATTTCACAAAAAAGAAATAGATAAGGAATGCATATATGAAAAATGTTCCTATCTCATCTTTTTTTTAAAAAGCAGAGGGTGGGAGGGGATCTGTGTCTTCCTCTGGCTTCTGCCATCTCCTTTCAGAATGTTAAAAGTAAATGGAAGAAATTTATACCACTTCGCCTATTTCTTCTTCAACCCACTATAGTCTAGTTTTTTCCCATACCCCAACCCCAAACTGCTTTTTCTAGTCACCAAATCACTCCTACTTGGCAAATAGAATAGGTGCTTTCTCAAGCTCACCTTACAGGTCCTCCCAGAATTACTGTATCAGACTTTGGTGACTACTCCTTTCCTGAAACTCTCCCAGGCTTTTCTGACATCCTCTGGGTTCCCTTCCTTCCTCTTTGACCACACCTTCCCGGGAGCAATCACTAGCACTTCCGTTTAGAAGCTGCTCTTTAAATGCTGATGCTCTTCGACCTAAAGTTGGTCACTCTATAGGCTTGTCTGAATAAGCTCGTTTCACTTTCCTGCTTTCAAATAACTCTTACATGCTTTAATTCTGTCCCGTCAGCTCTCTCATGCTCTACATTTCCACAAGATGTCTCATAGGCACCTCCTTTTAACGTGTCCAAAGCTAAATTCATTCTCTTCGACTTTGAAATTTCTTCCAACCATCTTCTGCTTGGTCTCCTCTGCTTGTTTCTCCTCTCTTCTTCCTTACCCTACCAAACAGTACCTTCCAACTTGAGTGACGGTATACCAAGCTAGAAACTTTGGAGCCATACTACAACATTCCTATCTCCTTCACTACTCACATCTAGTGACTCTTAGTGACCTCTTCCTTTATCCTTATCAGATCCTTTGTACACTCTCTGTTCTACTGTCTTAGTTTAGCTCTGGCCCTCATACCTCACTCCCTATATTTCAACAGCTTCAAAAATGCTCTCCTTCAATCCGGTAATCCATTCTTCATACTACCATCAGAATCAACTTTCTGCAGCACAAATCTGTCAAATGACTGCTTACTTTGCTTAAAATATGCAGCGATCTGCAGAGACCTATAGTACTGATTCTCAGCATTTTACCAGAACCAACCTGAATGATATAAGTGAAGGCTCAAAGTAAAGCAGGCTGGGGTGGTGAGGGGACAACTGGAGGTGGGGAAACACTGCTGCAGTGTTCAAACAGAATGCCTATTTTCTTAACACCTGCCTACTTTCCCTGTAACTCTAAGACCTGTAGTGTGTTACTGTTCAAAATTACTACTACTGATCTATAGTATTCAGCATAGATTCAAGAACCTTCAAAACCTGATCCCTACCTAGGTGTTCATGTTAGCCTTTATCATGCACTATTTCACTGTTTCTCAAAATCTGGTGATGGCCCACCCCCAGACCATTTCAAAGAGTCCACGAGGTCAAAACTCTTTTCCTAACAATACTAAGTTATGCTTCCTCACCTGTAAATATGCAAATGCACAGACTTTAGTACAAGATTTTTTTTTAACACTTTCATTCCCTTTTGGAGTGTACAGCGGAGTTTTCTAGAGGGTACATGACATGTGATACTGTGAAATGTGACAATGCAACAGTGTGAATGCAACAGCTATAAGAATCCAGCTCTCTTCTATTAAGCCAGACATTAAAAAAATTTGCAAAAATATAAAAATAATGCTTCTTCCCACCAATAACTTTTTAAAAAATAATTACTTGTCATAAAATATAGTATACAGGTTAATATGGAATGGTTTTATTATCATTATTTTAAAGTAAATTGTATTTTTAAATATCTTCTAATTTCTAATACAGTAAATAAACAAAAGGTCTTTGGAGTCCTCAGTAATTTTTGAGAGTGTAAAAGACTCTTAAGATCAAAAGGTGTGAGAACTGCTACATTATTTACAGCAGATCATCTACCACTCCCTAAATATGCTCAACTCTGAAACCTCCATCCTTTTGCATGGCGATGCATCCTCCACCACCTGCCTAGTCCCAGCCAGGTCCTAAGGGACCTCAGATGCATTCTGGAGAAACGGGATAGAGAGAACAGGTTTTGAGGTCAAGCAAGATACTTAACTTCTCAGAGTGTGTTCCCTTACCTGTAAAATATAGGTTACATCTACCTCATAAATTGCCGATATGTTAAATAAGACACAGTGTAAAAATATCTGGCGCAGTGTTTAACATATAGTAGGGATGAAAAAATGTTCATTTCCTTTCTACCTAAAATAATTTATAAAATCACAAACACTACTGTAGTAAGATTAAAAACAATACAACAATTATTTAATCATAACAAAGCAAGCACACTGGTTGTTTTGAGCAGTTCCTTCAGGATTACTATTAGTAGAGCAGATGGTTTTATATAATAAATTCCCTGAAATGCATAACTACTACGGTAGTTCTGCAGTTACTTGTGATTGATAAATTCAGATTAATTTAAAATATCAGTTATTGGGACTTCCCTGGTGGTCCAGTGGTAAAGAATCCACCTTGCAATGGAGGGGACGTGGGTTCAATCCCTGGTCAGGCAACTAAGATCCCGCATGCCATGGGACAACTAAGCCCGCCCACCAGAACTACTGAGCTCACACACCTCAGCTAGAGAACCCGGGTGCCACAAACTACAGGGCCCACGTGCCCTGGAACAAGCGTGCCACAACTAGAGAGAAGCCCACGTGCTGCAATGAAGATCCCAACTAAGACCTGACGCAGACAAAAATAAATTTAAAAAGTAAATAATAAATCTTAAAAAAAAAAATCAGTTATTTTAAATAGCATTTTAACATAGGAATGCTTGCTATTACACCTCAGTTTAGCCTTAGAAAAAAATGTCCATAAATCTTCTCCTTCCAGTGTTTCACAAAAAAGTACTATAATTCACACCTCCTCTGCATCCTGTTTTTTAAATACTCTACTAAGTCCACTCATTAAATTTTTGTTTTCATCTCCATAAGTAGAAATAGAACCAGTTTTTAAACTGAAACTGCCATATTTGTAGCTTCACTGTTGTCTTTTATGATTTTTTTTATATACAAGTGTCTAGTGTATAAACTTTAGCCTAATCAGAATAAATTTACTTCTTGTTTCAGTACTTTAATTATACATGATAAAGCTTTAAAAAGCAAAAGAAAATTACTGAAAATGGAAAGCCCAGACATCTCTTTTTCCTTCTGTCTCTAGTTACATGTAACTGACTACATAAATTAGCCATTTGAGAATATAGAGACAGCACAATAATTTGTTAGATGAAGACCCTAAATATTAGTTTCATATTTCAGTCTTGTGAAGTAGGTAGTATTTTTCTTCTTTTAAAGGTGAGAAAACTCAGTTAACTCATTTTCTTTCAAGTGGCCTGCCCAAGGTCAGAAAACTAGCCAATGGCAGAGATGGGAGTAAAACATCTGTCAAACATAAATGTGCACCACCCTACCATACACATTTACTTGTCATGATCACTGTCTCCCATTTCATAAAGAAGACTAAAAATCGAGATAGTTGAGATCACGTTCTGGATCTGCCACAGCTTAGCTATTTGATCATCAACTTGTAAAGTAATCATTTTGGTGCCGTAGTTTACACCACCTCAATACCTTAGTTTTCTCCTCTTTCACAGAATGGGGTGCACAGCAGGCAAAGGCCAAGAACAGACAACTCACAGAATAGTTAACAAGAGGAAAAATTTCTACCCTTACTAGTATCAAGATACTCAAATTAAAACAAGATACCATTTTTCAACCATCAAATTATCAAAGATCCAAGATAATTATTATGAACACTCATACAGTACTGACAGTTGTATAAACTGACAGAACTTCTTCAAAAAGCTATTCATAAACACATATTAAATGTTTATATCCCTTCATCTAGTACTTCCATTACTGGAAGATATCTTATGCAATAATCCAAAATAAAGAAGCTTTATGCATAAGTGTTCACTACAGAATTATGACATATAATAGCAGAAAATAAATGGCCTAAACATTCAACCATAATAAAATAGTTAAGCTAAAAGACAGTGGCTAGGTGAAATATTATATAGCCACCTAAAATCATTTTTACAAATGAAAAACACTTAAATATTAAGCTGGAAAAAAATTTCCAAGAATATTAAATGGTATTGATTATGTAGTATGGTCACAGAGAAGCATTAAAAACATTAACAGAGATAGCCTTTGGGAGATGG
This sequence comes from Neophocaena asiaeorientalis asiaeorientalis, assembly GCF_003031525.2. Taxonomy (NCBI): domain Eukaryota; kingdom Metazoa; phylum Chordata; class Mammalia; order Artiodactyla; family Phocoenidae; genus Neophocaena; species Neophocaena asiaeorientalis. The sequence goes on along the minus strand of NW_020172463.1, from coordinate 1,197,351 downwards.
GACTACAGGAAGGCTGAGTGGAATAATGGAAAGACCACAGTTGGAATGCCCATTCCACTTTCCTACAGGTAAGGCATTCTTAATTATTACTGTATAATTTCCAAATTTGAAACAATGAACATTATCACTTCATATCTGAATAAGGTTATAATACAGTAGCTAGATTACCCCTAAGGCTCAGTTCTAAGATGCTAAAAATTTTTAAATGCATTTTTAATCCATATCAGAATTTAAGAACAACAGAAGAGTTAGAATCTATCAGGGGATCTCCTATTCTCTTTCCATGGCAGAGGGGACAAAGTTTCCCTCCAGCCTTCTAGTCAAGGGAAAAAGAGGCACCAACTAGCAACCTTAATTACAGCTATTGCTTATCAAGTCACAGAATAAAAAAAGCAAGCACTACAAAAGAACAGCCCTAGTAATCAAATCTCAAGTGTAGAATCCCCTAACTACCCCTAGGTACTATGGAAGAAAAAGGAAACTCATTTAGTCCTGGAGAAATGAAATCTCCAATAGGAATCCCTGACTCATCCCCAAAGCATGAACCCTAAGGCTACTTCCCCTGTACAGGAGTTCAGAGACTGGGCACTTGTCCTGATGGCCTGCATCACCAAACAATGCTCTTTCCTGACAGGATATGCCCATGGATAACAAGATGATTAGCATGCAAAGAATAAGTGGCCAGGGACCACACCACCTCTCCTTCCACAACCAAAATAAGACTGTGTAAGACTAGTTTTAAACATTTAAAATATTCTAAATAAATATTTTCTTCTCTTTTGGCCGAAGAGTAGTAAAAAGGGGACTCTGTCCAATTATTGTGATACCATTCCAAAGATACCAACACATTTAAAATTCTCAATAGTAAAAAGGGAACATGTCTTCTTTTCTTTAACCTTTTCAGATCATAAAGTAATTTTTCAAATACATAGGCTAAATATCAAGAGAAAATCTTTAAAATAAGGCATAAATTACTTAATCAACATTTTCTACACCTTCAAAAGATACTAACAAAACCTAACTCCTAGCCTCCTCTATTATTGGTCTAGGGAGGCGGGAATCACAAAGCTCCAACAACACTGTTACAATATTGTATAAGGTGAAGGGTTAAGAATTTTAACGCTAAAGCTTTACTAGACCGAAGTCTCTTTAAAATGTGAAAAATTATTTCAGCACTAAAAGCCATTTCACCTGCACCTTGTAAACAATTAAACTGTACTTTGAAACAAAAACTAGTCAATGTTTGCTGCTCACTCACTTTTATACACATTAACTGTGTATCCCTTGAACAATCGCGAATTTCAGAGTTAAGTGACTATTCCTGGAGGTGTATCTGGCCCGGGAGCAAAATTTTCCCTAGCTTATTTCCCATTCCCAAACCCCGCCAAGACTAAGGAGCAGCCACTTCCCAAAGTCCCACTTCCTTTTCCATTCCCCAGACCTCCAGGGTTTCCAACGCCCCAGTCTTGCGCAATATCCGTAGGAGCAGCCGCCGCAACCACCGCCTCCTAAGCCGAGAAACAACCCTAAAGGGAACATTGTCCAGCAG